>NC_092136.1:31203222-31503936 GCF_043159975.1 Macaca nemestrina | reverse complement strand
GACAAAGAAAATTAAAATAACCTATGATTTCTTTATTAAGAAATAATATGGCTTAATATGTTTATATACATCTTTCCTGACATTGTCCCATGCATAAAACTATCATCATAACTATTATGATTTACAAAAATTTAGCTATTTTATGCCTAATGTTTTGTGTACCTACCGTTCTTGAAGTTCAGGGCCATTATCTTTGTTTGACAATATAGACTTAACATGAGGAGTCTGGAAATATTTTATTGCTTTGGTATCTTGTTGATATCATAAAATCAGAGACAGAATAATATTTGTTAGAAATATCCAAGCACAGGGCTCAGAAACAAATCGCTGGTGCCTGAGCAGCATTCTGTGTTTTCAAAGTGGCCATGTAAAACACGAAGCCCGGTGGAACTATATATCACCACTACATAAACAATAATAACAATTCTTGATGTGTATCTTCATATTTTCTGCCTTGTTCTTGCAGAAAAGTTAGTAAAAGCTGATTAGACTGTTACACCTACTTTTTTAGCAGATGGAAGATAGGAGAAAATATTACCACGATGAAAGTGGGGGAAAGCCCAAAGGAAAATGTGTTTTTTAAAAATCGAGGACTTGTCAGCATGATGCACAGCTCTGAAGATTAGAGCAAAGCAAAACAAATGTGTGAGTTATTTCTTGGATCAAAAGTTTCAATCATCTTTTGAGCTTACTTCTCAGGTATTGGGATATCTATAAATGCTAAGCAAGATGGCAAACTGAAAAAAAAAAAAAAATTAATCCAGAATGAGGGGCTTTCAGGTAAAATGGTCTTTAGCCATGTTTCTGGCTGTGGTCTTCATCAAAAGAATTTCTAACAGCAGGGGGAGCAGAGTTTAACATTAAGATGAAGGTGTGTTTCTTTTTTATGATTATAATCCTGCTGAATTGATATGAGGCAGAAATGTGTGCAGAGATATGACACCAAACAAAGGGCCCCGTTTCTCTGTTTAAACAGAGGCACCCAGAAGAAATTATTCTGCAGGATTTTTGAGAACACATATTATTCTTAGGTCAGTGCAAAAGTAATTGCGGTTTTTGCCATTGAAAGTAATGGCCAATAATGTTATGTGATAAAGGCCAGTAGTATTATGTGATTACTTCTAATAAAATTTCCTCACAAAAAGTGCTTGGTTAATTAAATTTTGCATGCTGTAGGGTACTAACAATTTCAGAATCCACTGATTCGGAATTTATGACATTTTAAGCATAGCATGCCTGAGTCTTATTGGATTTTTAAAAGGGCTGCTGACCAACCCCCTAGTGTTTATTGAGATTTACTTGTCCGGAACTCAACCAACCACTCTCTGGGTTAGAAGAGAACTTCTGTTCTTAGAGAGCCTATATTTTCATTGACGAGAAAAGTCTTACTCATAGGAAAACACAAGACCAAGAAAACACCGTGTTGAGCTGCCATTGAGGTTTCAGAAAAGAAAAATAAAATTGTTGTGGGCTGGAGAACTGAATCCTAACACTGCTTTTTACATGCTAAAAGCAATAAGAAGGGGAAAGAAAAGAAAACCAAAAAGAGCAAAAATGGATGTTCTACTCCATGGTTTCATATTTCATGAAAAACGGAAATGGAAGAAAATCCAGGCAAAAGGTGATATCAAGTGGGGGTACCAGAATCAGCAAAAAGCAAAAAGGATGCTGGGAACAGAAGAAACATTTACGATGCTCTTTTAAAAAAAATTTACTGAGCACCTATTATGTGCCAGACACTATAGTAGGTGTAAGATAGACATGGCCCTGGTCTTCATGGGGCTTAAATGAGTGGAAGAGGCAATAACCAAGTAGACAAATACATAGACCTAAAACTATAAAATATTTAAAAGAAAACGTAGAAATAAATCTTTGTGGCCTTGGTTCAGGTGATGGTTTCTTAGATACAACACCAAAGCACAGGCAACAAAAGAAGAAAAAGATATATTGGAGTTCTCAAAAAATTAAAAATGTTTGTGCATCAGTGCACACTACTAAGAAAGTAAAAACATACCCATAAGAATGGGAGATAATATCTGCAAATCATATATCTGATAAGGGACTTGTATGCAGAATATATAAAGAACGCCTACCCTCAATAATAAAAAGGCAACCCAACTTTTCAAATGGGCAAAGAACATGAAGAGACATTTCTCCAAAGAAAATATAAAAATGACCAATAAGCACATGAAAAGATGCTCAACATCACTAATCATTAAAGAAATGCAAATCAAAACCACAATGATACCCCTTCATATCCACTAGGATGACTATGTTCAAAAAGACAGACCATAACAACTGTTGGCAAGGATGTGGGGAAATTGGTGGGTTGCTGGCGGGTTGTAAAATGATGCAGCCACTTTGGAAAACAATTTGACAGCCCATAAAAAATGTTAAACATGGAGTTATTACATGACCCAGCAATTCCACTTCTAAGTATGTACCTGAAAGAACTGAAAACCTAAGTCCATATAAAATATTGTACACAAATGTTCATAGCAGCATCATTCATAAGAGCCAAAAAGCAGAAAAAAACTCAAGGATTCATCAGCTGATGAATGGTAAACAAAATGCATTATATGCATGCAATGTAATATTATTTGGCTGTGAAAATGAATAGAATCCTGATACATGCTACAACATACATGAACCTTAAAAATATTATGCTAATTGAAAGAAGTCAGTTTTGTATGATTGCGTTTACATGAAATATCCAGAATAGGCAAATCCATAGAGAAAGAAAATAGATTAGTTGTTGCCAGAACTAAGAGAAAATAGATTAGCTGTTGCTCTCCTTCTGGGGAGAAGGAGGAATAAGGAGCTAATGAGTATGGGGTTCCTTTTTGGGGCTATTGAAATGTAAAATTAGATAGTAGTAATGGTTGTACAACTCCGTGAGTATACTCAAGAATGCTTTAAATGGGTGCATTTTATAATATGTGAATTATATCTCAATAAAGTTGTTACAAAAACAACCAACCAGGCAGGGCACAATGGCTCACGCCTATAGTGCCAGCACTTTGGGAGGCCAAGACAGGCAGATCACCTGAGGTCAGGGGTTCGAGACCAGCTTGGCCAAAATGGTAAACCCTGTCTTACCAAAAACACAAACTTATTCGGGCGTGGTGATGCATGCCTAATAATCCCAGCTATTCGGGAGGCTGAGGCAAGAGAATTGCCTGAACCCGGGAGACGGAGGTTGCAGTGAGCCAAGATCGTACCATTGAACTCCAACCTGGGTGATGAGTGAAACTCCATCTCAAAAACAAACAAACAAACAAAAACAACGAACTGAAATGACAAAATAGGTCACCTTACTGCTCTATGGGGGAAAGGGAAAAAGGGTCATAGAAGGAGGAAAGTGGAAGCAGAATAGCACAGAAGAGGCTGGTGCATTAAGGATTTTCTGGGGTAGAAATTTTAAAAAATGAAAAAGATAAATAAATAAATAATTAAATGTAAAAGAAAGAAGCTACTGCAGCCATCAAAGTAACAAGTGACAGTGATTCACGTGGGGGTAGTGGTAAAGGAAGGGGGAATCATGGGGTTTCGGCTTGGGTACATGGGTGTAGGGTGGTGCCATGTCCCATCCTCCATCAGCAAGAAATTCAGGTCTGGGTCCAAACAAAAAAACCCACATAGAATCATAATCCTAATACTATGAGGTAGGTATGACTATCCCCATTTATAATTTTCTTTTTTTTTTTTTTTTTTTTTTTTTGAGGCCGAGTCTCGCTCTGTCACCCAGGCTGGAGTGCAGTGGCCGGATCTCAGCTCACTGCAAGCTCCGCCTCCCGGGTTTACGCCATTCTCCTGCCTCAGCCTCCCGAGTAGCTGGGACTACAGGCGCCCGCCACCTCGCCCAGCTAGTTTTTGTATTTTTAGTAGAGACGGGGTTTCACTGTGTTAGTCAGGATGGTCTCGATCTCCTGACCTCGTGATCCGCCCGTCTCGGCCTCCCAAAGTGCTGGGATTACAGGCTTGAGCCACCGCGCCCGGCCCCATTTATAATTTTCTAAAACAGCTTTATAGAGGCCAGGCACAGTGGCTCAAGCCTGTAATCCCAGCACTTTGGGAGGTCAAGGTAAGTAGATCACCTGAGGTCAGGAGTTTGAGACCAGCCTGTCCAACATGGCAAATCCCCGTCTCCCCATTGCTACTAAAAATACAAAAGTAAGCCGGGCATGGTGGCGGGCACCTGTAATCCCAGCAACTTGGCAGGCTGGGGTAGGAGAATCAATTGAACCCAGGAGGCAGAGGTTGCAGTGAGCCAAGATTGGCCACTGCATTCCATCCTGGGTGACAGAATAAGACTACATCTCAAAAAATAAATAAATAAAACAGTTTTATTGAGATCTAATTGACATGCAATAACTGCACATATTTAAGGTGTACAATTTGAATAAAAAAATAAAGTGTACAATTTGATAAGTTTTTAGTTTTATTTTTTTAGAGATGGAGGCTCGCTATGTTGTCCAGGCTGGAGTACAATGACTACTCACAGGCACAACTATAAAGCACTACAGCCTTGAACTTCTGGGCTCAAGCAATTCTCCCACCTCAGCCTCTCGATTAGCCTGGACTACAGGTGAACACAACCACACCCAGTTTCCCTATTTACAATTGAATAAATAAATGTGGTTCAAATAAGTTAAAATACACACTCTAATAAACCTTACTGCCGTGATTAATGACAGCCTGACTCACACCCAAGCTCTTTACTGTAGTCTATATAAGGAGACATTTTAGAAAGAAAATTAAAAAGGAGGACGAGAGAAAGAAATTGTACGTACAATACTTCTAGTCACGAAGGAGGGGTCAGGCATTCACATGGAACATTTTTGTCCCTTTGGTTTTGGCCTAATATCTTGCACATACTGTCATTAAGAACCAGAGAACTCCCCAAATATTATCCGCAGCTTCCAGCCTGTAGCCAGAGGTTGTTAATTCTTCCCAAATGTGTTTACAGCTCTCTCCATTCACGATGCTGTGGCTTTCTTAGTTCAGTGTCCCCTCATCTCTTCCAGGAGGTATTGCAACACCCTCCTAACTCTTCTCCCTGCATCCAACCCTAGCTACCACACCATCCCTTCCCCCGCACATTGGTGGTGGAGTGTGCACACACGCACATGCACACGCACCCACACACACATACACACACCCATCCTTCTCGATCCCTTCTCCAGCTGGGATGCTCTTTCTAAAATGCAAACCTGTTCCATTCACCACCTTCCTTAAAACCCTTCAGAGATACCTACTGGGGCTCAGGATCAAGCTTAAAGTCCTTAACACAACTCCCACGGCCCTTCCCAAGCTTGACCCTGCACACCTCTCCAGCCTCTTCCTCATTCTCCCTCCCCATGTGCACACCCTATGCCCTATGTGCCAGCCACACTAAACTACTTCCATTCCCCTGAATGTGCCATGCTCCACTGACCTCAGGTCTTTGCACACGCTATTGCATTCCTGCCAACTGCTTGCATAGCTAACTCCTACATATCCTTTAGTCTTCCTGACCCTCCAATTCAGGACCAGGTACCCTTTAAGCCAGCCTCAGGGCACTCTGTACAGCCCCCATGAGCAGAGACGGGTTACGGGGTGACTAGCTGATCAACCACCTGGGGCAGAAATCTACAAGTGGGAATAAAAATCATAGGAGGTGTAACAAGATTAGAAAAATTTTATCTCCTAGAACCACCCAGGATAATACACTATGTGGTTAGAAATAATATGCTGATAAGTCCCTCAAGGTTGGGGGTAATGTGCCCCAAGGGGCATGCCCTCCAAGGGTGTCACCCCTGTTTTACTATAGAGTGGTTGTTTGGTCCAGTGGGGAATGTGAGTTTGGGGCCAGAGTGGAATTGCTCAGACCTTTGGATGTCAGGCTGAGTGTTGACATCAACAGGCCTCCTTTCTTCATCCTTCCCTCCTGACAGGGTCCCAACATATGTTATAATATATATGTCTAGCGTACATGCTAGAAAGCTCTAGAGGAAGGGAAAGTACCACCAAAAAACTCTGGTGGGTGAGCAGCAGTCCTACCTCCCCAAGTGCTCAGCCTCTTCTGTAACAAAAACTGAATAAATGGCCAAGTGTGGTGGCTCATGCCTGTAGTCTCAACATTTTGGAAGGCTAAGGTGGAAGGACTGCTTGAGCTGGGAGTTCAAGACCAGCCTGGGCAACATAACGAGACCTTGTCTATGCAAAAATTTTAAAAATTAGCCAGATGTGGTGGCACATGCCTGTGGTCCCAGTTACCTGTGAAGCTGAAGAGGGAGGATAGCTTGAGTCTAGGATGTCGAGTCTGCAGTGAGCCATGATGGCACCACTGCACTCCAGCCTAGATGACAGAGCGAGACGCTGTTACAAAAAACCCAAAGCTGAATAAAGATTTACAGCACATTGATTCGATAAAGTTTCTATGTATTAACCTGTCCAGGTGCTCACATATGCCAGTCTGGATGTGCCCATCAAAGCATCCATTACATAATAGTAACTTACTTGTGGCCCTGCTGGAAAGGCTGTACCATGATAATCATGATGAACATTTGAGTGGTTAATGCCAAGTGTTAATTCACTTAGTTATCAAAATAATTCCTTCGGGTGAATGCTATTTCACCCCCATTTTATAGTTGAGGAAACAGAGGCATAACAAAGTAAAGTAATTGGCAGGGCTGGATTTCAAACCCAGACAGTCTGGCCCCACCTGGTGCTCCAACGAGGATGACACACTCCCACTCAGGATGGGACTGAGTCCTCCTTTCACCTGAAACAGCCTCTGCAGCCGAGCACAGACCTAGCACACAGGAAAATTTAATAAATGTTAGTTGAGGCCGGGCGCGGTGGCTCAAGCCTGTAATCCCAGCACTTTGGGAGGCCGAGGCGGGTAGATCACGAGGTCAGGAGATCGAGACCATCCCTGGCTAATATGGTGAAACCCCGTCTCTACTAAAAATACAAAAAACTAGCCGGGCGTGGTGGCGGGCGCCTGTAGTCCCAGCTACTCGGAGGCTGAGGCAGGAGAATGGCGTGAAGCCGGGAGGTGGAGCTTGCAGTGAGCCGAGATCACGCCACTGCACCCCAGCCTGGGCGACACAGCGAGACTCCGTCTCAAAAAAAAAAAAAAAAAAAAAAAAGTTAGTTGAATGAATCTTCAATTAGTAGAAGACTGTTTATTCACTTCTTCGGTAAATATTTATCAAGTGCCTTCTATGTGGCCAGCATTATTCTGGGCACTGGCACAAAGTGGTGACAAGACGGCTGCATGCCTGAGCAGCCTCTTGTTCAGCCTGACACACGATGCAGAAACCCCTTCTCCCACATTCCCACCTGATGGCCATCCCACCTCTGGTTCAGGAGATGGAAAGGCCATTGCTGTTAGATTATTTTTTGTTTAAGAGACTGGCCTTCCTTGGCCTTCCACTTGAAGACGCACAAACTTGCACCACAACCTCATGCCTACAACAGCCTTTTACATCTTGCAAGATAGTTGTAGCTCCTTCAGGTCTTCTTTCTTCTAGGCTGGACCAAGCTTCCTCAGTTCCTTCCTCAGTTCATATTCTGATTACATTTCTGCAGGAGACAGCTTTCATTTACTCACTCACTCATTCATTTAAACTTTACTGACTAGGTGCGGTGGCTCAGCCTGTAGTCCCAGCACTTTGGGAGGCCAAGGTAGGCAGATCGCTTGAGCTCAGGAGTTTGAGACTGACCTGGGCAACATGGCAAAAACCCCGTCTCTACTAAAAATACAAAAATTAGCCGGGTGTGGTGGCGTGTGCCTGTAGTCCCAGCTACTCGGGAGGCTGAGGCAGGAGGATCTCTTAAGCCTGGCAGAGGTTGCAGTGAGCCAAGATCGTGCCACTGCATTCCAGCCTGGGCCACAGAGCCAGACTCTCTCTCAAAAAAAAAAAAAAAAAAAAAAAGCTTTACTAATGACTTACTATTAATATGTACTGGGTACTTTGCTAGGCCCTATGAATGCAGAAATGAAGGGCATGGTTTCTTCCCTCAAGAAATGCAGGGTCCACTGGGAGAATGAGGCATTTAGGGAAATAATTTCAACATTTCCTAGATGACAAGTGTAATACAGATACAGTTATACTGAGTAGAACCACTCAGTGCTACAATTAGACTTTAAGCCGGCCACACCGGGATCATTCAGTGTGGCCATGTTTATCTTGCATAGTGGCCACCAGAATAAAAAGAAGAGCTAGGAAATAAACATCTCCACTATTCTGACATGAGTGTTGTCGTTTAAAGGATGCAGTCCAGAACTGTAACTGATTTATTTAGCAGGTGGCTAACTTAAAAAAAAAACCAGTATTAATTTCATGAAATTAATAATTAATTAATAATCAGGCCCATCCTACACTAATGAAATGAGAGATAGATGAGAGATAGATTAGATAGATAGATAGATAGATAGATAGATAGATAGATAGATAAACATTTTGCATGTTTCATCCCTGGTAAATATCCTCTTATTTCAATCTAGCAAAGCTCTCATATACAATACCAGGCCTTAGGAATCAAGGTCCAATTTCCAGCTCCATTATTTCAACCTCCAGGACCTACCTCATAGGTCTGTTGAGGGCATTAAAAGAAACAGTGAATGAAATAATCTGGCATGTTGTAAGCCCCATAGTTGGTGCTCAATAAATGCTAGTAATATTCATTGAGATTCTTTAAAATCTGAGTCTGGACACCCAACGTATGAGACTGCATGCCAGCTTCATATCAACTGCAAACCTGACAGTGTGTCTTCTAATTTTCAATAATCACTCCACTCCCAACTCCATTCCTCATCCTCATCTGCTTCCCTTCTGTTTCCATCTTTGCTCGGCCCAAGTATCAGGTGCTATCTCAGAAGGTTGACAAACCAGCATTGCCACCTGGAGGACAGCATGAGAATCTGGGTGAGAGAACAATTTCATGGCACCAGATCAACCAACTCAGCTGTTCCGTGCCGGCACTAACGAGGCCAAGTTCACAGGTTCATCCCCAAAGGGACCAATTAGCTTTACACCAAGAGGCACTCTGGAGTGCAGCCCCAGCCTCTAACCTTGGCCCTCAAGTCACACGTGTGAGGCTGTTGGTTAGAAGTGATTCATCAATCCAATCCCATTTTCCATAATTTCTTTAAAACCCAGTCGTAAGGCAGTGTGGAAACAACAAAAACGCACAAGACCTTCTTCTTCCTCTTAAAGAAACTTCAGCCTGCAACAGTGTTTCCCCAAATGAGTCCCAAGACATTAACAGGAGTTATGAGAATAAGTGGCTCCAGTGTTAAATCAGTTTGGAAAATAATGATCTAATCAAAGTCGAGGGGCTTGTTTAAAAGGGCTTCGCAGAGCTTGCTACTTGCTAACGTGCACATGCTAATTTTCCAAGAAGGAAATGCAATGTGCAGAATTTTGCAGATTTGGGCGGCCATAGGCATCAGCACCTTTAAAAAAAAAATAAAAGAGGCCGGGCGCGGTGGCTCAAGCCTGTAATCCCAGCACTTTGGGAGGCCGAGACGGGCGGATCACGAGGTCAGGAGATCGAGACCATCCTGGGTAACACAGTGAAACCCCGTCTCTACTAAAAATACAAAAACTTAGCCGGGCGAGGTGGCAGGCGCCTGTAGTCCCAGCTACTCGGGAGGCTGAGGCAGGAGAATGGCGTGAACCCGGGAGGCGGAGCTTGCAGTGAGCTGAGATCCGGCCACTGCACTCCAGCCTGGGTGACAGAGCGAGACTCCGTCTCAAAAAAAAAAAATAAATAAAAGAATAGTAACTAAACCACTAGCCTAGGATATGGCTACTTTCAATGGAACATCTATTTTAAGAAGCAATTCATCCATGGGAAAGGTTCACAGTCTATTACTAAGTTGAAAAAAGCAGGGAGGGGGAAGCATACTGTAGAACAGTATCACATTTTGAAAAGATAGAAAAAGATGTACATATACTTGGGAGAATAAAAAACAAAAAGACACAAACCAAAATGTTAGCAGCCGCGATCCTTTTGTTGGAGTGGTGGTTCTCTGTGCTCTGCTTTTCAAGTTTTCTGCCGTAAACATACAGCACATGTCAATTTTAATATAAAACCAACGGCCGGGCATGGTGGCTCATGCCTGTAATCCCAGCACTTTAGGAGGCTGAGATGGGCAGATCACCTGAGGTCAGGAGTTCGAGACCAGCCTCACCAAAATGGCAAAACCCCATTTCTACCAAAAATATAAAAATTAGCCAGGTATGGTGGCATGCACCTGTAATCCCAGCTACTCGGGAGGCTGAGACAGAAGAATCGCTTGAACCCTGGAGGCAGAGGTTGCAGTGAGCCAAGATCATGCCACTGCACTCCAGCCTGGGTGACACAGCAAGACTCCATCTCAAAAAAAATTAAAAATTTAAAAAATTTAAAAATAAAACCACAAAGCCCTTGTTTTAGGACAGTATACCATCTTCATATGACTATTATTGTGGAATGCAAATGTTTCTTACTTACAATGGGGTTACATCTTGATAAACTAAGTTGAAAATATCCTAAGTCAAAAATGCATTTAAGGCCGGGCACGGTGGCTCAGGCCTTTAATCCCAGCACTTTGTGAGGCTGAGGCGGGCAGATCACAAGGTCAGACGATCGAGACCATCCTGGCTAACATGGTGAAACCCCGTCTCTACTAAAAATACAAAAAAAATTAGCCAGGCATGGTGGTGGACACCTGTAGTCCCAGCTACTCGGGAGGCTGAGGCAGGAGAATGGCATGAACCCGGGAGGTGGAGCTTGCAGTGAATCAAGATGGCGCCACTGCACTCCAGCCTGGGCGACAGAGCGAGACTCCATCTCAAAATAAATAACTAAATAAATACGCATTTAGTACATCTAAATGAACATCATAGCTTAGCCTCGTCTACTCAGACATGCTCAGAACACTTAAATCAGCCTACAGTTAAGCAATAGCATCTAACATGAAGCCTATTTTATAATAAAGTGTTGACTATCTCATTTCCATTTTAACATTACCAAAAGTGAAAAACAGAATGGTTGCCTGGGTACTTGAAGGATGGTTGCTGCTGAACGTGTATCACTTTCACGCCACTGCAAAGCTGAAAAATTCTAAGTGGAACCATCATAAGTCAGGGACCATCTACACTCCTAAGAGCTAACATTTAATGAAGAATAACTAAATGCCCGAATTACAAATTGCCTAGACTATTTCATCTAAACTTCATGTAAATCTTATAAGACAAGGTACCATTTTCTTGCCCCAATTTGAAGATGAAAGGCCAGGCATAGCGGCTCACGCCTGTAATCCTAGCACTTTGGGATGCTCAGGCAGGTGGATCACCTGAGGTGAGGAGTTCAAGATCAGACCGGCCAAGATGGCAAAACCCTATCTCTACCAAAAATATAAAAATTAGCTATGCATGGAGGTGCGCACCTGTAATCCCAGCTACTCGGGAGGCTGAGGCAGGAGAATTGTTTGAACCTGGGAGCCGGAGGTTGCAGTGAGCTGAAATTGCACCACTGCTCTCCAGTCTGGGCAACAGATCGAGACTCCATCTAAATAAATAAGTAAATAACTTGAAGAAACAGAGAAATAAACCTGATGGAGCTAGAATTTGATCCCATTACATCCCTGTGTGCCATCTACCTCCATTCCCCAACACACACACATACACACACACACACACACACACACAGAGAGAGAGAGAGAGAGAGGACACTGACACTGTTCCTCCATGGAGAGATATTACACTTGGCCAACAAGATAGCTTTGCTATCTCATTGGCTACTGGCTGCCATTTATTAAGGGCTCACTGGTGCCTTTTATTTTGCTGGATGGAGCAATTCAGCTCTTTCCAGCTTCTATGCATATATTGTACTGCCGCCCCTCCTCAATACATCCAAACACCATGGCTGTGCTCTGTTAAGTAGCAGATCTACCTGATCTCACGCTAGTGCATGCACACATCCTCTCGCTTTCTCTTTCTCTCTCCCCCTCTCCCTCCCTGAGTGCTTCTGTGTCATGTGTACTCTCTATCACTTCTGGGGAAGGGCACAAACGAAAAATGAATTTCCTCGCTGATATGAAGTGTGTCTACCTCCCTTAAAAGGCAGAAGTGGCTGTAGTCAGTTTGGTTTAATACACTATTTTTATTTTCCATTACACATACATTATCCAAGTAGGTTATTTTATTAATTGGATTTTACAGATGAGGAAACTGAGGTCAGATAACTTGTCTGAAGCACCAAGGCAGATGGACCTTTGTTTAAACCAGGCCTGTCTGACTTCATATCTTGATGTCACTAAGATGTAAAGAAGAATGAGTACACTCTGAGCTTCAGGACATGAGAAAGTCCCCTGAAGAAGTGGTTCTTAAAGCATGAAAAGGCTGACTCAGTTTCTTCAATGTTAGCAAGGACAAACTGGTTAGAAGAGACCCCAACTAAAGCAAGCACACAATTCTTCACCCTTCAGGTCAGAAATCTGGTCCCACAAACCAGTTTAAAATGATTAACCTGACTGCTTACTTCACTGATAGCCGTGGCCTTCTAAGAGAAAATTCCTCCTTTTTCTCTTCCCCTGCCCCACTCTGGATTCCTCTTTAGGAGCCAGGCCATCATCCACATTTGAAAACTACTTCATTGTGCTTTTTTTTTTTTTTTGTACTTTTGATAGAGACAGGGTTTCACCATGTTGCCCAGGCTGGTCTCAAACTCCTAAGCTCAAGCGATCTGCGGGCTTTGGCCCCCCAAAGTGCTGGAATTACAGGTGTGAGCCACCACACCCAGCATTGTTGTGCTTAGTCTTAAAAAAAAAAAAAAAAAAAGCCAGGCTCGGTGGCTCACGCCTGTAATCCCAGCAGTTTGGGAGGCCAAGGCAGGAGGATCACCTAAGGTTGGGAGATCGAGACCAGCCTGGCCAACATGGAGAAACCCTCTCTCTACTAAATATACAAAAAATTAGCCAGGGGTGGTGGTGCACACCTGTAATCCCAGCTACTCGGGAGGTTGAGGCAGGAGAATCGTTTGAACCCAGGAGGCAGAGGTTACGGTGAGCCGAGATGGTGCCATTGTACTCCAGCCTGGGCAACAAGAGCAAAACTCTGTCTCAAAAAAAAAAAAAAAAAAAAAATTCTGAGAGATCTTTTTCTTTGCCTCCTTAGGTCTAAGGAAAGGTGGTGACTTGGCCCTTTCCTTGACTGTGTGGTACCTTTTAACCAGACTCCTGTAAAGCTGAATAAACAAGTTTTTTGCCCTTCCACTGCCTTCTAGGTGAGTTTGTAGCTAAATTTTCCCACCAGCCTGGTCTCAAAGGTTGAGCAGGGCTTAGGGCAGAAGGCATAGCAAAACAATCTTAGACAATATGGGTTCTTCATTACGTCTGCAAAATGGCACTAGCACCTTTGACCAACCGTTAATACTGCATGACGCTGACATCCTGTGATGTAGCTGGAGTTTGAGAAATGGAGCTGAGGGTTGATTCTGGTCCAAAAAATAAATCTTTTCTATTGCCATGGAGCAGTTACAGTTGCACAACTGAAATACCAGCCCTTTGGAAAAGCTATCAAACCCACTCATGCAGTTGGGTAATATCATCATCCGAAGCATTTCTTAGATGCCTGGTGTTGGAAGCACAGGACAGAGTAAGTTAAGCGGATACAATCTATTATGTGAGACATTTCCAAGACAGGATGTAAGTTTCTGGTGCAAGCAGTGAGACTGGTTGAGACAGAGGCCAGCGTGGTATCTTATAATAATAACCAACATTCATTGGACCTCTTCCCTTTGTCAGGTCTGAGCTATATGTCTCACATACACTGTCTCACATAATCCTCAGAGCAACCCATGAGGGAGGGGCTATTACTACCCCCGTTTTACAGATAAAGAAACATAGACTGCTAGATGTTGAGTAACTGGCCCAAGACAATAGAGCTAGTAAATGGTGGAGTATAACTCAAGTCCCAATCCCTCTTCCACCACAGTCCACATGCTTGATCACTGCACCCTACCTGTATGATCTATGCAGAGTAGCTCCAGCATGAATTTTAGAGTTGGATAGCCCTAGATTCAAATTCTGGTTGCATTACTCAATTGGATCAGGTATACAACCTCTGTAAACTTTAGTCACCCCATCTGCAAAAATTAGTGGTGACACTAATACCTAGCTTTCAGGGAAGTAAAGAAAGAAATATTTGTGTAACTGTATTGCATCCAAAGGCCCACATGGATGGGTCCCAGAACCCAAATCCTTTTTTTCAATGCACAGCAGGAGGAAAAAGACTCCAATGTCGATAGTTGTTGTTTTGTTTCATTTCTAAAACCTCTAGCCCATGGGCTGGGCATAGTGGCTCACCCCTGTAATCCTAGCATTTTGGGAGGCTGAGGTAGGAGGATCTTGAGGCCAGGAGTTCAAGACCAGCCTGGGCAACACAGCAAGACCCTGTCTCTACTTTTTTTTTAATTAAAAAAAATTTTAATTTTTCTTTTTTTTTTGAGATGGAGTCTCAGTCTGTTGCCCAGACTGGAATGCAGTGGCGCAATATTGACTCACTGCAACCTCCAGCTCCCAGGTTCAAGCAATTCTTCTGCCTCAACCTCCCAAGTACTGGAATTACATGTGCCCGCCACCATGACTGGCTAATTTTTGCATTTTTGGTAGATACGGGGTTTCACCATGTTGGCCAAGCTGGTCTCAAACTCCTGACCTCAGGCGATCTGCCTGCTTTGGCCTCCCAGACTGCTGGGATTACAGGCATGAGTCACCACACCTGGCCAAAAATGATTTTTAAAAAAAGAACAAACAAACAAAACCCTCTAGCCCATGGTAGGCATCCAGTAAGTTGTAGCTATTATAACTTTTTTTTTTTACAAGTTATATCTTTAAATAACTAGCCCAATTCATCTAATTGAAATGCTATTTCAATCATCCTACTTTTCCCCCACCACTACTTTTCTTAGAACCTCTAAACTGTTTCTACTAATTTGCACTAAAACAGAACAGGATGAGTAGCAGAAGCTCCATCGTAGCAGCACCAAGCTATGTTCCCTCAAAATTTTAGATTGGGCTGGGGATGGTGGCTCATGCTTGTAATCCCAGCACTTCAGGAGGCTGAGGTGGGAGGATTGCTTGAGCCCAGGAGTTCAAGACCAATCTGGGCAGCATAGTAAGATTCTGTCTCTGTAAAATAAAAACTAAAACAAAATTTCAGACTAATCTGTACCAATTTGGAAATCTGAATAAAGGAACCCCTCAAAGCTCTCCAGGCAAAGAAGTTTTATTTATAAAACCTCTAGCCCATGGGCTAGGTGCAGTGGCTCTCACCTGTAAGAAAGCTTGGTCCAAAGAGGTGAGACCCACCCACCAGCTTGGTTTAAGTACAAATACAACTTCAGGGTTGGAGAGGAGAGATGGGTATTTGACACATAGATTTTCAGTGGGCCCAGCACTTGAGAATTTGTGTCTAATTTGAGACAGCAATCTGTACTTCTTCCTTGATCCAAGACTTTCCCTGCATGCATAAATATCACCCGTAGTTTCCTTCTGTTACGAAAGCTGAGGGTGGTCTAGCTAGGGACCCACAAGACCAATGCCATCAGGAGAGAAGCACCTGGATCTGCAGCACACACTCTGCCTTCCCTCCTGTTAGGATGGGGAAAAAAGCAACCAGGTCCTGTGCCCAGGACCCCATCTGTCATCACTTTCTCAAGGATTTTATTTCTACAGGTTATCTTTTTATCTCCTGCAGGGTTCAAGTCCTCTTTCTCCTCTGTATCATTGCTATCTGTATACAAACATCTCTTAAAAGTTATCTAGGACCAGGCATGATGGCTGACCTCTATAATCCCAGCACTTTGGGAGGCCAAGGTGGGAGGATCACTTGAGCTCTGGAATTCAAGACCAGCCTGGGCAACATGACAAAACCCCATCTCTACCAAAAATACAAAATACTAGCCGGGCATGGTGGCAGGCACCTGTGGTCCCAGCTTCTTGGGAGGCTGAGGTGGGAGGATGATTTGAGCCTGGGAGGCAGAGGTTGCAGTTAACTGTGATCACACAACTATACTCTAGCCTGGGTGACAGAGAGAGATCTTGTTTAAAAAAAGAAAAAAGAAAAAAATTATCTGGACCATCTATCTGTTCCCTACACTGCTCCTTTGCAAAAAAAGCTCTGAAAGAGTTGCTTATATCTCACCTCCCATCCTTTTCCTTTTCTCAGCCTACTCAGATGAGGCTTCTGTGCCCCAGCTACCCGCTATTCCACTAAAACAGCTCTAATCAAGGTGCCAAAGGCCACGCCTCTGTCTTCATCTTAATTGCCTTACTAGCAGCCCCTTGCTTGATCTTCTTCTTCCTGAAATGTTTTCCTCCTGAGGGCTCCATGAACTCCTGCTTGCTTGGCCTTTTCCTACCTTACTTTATACCTCCTTCATCTGCTGGTTGTCTCCTCCTCATTCACCACCAGCCCTCTAAATGTCGGAGTGCTCCAGTCTCCATCCTCAAAACTCTTCTCTTTCTTTTTTTTAAATGTATTTATTTTTATTTTTTGAGACGGAGTCTCTCACTCTGTCACCGAGGCTGGAATGCAGTGGTGCAATCTCAGCTCACTTCAATCTCTGCCTCCCAGGTTCAAGTGATTCTCCTGCCTCAGCCTCCCAAGTACCTGAGACTACAGGCATGTGCCACCATGCCTGGTCAATTTTTGTATTTTTTTAATTTTTATTTTACTTTAAGTTCTGGGATACATGTGCAGAACATGCAGGTTTGTTACATAGGTATACATGTGCCATGGTGGTTTGCTGCACCTATCAACCCATCATCTTGGTTTTAAGCCCTGCAGCATTAGGTATTTCTCCTAGTGCTCTCCCTCCCCTTGCCCCCCACCCCCTGACAGGCTCTGGTGTGTGTTGTTTCCCTCCCTGTGTCCATGTGTTCTCATTGCTCAACTCCCACTTTTTTTTTTTTTTTTTTTGAGACGGAGTTTCGCTCTTTTTGCCCAGGCTGGAGTGCAATGGCGCGATCTCGGCTCACCGCAACCTCCGCCTCCCGGGTTCAAGCGATTCTCCTGCCTCAGGCTCCCGAGTAGCTGAGATTACAGGCATGCGCCACCATGCCTGGCTAATTTTGTATTTTTAGTAGAGACAGGGTTTCTCCATGTTGGTCAGGCTGGTCTTGAACTCCCGACCTCAGGTGATCCACCCGCCTTGGCCTCCCAAAGTGCAGGGATTACAGGTGTGAGCCATTGCACCCTGCCTCAACTCCCACTTATGAGTGAGAACATGTGGTGTTTGGTTTTCTGTTCCTGTGTTAGTTTGCTGAGTATGATGGCTTCCAGTTTCATCTATGTCCCTGAAAAGGACATGAACTCATTCTTTTTTATGGCTGCAAAAAAAAATACAAAAGTATTTTTGTATTTTTAATAGAGATGGGGTTTCACCACGTTGGCCAGGCTGGTCTCAAACTCCTGAGCTCAAGGGATCCGTCCGCCTCAGCCTCCCAAAGTGCTGGGATTACAGGTATGAACCACCTCGAAGCTCTTCTCTATGGGTGCTACTCCCAAGTTTCACCTAACCTCAATGCCTGCTTTAAATACCTTTCACAGATGCCTTGCGAACACCAGTACCTCTCAAACACTTCTCTGTAGTCCAGAACTCATCCCTGAACCCAGACACAGATACTACTACCATTGTCCACTTCACATCTGCACTTAGAAGGATGCCTAGCATGTGCTTCAAACTCAACAGTGTCAAAATAAAGCTATGGTCTTTCCCCCAAATCCACTCCCCTTCAATCCTGTGCCACCCGAGTAGATGGCACCACTGCCCACACATTTGCCCAGGCCCCAAACCCAAGAGTCCCCTTATTTTTCTTCCCCTTGTGTTCCAATTCCAATGCGTCAGTAAACGCTATCAGATCACTCTCCATAAGAGATCTTGAATCCAACTTCCTTCTGTGACAACTGCTCCCATCTTATCCCAAACAACCACCATTTGTTGCCTGAACTGTTTCAACTACCTCCTAACTAGTCTCATGACCATAACTCTTGTCTTAACTATAATACATCCTCCACATAGCAGCCAGAGTGATTTTCCAAGATGTAACTGGGATCATGCCAAGCCCGCTTCCCTATTTAAAACCTCCGGTAGCTTCTCATTATGTTGATAAACCCTGCCTCTTTGTCACGGCTTACAAAATCCTATGTGATATGGTCCCGCCTACCTTTCCAGTCATTTCCTTCTTCCTCTTTGTTCACTACACTCCAGCTACAACAGCTGCCTTCTGTCATTCCTGGCTAAGGGCCTCTACCCTTGCTGTTCTTCCTGCCTAGAATACCACCTTGACTAAAAGAGCTTTCCTAGGAACTCTCCACTTGTTATCCTATGCTATCTTTCTTTATAGGACTCAGCAGCGTGTGAAATTAACTTACTTACTCACCTAGTCTCATTGGCATGTAAACTCCTGGGATTGAGAATAATAGCTGGAGAGCAGAGGCACACACTGTGGCTTGCACGCACCTCCCTGGATTCAACCGCTGCTCTACACGTCGGATTTCAGCACAGCTTCTGCCTACCCTGACTTGGTGACCCATGTGGATTGCATTGTCTGGTTTTTGACGCCCGCTCCCCATTTGACTGTTGGCTCAGCAGGTTCCCTGTATTTCAGCAGTGCTCAAAGCCTTGCTTGACAGACACCTCCTCTGCCATCTTGGACCCCAGACCTATTTCTCTGTGAAGAGAGTTCTGTCTGAGGTCAGTTAGCCCACAGGGTGCAACAGTCTAAACTGGCCCTCTAAACTATAAGAAGGCTTCACCTGAGGCCAGGCACAGTGACTCACACCTGTAATCCCAGGACTTTGGGGGGCCCAGGAGGGCAGATCACTTAAGATCACGAGTTTGAGACCAGCCTGGCCAACATGGCCAAACCCCGTCGCTACTACAAATAAAAAAATTAGCCAGGCGTGGTGGCACCTAGCTACTCAG
This sequence comes from Macaca nemestrina, assembly GCF_043159975.1. Taxonomy (NCBI): domain Eukaryota; kingdom Metazoa; phylum Chordata; class Mammalia; order Primates; family Cercopithecidae; genus Macaca; species Macaca nemestrina. The sequence goes on along the minus strand of NC_092136.1, from coordinate 31,484,964 downwards.
GAGGCTGAGGTGGGATAATCGCTGTTACCTGGGAGGTGGAGGTTGCAGTGAGCCAAGATCACGCCACTGCACTCCAACCTGGGTGACAGAGTGAGACTCCGTCTCAATAAAAAAGAAAAAAAAAGAAAAGAAAAGAAAAATAAGAAAGAAAAAAAAGAAGTATTCACCTGAATAGGCCCACTTCGACCACTGGGTCTTGAAGCAACTAAAGCAAAAAAGAAACTCAAACCACTCCAAGGGAAGTGAGATTATTTCTTTCTTTTGTAAATTTTTTTTGAGACAGAGTCTTGCTCTGTTGTCCAGGCTAGAATGCATTGGCATGATCACAGCTCACTGCAGCCTTGACCTCCTGGGCTGAAGCAATCCTCCCACTTCAGCCTCCCCAGTAGCTGGGACCATAGGCGCATGTCACCACACCTGGCTAGTTTTTTTGTTTTGTTTTTTAGGGATGGGGGTCTCACTATGTTGCCCATGCAGAAGGTTCCTTTTTTGTGATTTTCCGCATGCTAAGCAGCCAAAACCACTAGGCTATCCATAAAACTGGACTGTCAGGATGTGGCTGAAGCTCACGTGACCAGAGAAATTGTCTGGCCCTGGAACAATGCATCCATCTCATCCCAATGGTGGCCGCCTGGAATAGTCTGTCAAGCATGATATTACACAATGGTCCGAAGCCCTATTCCCTACTTCACAAAGACAGCACCAATAATAATGAATACAATGAATGAATGCGATGTGCTGAGCCTATTACACAATACTAAGTGTCGAGTGCTTTACATTTATTATCTTGCTTAATTCTCACAACAAAATCAAGGTAGGTTATTATTCTTATTTAACAGATGAGAAAACCAAGGCTCAGAGACGGGTGAAAGAATTTGCCCCAGGTCATATAACAAATGAGTAGGAGAACCTGCATCTCTGACTCCAAAGCCCATGCTCACAACCCTTACCCTCTAAATAGTTGATTATGAGTGCATTCACACACCCCCACACACCAAATTATATACTCCTTAAGAGCTAGGAGTTTATTTTTGTTCCATAAAATCTTTAAGAACTAGGAATCTTTTTTTGTTCATCATCACAAAGCACAGGGACTGATGCTGAGTGGATATCAGTACATTTTGGTGAATGAATTCCTAGTACTATTGCATTTGTTTTTTGTTTTTTTTTTGAGACAGAGTCTCACTCTGTTGCCCAGGCTGGAGTGCAGTGGCATGATCTCAGCTCACTGCAACCTCTGCTTCCCAGGCTCAAGCAATTCTCCTGCCTCAGGCTCCCAAGTAGCTGGGATTACAGGTGCCCGCCACTACGCCCAGACTAACTTTTGTATTTTTAGTAGAGACGGGGTTTTACCATGTTGGCCAGGCTCATCGTGGGCTTCTGACCTCAAGTGATCCGCCAGCCTCAGCTTTCCAAAGTGCTGGGATTACAGGCGTGAGCCACTGCGCCCAGCTGCAATTGTACTATTAATTAACTTTTTTATTTATTTATTTTTTAGAGACGAGGTCTTGCTCTGTCACCCAGGCTGGAGTGCAGTGGCACCATCATAGCTCACTGCAGTCTCGAACTCCTGGCCTCAAGAGATCCTCCCACCTCAGCCTCCTGTGTAGCTGCTATTGCATCAGTGTTATGATGTATACATAGTATTATTAATAGATCAATATAAATATCCATTGCCATAACACCACTGTTGGCTTTCCTATTCCCTGCTGTTGGTCATTTGGGCTATTTCTATTGTGTGTGTGTGTGTGTGTGTGTGTTTTGTTTTGTTTTTAAGACGGAGTCTTGTTCTGTCGCCCAGGCTGGAATGCAGTGGTGTGATCTCAGCTCACTGCAACCTCCGCCTCCCGGGTCCAAGTGATTCTCCTGTCTCAGCCTCCTGAGTAGCTAGGATTACAGGTGCACACTACCATGCCTGGTTAACTTTTGTATTTTTAGTAAAAACGGGATTTCACCATGTTAGTCAGGCTGGTCTCAAACTCCTGACTTTGTGATCTGCCCACCACAGCCTCCCAAAGTGCTGGGATTATAGGCGTGAGCCACCACACCTGGCCTAATTTTTAGTTTTAATGTACAGTACAGTAATTTGCTCTTACTGGAACATGGAATGGGAAAGAAAAGTGGAAGATGAACCTAATGAAAGAAAAATAACATGCTGCATCGTTCATGAGACTATTCAGGTGAATCCAATTAAATGATATGCTAATTATACAATGGAGAAACAATTATGGAATTACAATAATAAAATTACTAGCCTTTTCTAGTAAATGTAAGTACCACAATTTTCACTAGAAAAACACATTTAATATAGTGTGTGAAATACACAGTACTCCCACCCCCAACCTAGGTTAGATTCAAAAAATTTTCAAAAGTGAGTATAAGAATACAAATGAGATTCTAACTTGGCCAGGCATGGCAGTTCATACCTGTAATCCTGGCATTTTGGGATTACACTTTGGAAGGCCAAGGCAGGAGGATCACTTGAGTCCAGAAGTTCGAGACCTGCCTGGGCAACACACAGTGAGACCCTGTCTCTGAAAAAAAGAAAAAAAAATTAAAAACAAATAAACAAAAAGCAAATGGAAGAGTATCCGAATTCTATAATTTAGTGGGAAAAAAATGTGGCTATCTTTTAGCAAAATGAATTTGGTTAATAATGTACCAGAAGTGTGTGTGTATATATCACTCTAGGACTGTGGTTTCTAGTTTAAATTTTTAAATTTGCTCTCCCAAGTTCTTTTATTGAATAACTCTCAAGTACCCTCTGGTGGATGAGATGAAGAATACTTTGGTACCAGATGTTCCGTCTGTCACCTATTCATGTATTATGTGCCTAAAAGTAATCATAACCCACATTGTTAGGTTTACATATATAAAAGATACAGGAATAATGATTATTTTTAAAGAAGTGCTTTAGATATTTATAGTCATAGCTAATGGCGAGGATTTACATTTATTTTCTGAGGTGGGATCCCCCCATGTTGCCCAGGCTGGAGTGCAGTGGCTATTCATAAGGGTGATCATAGCTCACAATAGCCTTGGACTCCTGGGCTCCTGCATCAGCCTCCTGAGTAGCTGGGACTGTAGGTGTGCACCGCCATGGCTGGCTAGAGTTTACTTTTATATTTATTAATATTAATTGTTAAAATTAATTGACAAGCCAAAACATATTAGATAATTAATAATTAATTATTAGATAATAGTATTAATACATTATATTTTTGACTTGTCAATTTATTTTAAATAACTGCCACTGGAAATTTCCCTCTTACTACTATCTTTGGAGTAAAAAATTAATATGACAGTTTTAGTCACCTTAAATAGTCATTAAACATCTTTTCAAAGGACCCATAGGTAGGTTAAAGAAAAATATTAACTTTCACTCAAATGTAAATAATTTAAAAGACTACATAACCTAACTATAATTTCTGCTTTAAGAAAACCTAAAAATGGCCGGGCGCGGTGGCTCAAGCTTGTAATCCCAGCACTTTGGGAGGCCGAGACGGGTGGATCACGAGGTCAGGAGATCGAGACCATCCTGGCGAACACGGTGAAACCCCGTCTGTACTAAAAAAATACAAAAAACTAGCCGGGTGAGGTGGCGGGCGCCTGTAGTCCCGGCTACACAGGAGGCTGAGGCAGGAGAATGGCGTAAACCCGGGAGGCGGAGCTTGCAGTGAGCTGAGATCCGGCCACTGCGCTCCAGCCCCGGCGACAGAGCTAGACTCCGTCTCAAAAAAAAAAAAAAAAAAAAAAAGAAAACCTAAAAATGAGAAACAAAAAGTCCACATTTTCCCAAATGTGTGCTGTAAGAAACTAGTTCCCTGATGTGCTGGAGGGGGAGTAAGAGAAGGGTAGTCTTTTAGCTGAGAGACATTTCAGAAGATTAATTTCCTCCCTTTGTTTTGTTTCCACACTCAACAAAGTTTCTGACAATTTGCTTTTCGTGCTACTTGCTCATGGGAAGAGCATGTCCTGGGCCACACAACACAAATTTTCCAGTTTGCTTTCACAGCTCAAGTTAGCCTTGTGAAGTTAAATGTCAGCATTCATGGTCAGGCATGGTGGCTCACACCTGTAATTCTAGCACTTTGGGAGACCGAGGCAGGAGGACCACTTGAGGTCAGGAGTTCGAGACCAGCCTGGCCAACATGGCGAAACTCTGTCTCTACCAAAAATTCAAAAATTAGCCAGGCGTGGTGGCACATGCCTGTAGTCCCAGCTACTCGGGAGGCTGAGGCACAAGAATCACTTGAACACAGTAGGTAGAGGTTGCAGTGAGCCAAGATGGCACCACTGCACTCCAGCCTGGGCGACAGAGTGAGACCATGCCTCAAAAAATAAATAAAAAATAAATGTCAGCATTTATATTTATATAAAAACATATATGCATGTGTTCTTGTATACATATAGTGATTTAGCTGAGTAGTTAATTTAGTCATAGCAAATACGCTTAACACTTAACAGACTTTTTTCTTCTTTAAGTGGAAGGGCCATAGTGGCGGACTTTCACCTTCAAAGCTATACTTTCTCTAATATTTGAAATTTTTACAATAGCGTGTTTAATGTATATAACCAAAATATATACATATATTTAAGTTACCTTTTCACTTGTAGAATTTGAGAGGTAAAAAATATTTTCCCAAAAATGTTCCCAAATGCACCTCTCAAGCTTCCACCTGCCCAGACTAGCAGAAAATCCAGTTTTCCTAAGCACAGCCCACCTACCTCCTTTTCTGCAAAATTCCCCTGCCTCTGCTTGTAGTCAAATGAAAAACCCTGTCGGGATGCTCTTGCCAAGTCCCTAGAACTGAAGCTTAGAGCGCCCCCTTGAGGCTTGAGGGGCATCCACAGTGCTGCCCAGCTCTGATTCTTTAATATGCAACCCACAAAGGTGACTTGGTATAAGAGACCCTCTTGTCAATGCTGCTGCTGTTACTCCTCCCAGTGACCTTAGAGTTCTTTATAGAAATAGTTTCTCTCACTGAAAAATATAAAAGTCATCTTCACCAGACTCTAAACTTTTCTGTTTTTTTTTTTTTTTTTTTTTTCAAGACAAGCTCTCACTCCGTCACCCAGGCTGTAGTGCCATGGCACAATCTCAGCTCACTGTAACCTCCGCCTCCAGGGCTCAAGCGATCCTCTCACTTCAGCCTCACCACCCCGAGTAGCTGGCACTACAGGCATGCGCCACCACGCCTGGCTAGTTTTTTTTTTTTTTTTTTTTTAAATAGAGACAGGGTTTCACCACGTCACCCAGGCTGGTCTTGAACTCTTAGACTCAAGCAATCCACCTGCCTCAGCTTCCCAGAGTGCTGGGATTACAAGCGTGAGCCACCATGCCCGGCCTTATGTATTATTTGTTTAAACTTCACAACATACCTCTATGATAGGTGCTATTCTTCCCATTTTATAGATGAGAAGACTGAGATTTGGAGAACATAAATAAAGGAGTTTAAGGAGACATTGCATGAATGCTCAACTTCTTGGATAAATAGGACACGAAACCCATATGGAGGTGATTCTGTCAAAAGCATCTACTCAAGGGGTCTTCAGTCTACACTTAGGATGGGCTAAGCCCAGGTTTTCCACACTAGGATGTGTGGACTTCCTGGAATAAGCAGAATCCCATAGGTACTGATACTGCAGGTAAACACAGTGCATCATCTAGGAGTATGTATTAGTCCATTTTCACCTTACTATAAAGACATATCCAAGACTGGGTAATTTATAAAGAAAAGAGGTTTAATTGACTCACAAGTCTGTATAGATGGGGAGGCCTCAGGAAACGTACAATCATGGCAGAAGGTGAAGGGAAAGCAAGGCACGTCTTACATGGCAGCAAGTGAGAAAAAGAAGACAGGGGAAAATGCCAAACACTTTTACAGCTTCAGATCTCATGAAAACTCACACATAATGTCACAGGAACATCTTGGGAGAAACTGCCCCCATGATCCAATCACCTTCCACCAGGTCCCTGCCTTGACATATGGGGATTACAGTTCGAGATGAGATTTGGGAGGGGACACAGAGCCAAACCATATCAGTTTTCCTTCAAGGTTTTTTGGGGGAAATGTTATTTTGTAGTAAGACCAATGGCTGTATTAAGGAGTATAAATAAAACATTGTAAAATATTTTGAGATAAAAAAGCAAAAAGATAAAACTAAAGCCATCCCGTTGGTGAAAGGTTGCATCACAAAATCCTGTAGGACAATGCTTCTCATGCTTTCTTTTTTTTTTTTTTTTTTTTGAGACGGAGTCTCGCTCTGTAGCCCAGGCTGGAGTGCAGTGGCCGGATCTCAGCTCACTGCAAGCTCCGCCTCCCGGGTTTACGCCATTCTCCTGCCTCAGCCTCCCGAGTAGCTGGGACTACAGGCACCCGCCAACTCGCCCGGCTAGTTTTTTTTTTTTGTATTTCTTAGTAGAGACGGGGTTTCACCGTGTTAGCCAGGATGGTCTCGATCTCCTGACCTCGTGATCCGCCCGTCTCGGCCTCCCAAAGTGCTGGGATTACAGGCTTGAGCCACCGCGCCCGGCCCTTCTCATGCTTTCACGTGCAGATGTCTCTCCTGTGGGCAGGGCCAGCTCCACAGATGTGAGGCCTGTGGAGTCGCACCTACACTTGCAGATCCTGATTCAGGATGGCTGGGCTAAGGCTGCAACTTTGCAGTTCTAATGAGTCCCACGTAATATCTGTTGTTGGTCCAAAGACCACATGTTGAGTGGCAAGACCCAGCCTTTCTCTCTATTCCTTTATTTGTAAGACTTAACTTGGAAAGTTTAAGAAGCAGTAGAGAAAGAGGGCAGTGAATCACAGCAGTCAAAATCATATAGTGAAAAGCATGGGTCTTTACCGCCACTTACTCTGTAAAATACCACAGATTGCTTTTCTCCTGCCTGATGGCTCAGTTTCCTCATCTGCAAAATGAGAGTAGCAGTCACCTCACAGAATAGCTGTGGCGGTTAAATGTGTGTAAAGCATCTCACATTCACAGTGTTCAGTAAAGACAGCTACTTTCAGGCTTTAAATGGTAGCTAAACATGAGATCACAGTGGAAAAGAAAACATTCAGGATGCTTCTTTCTTTACGTTAATCACACTTCCTATTTTCCAGTCTCTCCTCCTTGCACCTAGGAAAAAATACTCTTGGAGACAGCAATTCTGTAAAGGAAATATCACAGGACCTGCTTATTCTTTTTGTTTGTTTGTTTTTTTGTTTTTTGAGACAGTGTCTTGCTCTGTTGCCCAGGCTGTAGTGCAATCTTGGCTCACTGCAACCTCTGCCTCAAGGTTTCAAGCGATTCTCCTGTCTCAGCCTCCGAAGTAACTGGAATTACAAGTGCAGGCCACCATACCCAGGTGATTTTCTTATTTTTTTAGTAGAGGCAGGATTTCACCATGTTGGCAAAGTTGGTCTCGAACCCCTGACCTCAACTGATCCACCTGCCTCAGCCTCCCGAAGTGCTGGGATTACAGGCGTGAGCAGCCAGGCCCTGCTTATTCTTCATGCAAAACTATTTTGTTGATTTCATGGGATATATTATTAGTAGCAAGAGCTACAAGTACAAGATTAGTTTACTAGGGTTGTCATAACAAAGTAGCACAGACTAGGTGGTTTAAACAACAGAAATCTGTTTCCTTGCAGTTCTAGAGGCTAGATGGCCAAACTCAAGTCATTAGCAGGTTTGGTTTCATGCTAAGGCCTATTTCCTTGGCTCGTAAATGGTTATTTTCTTAGTTCAAGCTGCTACCACAAATTACCATAACTGGTTGGCGTGAACAACAAACATTTATTTCTCACAATTCTGGAGGCTGGCAAGTCCAAGATCATGACACTACCAAACCCAGTGTCTGGTGAGGACCTGCTTCCTGGTTTACAGGTGGTCATCTTCTCATTATATCTTCACATGGCAGAAAGCAGACAGAGAGGAAGCGAGCTCTCTCTTCTCATAGGAGCACCAGTCCCAGCATGAGAGCTCCACGTTTATGATTGGATTACCTGCCAAAGTTCCCTTCCTAATGCCATCCCAGTAGGGGTTAGGGTCCAATATAAGAATCTGGCCGGGCGCGGTGGCTCAAGCCTGTAATCCCAGCACTTTGGGAGGCCGAGACAGGCGGATCACGAGGTCAGGAGATCGAGAGACGATCCCGGCTAACACGGTGAAACCCCGTCTCTACTAAAAAATACAAAAAAATAGCCGGGCGAGGTGGCGGGCGCCTGTAGTCCCAGCTACTCGGGAGGCTGAGGCAGGAGAATGGCGTAAACCTGGGAGGCGGAACTTGCAGTGAGCTGAGATCCAGCCACTGCACTCCAGCCTGGGTGACAGAGCAAGACTCCGTCTCAAAAAAAAAAAAAAAAAAAAAAAAGAATCTGAGGGGAGGCCAGGTGCAGTGCCTCATACCTGTAATCCCAGCACTTTGAGAGGCCAAGGCCAGGGGATTGCTTAAGCCCAGGAGTTCAAAACCAACCTGGGCAACATAGCGAGACCCCATCCCTACAAAAAAAAAAATGTTTAAATAGCTGGGCATAGTAGTGCATGCCTGTAGACCCATCTACTTGGGAGGCTGAGGTAGGAGAATCACTTGAGCCTAGGAAGTTGGGGCTGCAGTGAACTGTGACCATGCCACTGTACTCCAGCCTGGGAAACAGAGTGAGACCCTATATCAAAAAAGAAAGAAAGAAAGAGAGAGGGGGGGGGAGAGAGAGAGAGAGAGAGAGAGAGAGAGAAGAAAGAAAGAAAGAAAGAAAGAAAGAAAGAAAGAAAGAAAGAAAGAAAGAAAGAAAGAAAGAAAGAAAGAAAGGAAGGAAGGAAGGAAGGAAGGAAGGAAGGAAGGAAGGAAGGAAGGAAGGAAGGAAGGAAGGAGGGAGGGAAGGAGGGAAGGAAGGAAGAGAAAGAAAGAAAGAAAGAAAGAAAGAAAGAAAGAAAGAAAGAAAGAAAGAAAGAAAGAAAGAAAGAAAGAAAGAACGAACCTGGGAGGGAATGCAAACATGCAGTTTATAACAGTCGTTTTCTCCCTACAACTTCACATGGTCTTCCCTCTGTGCACATCTGTGTCCTGATCTCCTCTTCTTTTGTTTTTTTGAGATGGAATCTTACTTTGTCACCCAGGCTGGAGTTCAGTGATGCAATCTTGGCTCACTGCAACCACCGCCTTCAGGTTCAAGCAATTCTCGTGCCTCAGCCTCCTGAGTAGCTGGGACTACAGGTGCCCGCAGCCACGCCCAGCTAATTTTTGTATTTTTAGTACAGACAGGGTTTCACCATGTTGGTCAAGCTGGTCTCAAGCTCCTGACCTCAGGTGATCCACCAGCCTCCACCTCCCCAATTGCTGGGATTATAGGCATGAGCCACCACGCCCAGCCGAACCTAATCTCTTCTTATAAAGACACCAGCCATTGGATTGGATTAGGGCCCATACATATGGCCTCATTTTACCTTAATTACCTCTTTAAAGACCCTATCTCCAAATACAGTCACATTGTTCAGTATTGGGGTTTAGGACTTCAACAAAGCAATTGGGAGGGAGAAGCACACAATTCAGCCCATCACAAACACAGAGGACAAATCCAAACATAAATAATATCAGTGAGTTAATATGAAACCCATCCTTGATTTTGGCATTCTTTGTAATATATCCTTTATTCTTAAGTGAATATTACTCATTGAGGACAGGGGGCTCTTTCCATGGAAGTGAGGCAGCATGTGTGAGAGCTTTCAGTCCGATAGAACTGATTTTGATTTGCCACTCTGCTACTGACCACTGAAAACGTGGGCAATTACTTTATGCCACTAAGCCTTAGTATTCTTAACTATAAAATGAGAATAACAATAATGCCTACTTCACAGAATTATTGTGAAGATCATATGAGATAATCTGTGTGTAACAGATTTTTTTTTCTTTCTTATTCAGCAAAGGAAGCTGCCAGCAGTTTAATATAGGTTACCTTTGTTCTTGTTTTGAGACAGGGTCTCACTGTGTCACTCAGGCTGGAGTGCAGTGGCTCTATCTTGGCTCACTGCAACCTTCACCTGCCAGGCTCAGGTACTCTTCTTGCTTCAGCCTCCTGAGTAGCTGGGATTACAGGTGCATGCCACCATATCCAGCTAATTTTTGTATTTTTTGTAGAGACAGGGGTCTTGCCATGTTGCCCAGGCTGGTCTAGAATTCCCAAGATCAAGTGATCCGCCCACTTGGGCCTCCCAAAGTGCTGAGATTACAGGCATAAGCCACCTCATCCGGCCTGTAGATTACCTTTAAATGTATCTTTTTTAAAAAATTTATTTTGTATTTTTTTGCTCACTCCATCACCCAGGCTGGAGTGCAGTGGTGCAATCTCAGCTCACTGCAACCTCCGCCTCCCAGGTTCAAGCCATTCTCCTGCCTCAGCCTCCCGAGTAGCCGAGACTACAGGCACGTGCCATCACGCCCAGCTAATTTTTGTATTTTTAGTAGACACGGGGTTTCACCATATTGGCCAGGCTGGTCTAGAACTTCTGACCTCAAGTGATCCGCTCGCCTCAGCCTCTCAAATTGCTGGGATAACAGGCACGAGCCACTGTGCCTGGCCTGAAGATATCTTTAGAGTCTTCCTTCCTTAAATGTGGAGGCCGAAGCAATGCCTTTTTGGAGTTGACTCCTTGTTGCACCATGTTGACTTCTGATTAACCCCAGTTCCAGGAAAGCCTCTAAAAGTTTTGTTTGTCTATTGTTCTTTGTGTGAGAGCACCTACTTACTGTAAATCCTGCCCTTAGGTTAAAACAACTTTGTTGATTCATAAGTAAATCATGTGGCTAAGTTAAATCAAACCTCTCCTTTGCCTGAAATAGCCAGAAAATAAAATGTGAATCTGACTATGAGGTTTTCTTAAATTGGCCTAGTAATTTTGAAGGTATTATAAGAATTGAGGAAAAGGAGACATTGTCATTTCAAAGAGTTCTTCTCTTAAGATGTAATATGAAAATATCTAACAATCTTGATTTTGCCTTCTAACTGTTCATGTATTGATATATGACATTTGTAAATATTTATGGGTTACGTGTGATGTTTTGCTACATGAATGCAATGTGTAATGATCAAAGCAGGGTATTTAGCATATCTATCACCTTGAAATTTATCATTTCTTTGTGTTGGGAACATTTCAAATCTTCTAGCTTTTTTGAAATATAAAATGGATTATTATTAACTATTTTTTAAAAAAACCTTGATGTAATTGTACTTCATTTGTCGTACATATTTTTTCTGAAGCACGAACACCCTTTCCCTGAATGCATAAGCCCTGGGTCTGGAGGGTGAGGACGCAAGGATCCACCATCTTGTCTCACCTACACCCAAGACACAGACATGGCTTCTGTTGGCAAGTCCCTAAATTCTTTTTTCTTTCTTTCTTTTCTTTCTTTTCTTTCTTTCTTTTCTTTCTTTTCTTTCTTTCTTTCTTTCTTTCTTTCTTTCTTTCTTTCTTTCTTTCTCTCTCTCTCTCTCTCTCTCTCTCTCTCTCTCTCCTTCCTTCCTTCCTTCCTTCTTTCTCTTTCTCTTTCCTTTTTTTTTTCTTTTTTTGAGACAGAGTCTCACTCTATGGTCCAGGCTGGAGTGTAGCAGCATGATCTCAGCTCACTGCTGCCTCCGCCTCCCGGGTTCAAGAGATTCTCCTGCCTCAGCCTTTCAAGTAGGTGGGATTACAGGTGCACACCACCATGCCCCACTAATTTTTGTATGTTTAGTAGAGATGGGGTTTCGACATGTTGGTCAAGCTGGTCTTGAACTCCTGATATCAGGTGATCTGCCTGCCTCAGCCTCCCAAAGTGCTGGGATTACAGGTGTGAGCCACCATTTAGAGCCACCAGCCCTAAATGTTTCTTTCTAAGGAACTGGATTTGTCAGCCTCTTTCTTCAGCCTCTCCAAGTTTCTTTGGACTTTGGGGGATGAGGCCGCATAGACCTGTCCACCAAGGAACACTAAGGAAACATCTAGGGGCCTGAGGCTTAATTGAGTGAAGGAGGTTCCCTTCAGTATGCAGGGCTCTGGGAAGGGAGTTAAGGGCAAGTTTGCAGAGTGAGCCCAGAGATCTTCTGGTGGGGACGACTAACGCCTTTTCCTAGTCCCAAACCTTCTCACTGGGATTTGGAGTTAGATATATTGGGGTGAACGTGGGCAACCCAGAAAGAATCCAGAGACAGGAGAAGGCAACAAGTCCAGGTGGGTAAAGATATACAGACCTTGTGGCCATCCTTGGCAATACACCAGGGGAAGAGTGTAGACGGTGATTCTCTGTTCTTTAAGTCCTGAATGCTGGAACTGGCTCTAGTCTATCCCTTAACACCATGAATTTGCAAAATAAGCTGATTACCTTAGTAATCTAATCCTAGAGGCTCGGCTTAGCAATGACAAGAGGCCTCTTAATTGAGCAGAACACAGGCATCCCCTTTCCCTGAACTGGGGAGCTGAGGCCCCACCTCTGCACTTTGCTCTGGCTCCCTTCTCAGTTGAAGGGTTGGGGTGCACATCCGCACCGGATCTGCTGTTTCTCCCCACCTGGAGCTTCATGAAGGAATTAAATATAAACCTTGGACGTTTGAGCTGTGAGCTGCCTCCGTGAGCGTAACCCCAAGGGAAGTGCAACCCATCCTCGGAGCCCCGTACCCCCATCTGCGGCAGATTCCACTCTAGCAACTGTGGTTGCTACAGAAGCAGAGAACCGGGGCCTGGATTTGACCACTGCCCGACACGCCACGGCCAGTTTCTGCAGCACTCAGGCCCTTCGCTGCAGTCAACCCACTGAAATAGGTCCAAACCAGCCTGAGCTTCACCTCGGGCTTCACCTAGGGCTCTTGAGCCCTAGGACAACAAAAGGCAAGGAGGATGGAACCCCACGGACAAGGTGATTGAACTTCTGAACTTCCAGCTCTTACCAGCAGGTGGAACCCCAAACAATGCAATTCCAGAACAGACTAAGAACATTGTATCCAGTAAGGGAGCACACAGCGCAGTCTCTAACACGCGGTAACCACCTTTTAAAATGAGTAGTTATTACGGGAAAGGTAATTATTAACGTAATAACTTCTTCTCCCCCTCACTATTTTATTTTTGCAAAATGGAAAGAAGAGAAGGAATTTCTCCCTGTTAGCAGAAGAATGAAACTCTAGTCCAGAATATAATTTTTTCCTTAACCTTAAAGGATTGTATAGAGGATATGAAAAGTCCTAAAGTACCCTCCTTTTTACCTTCTCACCTCTCCTGCTACCCCTACTCCTTAAATTTCAGTTGCCTACTATAGCTATAACCATAGCAACCCAGCTGGTGGGAAATTATGGAAACTCCTACTCATTCTCCTAGATTCAGGTAAGTTTTCACCTTATCTGGGAAGCCTCCACCAGTCTCCACTTTGGCATCAGAAGAGACTGTCTCACTGTTATCATGACACGGACATGCCGTGCATGCCTGTATTCGAACACTTGTCTCATTGTTTCAGAACTCTGTTGGCCTCCTTCATTGCAGAATGATCTACTTGTTCATATTTGCATCCCTGGTGCAAATGTGTGGATTAGTGCCTGGCACATAGAAGCTGCTTGGTGCATTTCTTACTCGTGAACGTCAGAAACTAAAAGAAGGAGGGGTGGAGACTGTATGGCATTGGGATGGGAGGGGAAGGGGGTGTTAACCTGGGAATGAAGTGGAGTCGGAGTGGCCTAAGGGGCAAGACAGCCAGGGAGGAGATAGGAATCATGCCCTTAACCAGGAAAGCTGTGTCTGGCACACAGGCTGTCCAGGGGAGCAGAGGGGGATAAGAAACTGGAGAAAAGCAGTGAACATAGCAACCTGAGAGTATGGGGGTGGTGGGGCAGGGAGAAGTTGAAGTTCAGATCAGTCCACAGCCTTTGAAATGGGTTGGGCAAGAGGTTCAAGACTGCGACCTGGTGAGGCCAGGTGTGGTGACTCATGCCTGTAATCCTAGCTCTTTGGGAAGCCAAGGCGGGCGGATCACTTAAGGTCAGGAGTTCGAGACCAGCCTAGCCAACATAGTGAAACCCCATCCCTAGTAAAAATACAAAAATTAGCCAGGCATAGTGGCACACGCCTGTAATCCCAGCTACTTGGGAGGCTGAGGCAAGAAAATCACTTGAATCTGGGAGGCAGAGGTTGCAGTGAGCTGAGATCGTGCCACTGCACTCCAGCCTGGGTGACAGAGCGAGCAAACAAAACGAAACAAAACAAAAAAGACTGAGACCTGGTGAAAGGGGGCTACAGAACTTTTTTAAATGGTGTTAACTGTATAGTGGAGAGGGAGATGGAGTCTAGCAGAACTGCACAGTGAAATCAGGGGAAAAAATACCTGTCTTTAATTCCTCTTCTAGTGGCTCAGGGAGGTGGGAAAGAAACAGATCCAGTATGAATACCTTGTAATCACACCCTTAACCCTTTAAACTGCTAAATGACACACATCATTTTATTTAAAAGCAATATGGACTGCTAGCCCAGCTGAACTTGGTTCAAATCCCAGCTCTTCCACTTATTAGCTATGTGAATTTAGATGTCACCTCAAGTCTCTGAGCTTCAATATATCCTATAAATAAAGGATATTAAAACCTTCCTCAAAAGACTGAGAAAATTTAACATAATGCATGTAAAGTGCTTAGCACACGGCCTGACACAGGGAGACACTTAGCACTTATTCCATCCTTGGTCTGGTTTTTTTGTTTGTTTTTTGGGTTTTTTTTTTTGAGACAGAGTCTTGCTCTGTCGCCCAGGCTGGAGTACAGTGGTGCAATCTTGGCTCATTGCAAGCTCTGCCTCCCGGGTTCAAGCGATTCTCCAGCCTCAGCCTCCTGAGTAGCTGTGATTACAGGCATCAGCCACCATGCCTGGCTAATTTTTCTATTTTCAGTAGAGACAGGGTTTCACCATGTTGGCCAGGCTGGTCTCAAACTCCTGACCTCAAGTGATCTGCCTGCCTCAGCCTCCCAAAGTGCTGGGATTACAAGTGTGAGCCACAATGCCTGGCTGGTTCTTTCCTTCCAGTGCCAGCCAAGAATGTGTTGTCCAAATAGTTCTTCCTGAATCCATCTAAATTGTACTAAATCATATCATGATTTGTTTTACAAATGGAGGCTGGGGGTTGAGTGCTCGATATGATTGCAATAATCATTTTTCAGGGTCTACAGAAGGCTATATTGGTACTTGCTAACTTTTGAACTATATTCTTCTTTCTCTCATCTGTTACCTGGTGGATGCAATCTGTGCCATTTTTCCCCTGTTCTTTCACCTTTGAGTGATGAGGCAATAATCGCTGCAGGAACATTTACTCGGCCAAACTATTTCACCAACATTTTGTCCTCAAATACATTATTTGTTTCCCATGTGAAAATTGGGCTGTCTTTCATGAACAGAGATGACAATGTGATACTCTTCATCTTCAATGGGCTTTGTTAGCTTTCTTAGAATAACAATAGGTGGTGGTGAGCTGTCCACAAACTGCTTCACTTGGGATCTCAACCTTATTAAGTAAGAAACATGATTGGAAGGCTGAAGCAGTAGACTAGAAATTTGTGTAATTACAATTCCTGCATTAGCTATAAAACTGTCCCATATCAAAGGATAGATGGGTGAACCTATAGACTGAAATTTCAAATAAGAAATCTGAAGGATGGGCCGGGCACGGTGGCTCAAGCCTGTAATCCCAGCACTTTGGGAGGCCGAGACGGGTGGATCACGAGGTCAGGAGATCGAGACCATCCTGGCTAACACAGTGAAACCCCGTCTCTACTAAAAAATACAAAAAAACTAGCCGGGCAAGGTGGCGGGCGCCTGTAGTCCCAGCTACTCAGGAGGCTGAGGCAGGAGAATGGCCTGAACCCGGGAGGCGGAGCTTGCAGTGAGCTGAGATCCGGCCACTGCACTCCAGCAAGGGGGACAGAGTGAGACTCCGTCTCAAAAAAAAAAAAAAAAAAAAAAGAAATCTGAAGGATGGTTCTCTTTGTATAATAACCATCTTACATAGGGAAAGAGGGAGTGATCTCCTATATGTTGTATCATTAATCTACTCTCAGCATATTGCCTGTCATTTGTCACTTCTTTAGAGTAATAATGAGATTGTGTAAGCACACTGGGGAACGTAAGGTCCACAAGGAGTCAATTTTTTTTCTTTTATTTTTTTAGAAACAAGGTCTCACTATCTTGCCCAGGCTGTTCTCACACTCCTGGGCTCAAGTAGTCCCCCTACATCAGCCTCCCAAGTGGCTGGGACTAAAGGCATACACTATTATGCCCAGCTAAACAGTCAATTATCAATATACGGCCAAAACTAAGAGCAAAACTCCCATTATATATGGTTTACCACTGAGATATTTGGGGATTCCCAATAGTAATAAATCTGATAATAGAAAAATTATCCATATGGTGAAATGGTCAGCATATCCCAGTGAATTCAAGTCTACAGATGCTTCATCCCCAGATACAGGTGAGTTCTAGATGGATTTTGCCACTTGTTAGATGTGTGAGCTCAGACAAGTCATTTGACCTTTCAGATTCTCAATTTTCTTATAAATTAGGAAAAACAATAACAATTGTAGAAAGAGGACAGTTTATGAAAAAAAGTGGAGCTATAATACTAAACAACAAATACTTGGAAGAAAGAAAGTTGATTGCAGATAAGGCATTTTGCAGTCCTTATATTGTCTAGGATGAAGAGAAAGCCATTGATTAACTTGAAACTTTGTTAGGTTAGTTACACCCTTCACTGAATAATCAATATAAGAATGGAAATAGAATATGTAACTTTCAAATAAGCAGAAGAAAATACAGAAAACTCAGTAAACTCAATAGAAGACAGGAACTGAGTGAAAAGAAGTAACCAAACATTAGTAAGAAAAAAAATAAGTGGGAGGCCGAGATGGGCGGATCACGAGGTCAGGAGATCGAGACCATCCTGGCTAACCCGGTGAAACCCCGTCTCTACTAAAAATTACAAAAAACTAGCCAGGCGAGGTGGCGGGCGCCTGTAGTCCCAGCTACTCAGGAGGCTGAGGCAGAAGAATGGCATAAACCCGGGAGGCGGAGCTTGCAGTGAGCTGAGATCCAGCCACTGCGCTCCAGCCCGGGCAGCAGAGCGAGACTCCGTCTCAAAAAAAAAAAAAAAAAAAAAAAAAGAAAAAATAAGATGGTAGAAATAAGCCAATACACATCAAAAATAATAATAAATGTAAAAGGACTAAATTCACCAGCTGTGATGCAGAGATTCTGAAATTGCTTTTTTAAAAGAAGAAAAAGATATTTGCTGCTTACAAGAGATATCATTTTAAAAAGATGAAAACCACCTAGGTAAACTAAATAAAACTAATTCTTGAACCAAAACTAACTAAAAGAAATTTAATGTAGCTACATTATTGTCACACAAAATAGACTTTAAAAAATAAAGCGGCCGGGCGCGGTGGCTCAAGCCTGTAATCCCAGCACTTTGGGAGGCCGAGACGGGTGGATCACGAGGTCAGGAGATCGAGACCATCCTGGCTAACACGGTGAAACCCCATCTCTACTAAAAAATACAAAAAACTAGCCGGGCGAGGTGGCGGGCGCCTGTAGTCCCAGCTACTCAGGAGGCTGAGGCAGGAGAATGGCATGAACCCGGGAGGTGGAGCTTGCAGTGAGCTGAGATCCGGCCACTGCACCCCAGCCTGGGCGACAGAGCAAGACTCCGTCTCAAAAAAAAAAAAATAAATAAAAAATAAAGCATCACTAGAGAGAGGATGGTTATGGAATTATAAGATGAGTAATTTACTAGACAGTTATTTATAAGCATTCTCAAACTTGTAAGTAACTATCAACATGGCCTCAAGACATTTATAGCAAAAATGGACATAATTACAAAAATAAGTAATTCCCAATCATAGCTGGGAAATATTAATATACTTCATTCAGAAGTTGCTAAAGAAGACAAAAGAAAAATAAGAATGCTTAAAATTTAAACAAATGTAATCAAATAACTTATACAGAACTCTGTACTCAGTGTTTCGGTATTATATATTCTTTTCAAGCACACATGGAACATTTATAAAAACTGACACCAACATAAGTAATAGAGACATTTCAATAAACACAAAATAATTTATATGATTCAAACTACATTATCTGTCTAAAATACAATGAAATTAAAAATCCTTTAGCAGAAACATAACCAATCAACCTATCGTACTATACTCCCAATATAGTTAGAAAATTTAAAACACTTTTCTAAGTAAATACACCAATTAAGAAATTATTAGGAAACTTATTAAATATTTATGACTAAGTGACAACCAAAGCACTATATATCAAAACAACTAAAGTAGTTTTTTGTTTTTTGTTTTGAGATGGAATCTCATTCTGTTGCCCAGGCTGGAGTGCAGTGGTGCGATCTCGGCTCACTGCAACCTCTGCCTCCTGGGTTCAAATGATTATCCTGCCTCAGCCTCCAGAGTAGCTGGGACCACAGGTGCACAACACCATGCCTGGGTAATTTTTGTATTTTTAGTAGAGACGGGGTTTCACCATGTTGCCCAGGATGGTCTCGATCTCTTGACCTCGTAATCCGCCCACCTCAGCCTCCCAAAGTGCTGGGATTACAGGAGTGAGCCACCACACCCGGCCTAAAGTAGTTTTTGAAGAGAAATGTATAACCTTAAATGCATATATTTGGGGAAAAAAGGATTAAAATTAATTTATCATGCAATTAAAGATGTTGGAAAAAACCACAGTGTGTATACCAAAAAAGAAAAGGAAAGAAAGACTAAAGATAGGCAAAGAAATTAACAAAATGGAACACAAACAAATAAGAAAACCAACAACACCACCAAAAGCTTGTTTATTTGAAAAGATTAATATACTAGATAATCTTCTAGTGAGATATATCAAAAAGATATTAACAATATCAGGAATGAAAAAGGGGCCAGGTGCAGTGGCTCTCACTTGTAATCCCAGCATTTTGAAAGGCCAAGGCAGGTGGATCACTTGAGCTCAGGAGTTTGAGACCAGCCTGAGCAACGTGGAGAAACCCTGCCTCTACTAAAAATACAAAAATTAGCTGGGTGTGGATGGTGAATGCCTGTAATCCCAGCTCCTCAGGAGGCTGAGGCAGGAGAATCATTCAAATCCAGGAGATGGAGGTTGCAGTGAGCCAAGATCACACCACTGTACTCAAGCCTGGGTGACAGAGCGAGACTCTGTCTCAAAAAAAAAAAAAGAAGAAGAAGAAGAAAAATTCCTTTGTGGCCAGCACAGTGGCTCACACCTGTAATCACAGCACTTTGGGAGGCCCAGGCAGGCAGATGATGTGAGTTTGAGTTTGAGTAGAGTTTGAGAGTAGAGTTTGAGTTTGAGTTTGAGTTTGAGTTTGAGTTTCAGTAGAGTTTGAGACCAGCCTGGCCAAACATGGTGAAACTCTGTCTCTACTAAAAATTCAAAAATCAGCCAGGCATGGCGGCAGGTGCCTGTAAGGAGGAGAATTCAGAATTCTCTGCAGGAGAATTGCTTGAACCTGGGAGGTGGAGGTTGCAGTGAACCAAGATCATGCCACTGCACTCCAGACTGGGCAACAGAGTGAGACTCTGTCTCAAAACAAAACAAAAAGAAATGTTAGTTTGCCATTCTGTAGGGTCTGTTTCACTTGTTCGGGCAGCTTCTTTGACGATGCCTTTTGCTCTTGAGTCTCAGACTGCATTTCTCACATATCTGTTACATTGGACTTTCTGTTGTGGAATAAAAATGGTTGCATTTACCATTAGTTAGGAGCCTGGGCTCTAGGGTCAAACAAACCAGATTTCGAATCCTGACTGTAAAACATAGCAGCTAAGATGTTCTTAGAAAAATTGAGCCTTCATTTTTTTCATCTGTAAGATGAGGCTAATGAAGGGGCCTTCCCTGCTGGGATGGTAATAAATCAAGCTGGGTTCTCCTTGCACACAGAAGTCTATGTGGAAAAAAAAAAAAGAAATCAAGGGCCGGGCGCGTTGGCTCATATCTATAATCCCAGCACTTTGGGAGGCTGAGGAAGGTGGATTGCCTAAGTTCAGGAGTTCAAGACCAGCCTAGGCAGCACAGTGAAACCTTGTCTCTACTAAAATACAAAAAAAATTAGCCAGGCGTGGCAGCATGTGCCTATAATCCCAGCTACTTGGGAGGCTGAGGCAGGAGAATTGCTTGATCCTGGAGGCGGAGGTTGCAATGAGCCGAGATCGTGCCATTGTACTCCAGCTTACGTGACAGAGCAAGACTCTGTCTCAAAAAAAGAAAAATTAAATTAATTTTAAAAAGAAATCAAGCCGGGCTCAGTGGCATGTGCCTGTAATCCCAGCTGTGGGGGAGGCTGGGGCAGGAGGATAGCTTGAGTCCAGGAGTTCAAGACCAGCCTGGGCAAGACAGAAAGACCCCATCTCAAAAGACAGAAACAGTTAGCAGCACAGTGCCCACCAGATGAAACGCTTAATGAGTGTTGTTTTCTGCTAATACTGCTAACAATTATAGCATGGTTCTACAAAGATTGTCAGTCATCTAAAAACAACAATGTATTTTACCGAATATTGACTTTTTAAAAATTCTAGAATAATGTCAGGAAAGATGATACGCATTACCCAATTAACCAAAGACAAAATTGGTGCTTTTGTGGGCCAGTCCCTTTGCAAATAGGTGCTGCCATGTGGCATTTCCAGGCAGCAGAGCCCTGTCCTCTGCTGGCAGTCACAACAGATGCCATCAGCCTTGTCAAACCAGTCTGATTAGGTCACATGGCTTCAAGTAATCTCTTTTAGTTCCCTCTCTGGCCAGTCTATAAACTGAGGTAACCAAGGAACTTGGTTCTAACACTTGATAAAGAAGGAGAATGGGGTGGGGGCGCGGGCAGAAGGATAAACAAGAGAAAATGTATTCTGGAACTAGATAGAGGTGAGGGTTACACAACATGAATATACTAGATGTTACTGATGGTAAGTTACGTTATGTATATTTTACCAAAATAGAGAGAGAGAATGATGCAAGGTTGACCCCTGAGAGTCACAGAATAATCTGCTATGTACAAACACAGAATTGGGCTATGATTCCAGTAAATAACAAAAGAAACATATAGTCACTTTACAAATTAACAGAGATGCATAAACGTGTCATGCATAAAAGATGAAAGTATTCCATGTCTGATATGGTTTGGCTCTGTGCGCCCACCCAAATCTCATCTCGATTTGTAACCCCCAAGTGTCGAGGGAGGGTGGTGATTGGATCATGGGGGTGGTTTCTCCCATGCTGTTCTCATGATAGTGAGTGAGTTCTCACAAGATCTGATGTTTTATAAATGTTTGGAAGTCGCTCCTTGGCTCTTCTCTTTCCTGACTCCTTGTGAAGGAGGTGCTTGCAACCCCTCCACTTTCTGCCATGACTGTAAGTTTCCTGAGGCCTCCCCAGACATGTGGAACGGCAAGTCAATTAAACCTCTTTCCTTTATAAATTATCCAGTCTTGGGTATTTCTTTATAGCAATGTGAAAATGGACTAATAATGTCATACATTCATGATAAAGTAAAAGTGACCTTTAGCTTATCAAGGAGACCTGAAACTTGGATCTGTATGACCTCTAAGGAGCAACTATGTACAATTCGGACTCAGTTTTACGGGAATAAATGAAATGTAACAGGTGCAAATGGTGCCACTTTCTTGCCCGTGGAAATGGAGCATTGTTCTTCAGTCTATCAAAGTTGCCTAGTGTAGAGCTTACGTTTCCTAAGAATAGCATAAAATCTACTGACTATTCTTTTCCTGCAATTAAAGTCAGGCATTGGTTATTTTTGGCTTCATATATTTAAAGTAGAAATAAGAATGTGTTCCAGCCTGGGCAACATGGTGAGACTCCATCTCTACAAAAAAAATACAAAAAAGAAAAAAAAATTAGCTAGGCATGGTGGTCTGTGCCTGTGGTCTCAGCCACTTGGGAGACTGAGGTGGGAGGATCACTTGTACCCAGGATGTAGAGGTTGCAGTGAGCCAAGATCGTGCCACTGCACACTAACCTGGGTGATAGAGTGAGACCCTGTCTTGAAAAGAAAAAAAAGAAAAAGAATGTGTTAACTGGTTCAGTGTAGTGGCTCACATCTGTAATCCCAACACTTTGGGAGGCCAAGGTGGGAGGATTGCTTGAGGCCAGGAGTTCAAGACCAGCCTGAGCAACATAACAAGACCCTGTCTCTATAAAAATTTTAAAACATTAAAAAGTTAAAAAAAAAAAAAAAGGAATGTGTTAATTAGAAGACTTCTGGTGTATAATATATTCTGCTATATGTTAAAGATTTTCCAAGTTTCTACTTGGATTGGGACCTCTGAGGTCCAGAACGGGAAGGAGAATGTCTGTGGGAAAGAGGTTCTAAATTTATCTCAGTATATGCAACAGTCATTTACTGAGAGCTTAGGCTATGTCCAGCACTTTGCTAAGCTCATTACAAAAGTTATCACACTTAATCCTCACAACAATCCTATGTGAGGCAGGTACTATTTTCATCCATAGTGTACAGATGATAGGTCTGAGGCTCGGAGATATTATATAACTTACCCAAAGTCATATGACTAATAATTAGCCAGGATGAGAACTAAGGGCCATATCACTCCAAATCTTATACTCTTAATTACTAGCTATGCCACCTCTCTGTTCCACCTGAGAGGAAAACTGAGTTTCACCATTTTTTTCTCCACCTCTTGGCTCTGCTTTCCTCTGGAATGGCTTCATCCTCAAGCAGGCTTTGTCCATGTGGCTGCAAAGATGGCCCTAGCGGTTCTGGGTGTGTGTGATTCTTAGCCTCTGTGATTCCCAGGAAAATGGGTGTTACAATTGCCCTGGAGAGGGCTCCGGGGTAGATTCCCTGCGAACAGTTCTTCCCTTTGTTGTGTGAGCATGCTACTCCTCCCATCCAGAAGTGGCGTTTATTTCCTTTCCTCCTGAATCGGAGACGGTTTCTTTGACCAACGTGCATTCTGGAACTTCTGAAGCCAGGCCTTTGAAAGACAAGTAGCCTTTGCTTTGCTGTCTAGGAACCTAACTGCCATGCTGTAAAGAAGTCCAGGCTACGTCACTGGAGAGAGGCCCCACAGAGAGGCCCTGCAGGATGAGATGCCACATGGAAGGAGGCCCGTGAAGGAAAATCGAGGCACCTCAGCACCAGAGTCCCGGACCTTCCATCTCAGCCCAGCTGCCAGCTGAATGCAGCTGTGAGTAAATCCAGCCACCAGCACACAGGGCAGAAGAACACCCTGTTGACCCACAGAGTCACAAGAAATAATACATCCTTGCCAAGTTTGGGGGCAGACAGTTATTGCTATTGGCTTGACATGAGTAATGTGCCCATTTCTGGATATTTCATGCCTAGGAGCATGCAGGCCTCTGATTGGGAAGGTGTGCTTCACCTGCATCCTCCCTCGGCACCTCGGTGGGTACCCACAGAAATGCCAGACAGATGGAAAAAACCTGTGTCCACCTGTCTTGTGTGGTTTTTGTTAATGTGGTAGAAAGAGCAAGGACTTTGGGGTTCAAATACCTGGATTCGAATATCTGGCCACATCTCTTTCCAGTATGCCACCACGAACAGGACATATGGTTTCTCTACATCTTTCTGAAAACTAGAAATAATTTTTCACACAAGGTTCTTTTGTGGAGATGAAGAGAGATTTATTTTGCAAATATTCACTGAGTTCTTCCAATAGACCTGGCATTAGCCAATGCATTATAAGCACTTTGAAGACAAGCTCTTTGTACTACCACTTTTTCTGAAGTTCCAAACACATTTATCGAATGAATGAATTGTGTCAGGTCCTGGTGAGACAAAGGTAAGTGCAGAATTGGTCTCTGAAATTTCACAGTTAATGGTAAAAATGTGTACAAGACTACGAAGTGGCATACAAAATTTATTATTATTTAACCCTTTAAATGCAGTGATTAATTCACTCATTCATTCATTTACCAACTCTTCCTACCTCATTCCCAACAGTATTTGCAGAAGCTTTAAAAAATCATTAAATATAAAAGGATAAAATACAGATGAGGAATTAGGGCAAAGGGAAAATAAAGGTTAGAACAATGATTTATTAATCTATAACTTAATTGCAACATGCTTTGGCTTTAAAGCCAAGGTACATTGCATTGTTCTTATTGCAGCATTGACTGTTGTTTTTGTTTTTTGTATTTGAGACGGAGTCTCACTCTGTTGCTCAAGCTGGAGTGCAATGGCGTGATCTCAGCTCTCTGCAACCTCCGCCTCCCAGGTTTAAGTGATTCCCCTGCCTCAGCCTCCCGAGTAGTTGGGATTACAGGTGCCCGCCACCACGCCCAGCTAATTTTTGTATTTTTAGTAGAGATGGAGTTTTGCCATGTTGGTCAGGCTGGTCTCAAACTCTTGCCCTCAGGTGATCCACCTGCCTCGGCCTCCCAAAGTGCTGTGATTATAGGCATGAGCCAACGCACCCGGCCTGTTTTTAAACTACTGTCTTCACTTAAGGTAATTAAGCTATCACTACTGCCAAGATTTCTAGAAGCAATAACTTCTAAGTTAGCCAACTGTAGTTTTGCCATAAATATATCCTCTCAGATTTTATTGTACATCTCAATTAAGTTCAATTGGTAGAAAAGGTCTTGGAAAAACTGCTTATACTCCATTTGGGTTAAATTGGTAGGTTCAGTCTAAAGATCTAACCATTGTGTATATGGTGGTCAAATGGGAAGCAGTGGACACTAGTAGGTAAAAACTAGGAAGGAAGCAGCTGGAAGCTAAAAACGAAACATCAGATTCCTCCTCTGTCACTCACTATGTATGTAACCTTGAGCAGGTCACCTCGCAAAGGCTGTTCCCTCATCAATACAATGGGTGTAATAGTAGTATTTACAACACAGGGTCATTATGAGAATTAAATGAGATAACCTGCATAGTACATCGTAAATGTTCATAAATGTTAGCTATTATCACCATTGTAGTGGAGAGAGGATCAATTATGGAGGTGCCTGGCTTTGGGGCAGCTGTAATTTTATTGTAAGTCTGAGTAAGTGGGTATTAATTAGGAAATGCTGATGACAAGTGAAATGGAGGTAATACTGGTTGTTTGAAAATTACTCATGTGCTTTTATATTTAGCTTGTCAGAACACATGACTTCCACCCTTGTCTTCCTGAAGCATCCTTTTTCCTGGGGAGATTAAAAGTGTTACAGAGGAATGCAAAGAGGAAATCCAGCTTCTGACACTCAAAAATAGGATTTTCAGGCACTACTCTAGCAAGACAGGACTGCAGATCTTTCTTTACCTCTATCTTTATTTATCAAGGTCCAGACTAGTGAACTGTAGAGTTCCATATAGGAAGAAGGAGGACAATGCTACCCCTTCCTGGCCTCAGAGGTATTGTGGGAGGAAGGATAAAGAGAGGGGGATAAACCAAATGTTTAAATATGGGTCCCAGTGTTTCCTCTCTAGGTTTCAGCAAGAATCTTTTGCTCTATTGTCCATTTGGGTTTCTGTTTAGGAAAGAGACCCCTTGAAGGCTGTTCACAGGTAACTAGGAGAGCAGGCACGTCCATTAAATTTGGTAGCTCGGCTGGGCTGGGCAAAGACATTCTTTTTTTTTTTTTTTTTTTTTTTTGAGATGGAGTCTCGCTCTGTCACCCAGACTGGAGTGCAGTGGCACAATCTTGGCTCACTGCAACCTCCGCCCCGCCAGGTTCAATCGATTCTCCTGCCTCGGCCTCCTGAGTAGCTGGGATTATAGGTGCGCACCACTGCACCCAGCTAATTTTTGTATTTTTAGTGGAGACAGAGTTTCACCATGTTAGTCAGGCTGGTCTGAAACTTCTCACCTCATGATCCAGCCACCTCAGCCTCCCAAAGTGCTGGGATTACAGGCATGAGCCACCGCACCTGGCCTTTTGTTGTTGGTGGTTTTTTTTTTTTTTTTGAGACAAAGTCTCACTCCATCAACCAGGCTGGGTGCAATGGCATGATCTTGGCTCACTGCAAACTCCACCACCTGGGGTCAAGCAATTCTCCTGCCTCGGCCTCCATAGTAGCTGGCATTACAGACATGTGCCACCACACCGGCTAATTTTTGTATTTTTAGTAGAGTAGAGGTGGGGTTACCAACAGTTCAACCCCACCAGTGTCCCACCAGCTTCTGTGATGAGGTAGATGACCTTCCTCCACCGTAGCAAGCTGATTGCAGCCCTTTGATGCTTGAGAGCAGCTCAGAAACCTAAACTTCAAGAATGCTTCTGCCCAGCCAGGTGTGGTGGCTCACACCCGTAATCCCAGCACTTTGGGAGGTCGAGGCAGGTGGATCACCTGAGGTCAGGAGTTCGAGACCAGCCTGGCCAACCTGATGAAACCCCATCTCTACTAAAAAATACAAAAAAATTAGCCAGGCATGGTGGTGCGTGCCTATAATCCCAGCTACTCGGGAGGCTGAGGCAGGAGAATCACTTGAACCTGGGAGGCAGAGGTCGCAGTGAGCCAAGATGACACCACTGCACTCCAGCCTGGGCAACAGAGTGAGACTCCGTCTCACAAAAAAGAGAAAAGAAATCCTGTTTCCACACTTCAAATCAATGCCAAACTGTCTCCTAACACATGCAATTTGTAATATGAATATAACCTAATTGAACTGCTAGAGCAGAGGTGTCCAATCTTTTAGCTTCGCTGGGCCACACTGGAAGAAGAAGCATTGTCTTAGGCCACACATAAAATACACTAACACTAATGATAGCTGATGAGCTATAAAAAAAAAAAAATACCAAAAAAATCTCATAATGTTTTAAGAAAGTTTACGAATTTGTGTTGGGCCTCATTCAAAGTTGTCCTGGGACACGTGCTGCCCATGGGCTTCAAGTTGGACAATCTTGTGCTAGAGACTTAAGGTCATGGGGAAACCTGGTAACCCCCAGAGGAGCAGCAGAATTATAAGGCCTCATGTCTAGTGAATTTCAGACCTACCACTTCTGACAAAAATCCCCTCTATCATCATGTTCAAGTAAAAGATTAAATAGAGCCAGGCGCGGTGGCTCATGCCTGTAATCCTAGCACTTTGGGAGGCTGAGGCGGGCAAATCACGAGGTCAGGAGTTCAAGACCAGCCTGGCCAACATGGTGAAAACCCTGTCTCTACTAAAAATACAAAGATTAGCTGGGCGTGGTGGCTCACTTGTAATCCCAGATACTCAGGAGGCTGAGGCAGGAAAAATCTCTTGAATCTGGGATGGGGAGGTTGCAGTGAGCCAAGATCGCGCCACTGCACTCCAGCCTGAGCAACAGAGTGAGACTCCGTCTCAAAAAAAAAAAAGATTAATAGAATTAACAAACTTCTATTTTATGAATTTTAAGATCAGCTATTAAAACTCTATATCCCTTATTACTCAGTAATAAAACTACTAATATATGCAACAACATGGATAAATCTCAAAATAATTATGCTGAGTGAATGAAGCCAGACATAAAAAAGTACACACTGTATGATTCCATTTATATGAAAAACTTTCTGTCTATAGTGGCAGGCAGATCACGGATGCTTGTGAAGAGGGTGGGGGCCATGGGGGCACTTACAAAAGGGGCATGAGGAAACTTTTGAGAGCAATGCATCTATTCACTATCTTGATTGTTGGTGATGGTTTCATGGGTGCATACATATGTCAAAACTTACAAATGGAACATTTTAAATATGTGCAGCCTACTATACATCCCTTACATGTCAATAAGTCTATTTTTTAAGAATCAAATTTTTAAAAGTAAAAGAAACTTTATGCATTTCTTCATTTGTCAGCTTTAGCCAAAATAAACATCTTAGTTGGGTACAATGGCTCAGACCTGTAATCCCAGTGCTTTGGGAGGCTGAGGCAAGAGGATCGCTTGAGGCTGGGAGTTCAAGACCAGCCTGGGTAACATAGGAAGACCTCATCTCTACAAAAAACATTTTTTAAAAATTAGTCAAGCATGGTGGCACTCACCTGAGGTCTTGACTACACGAGAGGCTGAAGCAGGAGGTTCACTTGAGCCCAGGAGTTGGGGGCTGCAGTGAGCTATGATCACGCTGCTGTACTCCACCCTGGATGACAGAGAGACCCTGTCTCAAAATAAAAAAGAGAAAAGAAAAAAATTTCAAAAAATGTTAACTTCTAGTTGTTATATATGAGAGGGAAAAAAAACAATAAAAGAGAATGTATAAATATATGACATATGTATGTATATGTATCATGTGCGTGTGTCTGTGTGTCTGTATACACATACAATTATGTGTCTTTTAATAAGGCCTTACCCTTTAATTATTGAAAGACAGAAATCAGATAGGCTAGATTTAAAACATCCCACAAAGTAACAAAACGTTAAAGCGTAAGATGCCATGTATTTCTGATTCGTACATTATTTGAGATACTTAAACTTCAGCAATTTAAGTAGTAATACTGTCATTTGTTTAGGTTTTGTGCAACTAGTACTTGAGATGTTTTTAGTTTCCTTTGGATGCTTTGCCTATAACTAAAGTATGCCGTCACCAGTGGGCAATTACGTAATTATGTCTCAGTTATAGCCACACAGTATAAATGGCAGATCTTCCACCGCAAGTGTGGTTAACAGAAAAAGCAGCAGAAATGAGCACTCAACTTCTTTTTTTTTTTTTTTTTTTTTTTGAGACGGAGTTTCACCCTTGTTGCCCAGGCTGGAGTGCAATGGCGTGATCTCGGCTCACTGCAACCTCCTGGGTTCAAGCAATTCTCTTGCTTCAGCCTCCCGAGTGGCTGGGATTACAGGCGTCTGCCACCACGCCCAGCTAATTTTTGTTTTTTTAGTAGAGATGAGATTTTGCCACGTTGGCCAGGCTGGTCTCGAACTCCTGACCTCAGGTGATTTGCCCACCTTGGCCTCCCAAAGTGTTGGAATTACAGGCGTGAGCCACTGCGCCTGGCCATGAGCACTGAACTCTTTTTTTTTTTTTGAGACGGAGTCTCACTCTGCCACCCAGGCTGGAGTGCAGTGGCATGAACTTGGCTCACTGCAAGCTCTGCTTCCCGGATTCACACCATTCTCCTGCCTCAGCCTCCCAAGTAGCTGAGACTACAGGCGCCCACCACCACACCCGGCTAATTTTTGTTGTTTTTTTTTTTTTTTTAGTAGAGACGGGGTTTCACCTTGTTAGCCAGGACGGTCTCCATCTCCTGACCTCATGATCCGCCTGCCTCGGCCTCCCAAAGTGCTACGATTACAGGCGTGAGCCACCACGCCTGGCTGAGCACTCAACTTTTTAAAAGACTAAGTAAAAAACTTTTTGCAATGATGTTATCAATACTGATTATGTCCATTTGTTTCCATCTTAAATGTGATAATTCTAGAAATCAATATAGACGTATTCTTTTCTTGCAAATGCCTAATTGTTATATATTTTAGTTATCTGGTTTTAAGAAGCAAGCACCACAACTCAAATAAACAGCATGAGAAAAGTGTGTCAGAGAAGCTAAAAACAAAAGTCCCTTGTTCTGGAGAAATCTGTGGATTTGAAATAATTAGCAGAAGATGAGCTTAATTTATGTAATAGTATATATACATTCTTAACTAAAAATTCAAAATGTTTTCTCTAAAACATTTTGGTGTT
This sequence comes from Macaca nemestrina, assembly GCF_043159975.1. NCBI lineage: Eukaryota > Metazoa > Chordata > Mammalia > Primates > Cercopithecidae > Macaca > Macaca nemestrina. The sequence continues at coordinate 31,455,356 of NC_092136.1, read as the reverse complement.
TTAGGACACTAAACTTGTGTGCAACAAGGTTAAGGCCATATGTCATCAGGCTTTGCTTGTCTAACATCTGAAGTTGACTTTAAATTCTAAAGTTGACTTTTCTTGTTTTACAGGCAGACAGGCAGTGAGGTTTTTTGTTTTTTGTTTTTGTTGTTTTGGAGACCAAGTCTCACTCTATCACCCAGGCAGGAGTACAGTGGTGGATCTCGGCTCACCTCAACCTTCCAGGGTTCAAGAGATTCTCGTGCCTCAGACTCCCAAGTAACTGGGATTATAGACATGTACCACCATGCCCAGCTAATTTTTGTATTTTTAGTAGAGATAGGGTTTTGCCATGTTGGCCAGGCTGGACTCAAACTCCTGCCCTCAAGTGATCCACCTGCCTTGGCTTCCCAAAGTGCTGGGATTACAGGTGTGAGCTACCATGCCCAGCCTCAGGCAGTGAGTTTTCAAAGTTGAGTTTCATGTATATGGTGACTCAACTTTTGTGGGGAAGCATTGACAATTCCAGCTATATTCAAATTCATTAAGGAGCCCCTTCATTCTGGAGTACTTTGAAAACTTAAACTCTGAGGATCAGTGACCATCCCTGTCTCATCTTCTTGTCATTATATGAATAGCAGTGGAGAATGAGATCAGAACACCAGCGAGGGAAAAAAAGTGTGTTAGAATATGGCTAAAGAGGAGAAAACATACGAAATTATGCTATTTGGGATGGTGGATGGGAGCTCCTGGGCTGGGGACGAGGATAAAGTGTTTTTGGTGGGCATTTCCTCTCCTGGTAATAGCCCCAGTTTCGTTTCGAGGGAAGCACCCTACCCCCATGGTCCACCATGTGGTTTAGGTGCAACTGGCCCCTGCTCTAATCCTAGGATAGGCTGTAATTGGCTTAAGCCAGTCACTATACACTAGCCCCCTTGGTCACCATGGTCTTTCCAAAATAAGCAAACAATGCAATCTAAGACAACTCAATGGAAGGAGATATTGGGACCTTTGAGGGGGTGAGAGTTCCACAAGACACTCACTCTCTTCCCTAAAATGTGGCCATAAGGACTAGAGGTATGACCTGGTTGGTAGCCATTTTATTACCAAGAGTGGGGTGCCTGGGGCTGCCAGGAATCCACTTTGTGGAGAATAAAACCAGTTGAGCAGGGAGCAGAGAAAAAATATGGAGTGAAACAAGTCCTTAGTTGAAATCACTTGAGCTGTTGGATCAAATTATATGTAAAGTCACTTTCAGTTAAATAAACCCATTATTCCCCTCTTTTTTTAAATGAATTTTCTATATTTTGAAATATAAGGAGTCCTAACTAATCCATGATCATTTTACAAGAGTTGTGGACAGTGCTAAATATGGCCCAAGATAAAAATAGTTAAAGTGGTAAATTTCACCACAATTTGGAAACACTCAGTAATGTCTGTCAGTAAAGAAAAAAAAGATGCCTGAGTTTATGAGTCTGGAGCTTCTGAGTATCCATAAGGTACCTAAAAAGGTCACACGGTTATTCAAAACCCACATTTGCCACAGGCCTCCAGAAAGACATTTTCCTGTAGGTCTATATAAGCATCCCACCGTGATGGCAGTGTCTTCCTTTTTTTTTTTTTTTTTTATTTCTGGACAATTTGGGCTCAATTTAAAAAAAAGAGAGAGATCTAACTCTCAATTGGGTGCTTATTCTGTACCAGGTACTTTACTGAGTAATTTCTGTGTATCATCTAATTTTATTTTCTATCTATCTATCTATCTATTTATTTATTTATGAGACGGAGTTTTGCTCTTGTTGTCCAGGCTGGAGTGCAATGGTGCGATCTTGCCTCATGGCAACCTCCACCTCCCAGGTTCAAGTGATTCTCCTGCCTCAGCCTCCCGAGTAGCTGGGATTACAGGCATGCACCACCACACCTGGCTAATTTTTGTGTATTTTTAATAGATGGAGTTTCTCCATGTTGGTCAGGCTGGTCTCAAACTCCTGACCTCAGGTGATCCACCCACCTCTGCCTCCCAAAGTGCTGGGATTACAGGTGTGAGCCACCACGCCCGGCCTAATTTTCTTCCAGTAGCCACCACTCTTATGACCATCTTATTTTATAGATGGAAACATTAAGAATTAGAGGAGTTAAGAAACTTGCCCGTGCTCACACAGCTGATAAGAGACAGGGCTAGGACTTAAACTCTTTCAGGGCCATGTTGAAAGTCAGTTATCAGTGGAGGAAGCCAGAGAGGCTGGTCCAAAGTCTCCGAGGCATAGAAAAGCTCTGGCCAATGTTTCCTCCTCTCCAGGCAACGAAAATAGAAAAACAAATACTGGTTAGCAGCACACTTACTTCCGCGTCAATTATATTGAAAACCCAGGATCATTTATTTCTGATTAGAAATTTCCCAACAAGTTCTGCTTTGGGGAGGAAAAGATCTGAAATTTCTTCTGCTTTTGTTCCTTTTGGATTGTCATTGTATGTGCTGGACTGTGATCAGCTGTGGTGAGAGAAGACAGGGTGGGGCAGGCCAAGAGCTGGTAAAGGAGACAGAGAGAGACTTGAGGGATCCTGAATGACCTACAAAACCTGTGGGTTTACAGAGATGAATCTGAGATGTGGCATGAGAGGGGCTCCAAGGAGATGAACTGGAGATGCCCAAATCATAAATTGGGCATTATGTAGCAGAGAATCGGTAAGACTGCTGTCCAGATCTCCAAAGCTGCCAGGAATGCACTATCAGAATGCCCAGGCTGGGATCCATCTCCAAACCAGGAAAAAGAGCAAGGAGGATCTGTTGGAATTCTGGCACCCCTGGGCACAAGGGAATGTTATTAGCACCTAATATTTGAATGATCATTTGGTGTCAGGCACCACGCAAGCTTTATTTGCATTGTCTCATGTAATCATCCTCCATGAGTTAGGTATAGGTGAGAAAGGTAAAGTTTAAAAAGATAGTTAAGGCTGGACACGGTGGCTCACGCCTGTAATCCCAACACTTTGGGAGGCTGAGGTGCGTGGATCACCTGAGGTCAGGAGTTCAAAACCAGCCTGGGAAATATGGCAAAACCCCATCTCTACAAATCATAGAAAAATTAGCCGGGTGTGGTGGCTCGTGCCTGTAGTCCCAGCTACTCGGCGGGCTGAGGCAGGAGGATCACTTGACCCTGGGAGTTTGAGGCTGCAGTGAGCCATGTTCGTACCACTACACTCCAACCTGGACGACAAAGTGAGGCCCTGTCTCAAAAAAAAAAAAAAAAAAAAAAAGACAGTAGTTAACTCACCAAGATCTCCCTAGACTGGCTAACTAAAGACACCTGGTTCTCAATATAGTATCCCTAGGTAAGGAACTGAGATAAGACCTTGAGGCTGGGAATAGCATCTTGCCTTGTTGGTCCAGGGACAGAAACTTGAGACTATTCTGGTTTTAAGCTGATCAGAATAAGTCAGACTCTGGAGGTCCTAATAATTGCAAGAGCAGAATTGATTCTCTGAGTTGCCATAACTTTTTTTTTTTTTTTTTTTTGAGACGGAGTCTCACTCTGTCGCCCAGGCTGGAGTGCAGTAAGTAGTGCGATCTCGGCTCATTGCAACCTCCGCCTCCCTGGTTCAAGTGATTCCCCTGCCTCAGCCTCCTGAGTAGCTGGGATTACAGGTGCATGTCACCACGCCCGGATAATTTTTGTATTTTTAGTAGAGACGTGGTTTCATCACGTTGGTCAGGCTGGTCTCGAATTCCTGACCTCATGATCCGCCTGCCTTGGCCTCCCAAAGTGCTGGGATTACAGCCGTGAGCCACCGCGCCCAACCTGAGTTGCCATAACTTTCATAACATGGTCAGAAAGGAGTTGCTGAGTTGTGTCATAGCCGATTATCATAAATAATAATGGCTTTGAAAATTTTCCATCTCTTGCATCATATGTAGACACATTTATTTGACAAACATTTATTGATTTCCTACTTGTGTTGGGCACTGTTCTAGGAGTTCGGAGTATAAAAATAAACAGGACACAGTCCTTGTCTTCAAGGAGCTTTTAGTCTGTTGGAGAAAATAAAATACCATGTGCTAACTGCTAAAACAGAGGTCTGTGAAAAACTCTGCCAAAGAAGCTTCGCAAAGATAACACTGGAGTTGGATCTTGAAGGTAAGTAGGCATCCTTTAAGAACATTACAGGGGCCAGGCACGGTGGCTCACGCCTGTAATCCCAGCACTTTGGGAGGCTGAGGTGGGCAGATCACCTGAGGTCGGGAGTTTGAGACCAGCCTGACCAACATGGTGAAACCCCGTCTCTACTAAAAATACAAAATTAGCTGGGCGTGGTGGCACGTGCCTGTAATCCCAGCTACTCGGGAGGCTGAGGCAGGAGAATCGCTTGAACCTGGGCAGTGGAGGTTGCAGTGAGCCGAGATGGCGCCATTGCACTCCAGCCTGGGCAACGAGAACAAAACTCCATCTCAAAAATAAAGAAAATAAAAAATAAAATAAAAAAGAACATTACAGGAAGGACAGATTATGGGCAGAAGAACTGGGGTCTATGAGAATGGGCAAGAACACAGTCTGTTTATAGAATAGCATCATAGTCTCTGAAGCTGAAATATAGGGCATATCAAGAAGGATTTCGTGGTAGGGGGAGCAAAATGGAGGAGGTAAAACTCCAGGACAATTCAGATGTCAAAAGGAAATTAAAATGCATTGCATTTGTTTATCTTTTTTGAGTTGACTGAGAAGTAAGAGAGTAGGGTGTAAGTTGTGATTTTTACCAAGGTATATCAGCCTGGGTGTAATCAGGAGAGGGAAACCAAATAGGAATTACAGCAGGGAAAGCTTAATAGAAATATGGCCAGGTGTGGCGACTTACACCTATAATCCCAGCACTTTGGGAGGCCAAGGCGGGTGGATCACCTGAGGTCAGGGGTTCAAGACCAGCCTGGCCAAAGGCAAACCCCTGTCTCTAATAAAAGTACTATAAAAAAAAAAATTAGCTGGGCATGGTGGCACACATCTATAGTCACAGCTACTCTGGAGGCTGAGGCAGGAGAATTGCTTGAACCCAGGAGGCAGAGGTTGCAGTGAGCTGGGATCGTGCCACTGCATTCCAGCTGGGGAGACAGAATGAGACTCTGCCTCAAAAAAAAAAAAAAAAAAAAAGGCCAGGTGCCGCGGCTTACACCTGTAATCCCAGCACTTTGGGAGGCCGAGGTGGGCAGATCACCTGAGAGGTCAGGAGTTCAAGACCAGTCTGGCCAAAATGGTGAGACCCTGTCTCTACTAAAAATACAAAATTAGCCAGGTGTAGTGCATGCCTGTAATCCCAGCTACTCAGGAGGCTGAGGCAGGAGAATCACTTGAACCTGGGAGGCAGAGGTTGCAGTGAGCCAAGATAACACCATTGTACTCCAGCCTAGGCAAAAAGAGCAAAACTCCATTTCAAAAAGAAAGAAAAAGAAATAATGATGAACTATATACAGGAGATTGGAGTAACTAGGGATTCATTAGTAAAAAGAGAAATCTAAAGAATATAGGAAATCACAGATATATATATATATATGCATATACACACACACACACAGGTCTAACATATAACAGTACATCTAATAGCCATTCCCCATAGCCCCCAAAGTTGAGATCCAGATCTTATTGGAGGGCTTGGCCATGGCTCATTAGATGACTTAGAAGTCCATCATGGTGCTATATTAGTAAAGCATGCTGGAAATCTGCTCCCTGGAGTGCATGCCACTATAGAACCACTGAGGAGGATACCAGGGGAACCTGGCTGCTGAGCTGCCATGCACTTCAAGGGCAGGACACTAGAGAAGCACCTCATGCAATAGGAGCTGGCCTCCAGGGAAGTGACGTGTGCTGCCTAAGGGGCCTGGTATTGGAGGAAGCTACACAGGAACTCAAGCATGCTGCAGGAACCAAGAAATAAAATCCTTTTTTCCTGCAATGTCTCTCCAGCTCCCTCTACTGACAAACTTCAGTGTCAACTGGCAAAGGACAAATATTTAAAGGCCCAGGCCTATTTTCACAGAACAGGCAAAAAGGTTGAATTTGGAGCTGTGAGGCGTTAAATCTGCAACTGGCACACAAGAACTGGTAAAAAATATTTTTGACTGGCATTTCTTGGGAAAATTATGCCCAAACTAAATTCACATTTTTGAAGTGCTGTATTTAATAAAATCTGTGCAAATTCAGTGCCAGGTGGAGAAAAATAAAATAAAATAAATAATAAAATCGCATACTGGGTAAAAATCTGACAAATGGTTCATGATCCTGGAAAATTTGCACCAGGACATCCCACTTACTAATATTACTTTTCTGTTATTGATAATGGTGAAAGTTACATGATCTTATATTTGTCACTAAAAGTGGTGTGATGTGCATTATTTTTAAATGGCAGTTAAGGGCAAATGCTTTATACTTTCTTTCTGTATGTACAAAGAAAAAAAAAGCAAGAGCTTTGGAGTTGACAAACCTCATTTGAATCTGGGCATGACCACTTACTAACTGTATGACCTCAGGTAAATTACTTGATTGATTTCCTCACCTGTAAAATTAATATACCTACTTTGTGGGATTGTGGTGAAAATTTACTGAGATATGTTTAAATTTCTTAACCCAACGCACATAAATATTATCAAACAGTTGATAATAGCAGCTCAAAGGATGATAGCTACTGTAATAATATTTAAAGATAACTTACCAGCCGGGCACGGTGGCTCAGGCCTGTAATCCCAGCACTTTGGGAGGCCGAGGCGGGCGGATCACGAGGTCAGGAGATTGAGACCATCCTGGCTAACACGGTGAAACCTCGTCTCCACTAAAAATACAAAAAATTCTGCGGGCGTGGTGGCGGGCGCCTGTAGTCCCAGCTACTCCGGAGGCTGAGGCAGGAGAATGGCGTGAGCCCGGGAGGCGGAGCTTGCAGTGAGCCGAGATCGCGCCACTGCACTGCAGCCTGGGCAACAGCGAGACTCCGTCTCAAAAAAAAAAAAAAAAAAAAGAAATCATGTATCAGGAATAACGATGGCCTTAAATTATCAATACCTTATTATCAATACCGTATTATCAATCTTTATTAGTTAAATCCTGGAATTTGAGGAAGAAATTGGTTACAAATGTCACAATTAGATGGCAATTAAAGTGCATTGCTCCTTTCTATGCACTTCTGAAATGCCTTATTTGTGTACCTATTGTAGCCCTTATTATAATATTATAGTACCTATAGCACTTATTTCATTATCTCCTGTATCACAGTATTATAGAAGATGGTCTTCACGAGACTGATTTCTTCATAAGCAAGATTGTTTAGTCATTTTTCTTTCCCACCAGACTTTTAAAAATTATGTATTTTGCATATAATAGTCCGATATTTGCCAAGATTTAATTTTCTCATTTTACCACTAGTTTTTCCATTAGTATTGCAATTCTTGAAACTCTTGCAAACTCCTTACGAAGCTTTGGAGCTCAAAGGGACCAAAATTTTTAATAATCTTGTTTGACAGAAGAGGATCCTGAGAGCAGAGGGAGCTACCTGCCTAGGGTCACACAGCTAGTTTAAGGACATGCTTAGGACTAGAACTTACATTTCATTTATGTATTAATAATTTGTCAAGGCTGGGCGCCCTGGCTCACGTCTGTAATCCCAGCACTTTGGGAGGCCAAGGCAGGCGGATCACGAGGTCAGGAGTTCAAGACCAGCCTGGCCAACATGGTAAAACCCCCGTCTCTACTAAAAATACAAAAATTAGCCGGGTGTGGTGGCACGTGCCTGTAATCCCAGCTACTCAGGAGGCTGAGGCAGGAGAATCACTTGAACCCAGGAGACTGAGGTTGCAGTGAGCTGAGATCGTGCCACTGAACTCCAGCCTGGGCGACAGAGCGAGACTCCGTCTCAAAATGATGATGATGATAATAATAATAATAATAATAATTTGTCACATATTCAGTAAGGCACAATGCTGAGCTCTAGAGGTAAATTAAGCATATGCCTTTGCTTTCAAAGAGCTGATAATATGTTTAGGAGGCAAATAAGGATTATCCAATAAATACAAAGCAATGTGATGAATGCATTACAGGAAAATATGGGCTGATAGGAGCTGGTGCTGTCCAGCACAGCTGCATGATGGTCCAGATACTGAAATATGTCCATACTGTTGATCAAGAGCCACCTTCCCTACCTCCCTTTCCCAGATATCTTCATGATCTAGAGAGGAAAGAGCTGAAGCATGAATGCGCAGGGCTCCGTTTTAGTTCTTGGGACCAGGCTGTATTCCGACTGGACATACTCAAAGCAGAACTAATTTTTCAATATCTTTAAATATTTTGAATATCACCCTTGGTGATACGCATAGAGAGTTAGATTAGATGAAATATGTATAACAAGGATAGAGACCTAATTCAGAACAAAAGGTTAAAAAAAAACCTTCAGGCCGGGCGCGGTGGCTCAAGCCTGTAATCCCAGCACTTTGGGAGGCCGAGACGGGCGGATCACGAGGTCAGGAGATTGAGACCATCCTGGCTAACACGGTGAAACCCCGTCTCTACTAAAAAATACAAAAAACTAGCCGGGCGAGGTGGCGGGCGCCTGTAGTCCCAGCTACTCAGGAGGCTGAGGCAGGAGAATGGCGTGAACCCGGGAGGCGGAGCTTGCAGTGAGCTGAGATCCGGCCACTGCTCTCCAGCCTGGGCGACAGAGTGAGACTCCGTCTCAAAAAAAAAAAAAAAAAAAAAACCTTCAATAACTGGAAAAAGACTTTCTTTTTCTATTATAAAATATTATAGAGAATTTGAAAAATACCAATATAGTCATGTAAGATGTTACCAAGGGATAAACTGAGTAAAGGGTACATGGGAAACAAACAAACAATAAAGAATACAAGGGATCTCTCTGTACTATTTTTGCAACTTCCTGTGACTCTTTAATAATTTCTTTTTTTTTTTTTTTTTTTTTTTTTTTTTTTTTTTGAGACGGAGTCTCGCTCTGTCACCTAGGCTGGAGTGCAGTGGCTGGATCTCGGCTCACTGCAAGCTCCACCTCCTGGGTTCACGCCATTCTCCTGCCTCAGCCTCCCCAGTAACTGGGACTACAGGCGCCCACCACCTCGCCCGGCTAGTTTTTTTTGTATTTTTTAGTAGAGACGGGGTTTCACCGTGTTAGCCAGGATGGTCTCGATCTCCTGACCTCGTGATCCGCCCGTCTCGGCCTCCCAAAGTGCTGGGATTACAGGCTTGAGCCACCGCGCCCGGCCAATAATTTCAAAATAAATAATGTTTTAAAATGTGAAGCAAGCCTATCTATCTACTTGGTATTGTTAATTACAAAGATATACACACTATACCATTGCAAATGGAATTCTGTTGGTGCTTTATTGAAATAAAACAATTTTAGGCCAGGTGTGGTGGCTCATGCCTGTAATCCCAGCACTTTGGGAGGCCGAGGCAGGCAGATCGCCTGAGGTCAGGAGTTCGAGACCAGCCTGGGCAACACGGTGAAACCTTGTTTCTACTAAACCTACAAAAATTAGCCGGGCATGGTGGCAGGTGCCTGTAATCCCAGCTACTCAGGAAGCTGAGGCAGGAGAATCACTTGAACCTGGGAGGCAGATGTTGCAGTGAGCCAAGATCACACCATTGTACTCCAGCCTGGGCGACAAGAGCAAGATTTTGTCTCAAAAGAAAAAAAAAAATTAATAATAAAAAAGCATAAGTCTTAAAAGGATGGAAATATTCCATTTCACTAGTTTGGAGTATAACATAGGTCATATCTCTTATAGTCAGATATGAAGGACTTGGACTTCCAGGAAGTCTCTTTTTGTCCTGAGGTTCTTAGAATCTCATGGATGCCCATTCTCTGTGATGGCTGTTGGGCCTGTTGCACGTCATCACCCCTGAAACCCAGCTACCTGGTCAGTCCTAGGAACTAGTGATTCACTGCTGCCATCACCACGTCCCTCAGCAATTACCTGTGGGAGTAACTGGTCAGAAAAACATTTAGCATTCACCCCTTGCTCAACATAAAAGCGTTTGCCCCAAGCAGGAACAGTTATCACCCTTGAATTCTCAGAGTTAAAGACAGACCTCACTATGCAAGGAGGCAATCACGATAGTTTACAGTGCTTCCCTATAGTTGCTAAATCATCTAATCTAAATCACTAAAATTTTAGAAAGCCATTTCTTCACCTCTTCAAAGGCATGCAGGCTGGCTAAAGGAAAGCTCAATTTGCATTACTAAACAGAATACAAAAATCTCAGTGCGTAGCATCAGCATGCAAACTTAAGGTGAGTTGTACAGCTTTCTTCAAGATTAACGGGTGAATATTACTACCTTGTATATAAATGAATAAGGTGTCCATTGTGGTGAGCATCCCAAAACCAAGGAGTCAGCTTCAAAGGCAATTCCAGAAACTGAAACAAGTGAAACTCCTTTGGGTGAAACAATCTTTTTATCACAATATGTAGATATACACCTACACATGTGTGCACACACATTTACGTATCTTTTTTTTTTATTTTTTATTTTTTTGAGATGGAGTTTCAGTCTTGTTGCCCAGGCTGGAGAGCAATGGCACAACCATGACTCACAGCAACCTCCGCCTCCTAGATTCAAGCAATTCTCCTGCCACAGCCTCCTGAGTAGCTGGAATTACAGGTACCCACCACCATGCCTGGGTAATTTTTTGTATTTTTAGTAGAGACGGTATTCACCACGTTGGCCAGGCTGGTCTCAAACTCCTGACCTCAGGTGATCCACCTGCCTCAGCCTCCCAAAGTGCTGTGATTACAGGCGTGAGCCACTACACCCAGCCTATATATCTTATTCTTAAATCTTTTTACTTTTTATATTATTCTTAAAGCCCTTCTGGTACCCCACAAAATAGATCACCTGTAAATACAAAATCACAAATAAATGAAATTAAATTTTAGAGTATATCTTTCCACTCTGCTTTTGGCACATGTAAATACACAAATGCACAGATATATTTCACTCAAATGCACAGATATATTTCACTCTAATCCTACTAAAAGAAAATGTGAAAATCATACACTATATATGTGAAATGCTTCCTCTGCTAGAGTAGGAAAGGAGTATTGATAAGAGTAGAGATTAGATGGAAATTAATCCATAGAATATTCATATTTGAAGGTTTGGTAGTCATTTTCCAAAGATGACTGAAATAAACTCCACCTCCTAGTAGCCACACCCTTGTGCAGTCTCCTCTCACAATCAATCTGGGCTGACCCTGCTACTTGCTTTAACCAATAGAATGCAGTAATAGTGTGAGGTTGTCTCAGTTCTGAGCCTAAGCCTTGAGAAAGTCTGCCGGTTTCTGCATTGCACTGCACGTTGAGGACTCTTGCGTCACCATGAAAAGAAGTCTGGTTGCTCTGTTGGAGAGACCACATGGGGAGAGAGAAGCTCTGAGACTGTAGAGAAAGAGGGCCAGTTCTCCCAACATTCCAGCTGAGCCCAATATCCCAACCATCCTTACTAGGGTGCCAAGCATGTGAGTGAGCCCTATCAGACATTTTAACCTGATTGAGCCTCCAAATGATTGCAGTTCCAGATGACATCACAAGAGGCAGAAGAACCATCCAGCTGAGCCCAGTCAACCCACAGAATTGTGAGGGTTTTTTTGTTTTGTTTTGTTTTGTTTTTTTGAGAATGTGCCACCACACCTGGCTAATTTTTGTGAGACTTTTTTAAAAGTTGTTCTAAGCCAGCCAGGCACAGTGGCTCATGCCTGTAATCCCAGCACTTTGGGAGGCCGAGGCAGGCAGATCATGAGATCCAGGAGTTTGAGACCAGCCTGGCCAATATGGTGACACCCCATCTCTATCAAAATACAAAATTAGCCAGGCGTGGTAGCTTGCACCTGTAGTCCCAGCTACTCAGGAGGCTGAGGCAGAAAAATCGCTTGAACCCAGGAGGCAAAGGTTGCAGTGAGCTGAGATGGTGCCACTACACTCCAGCCTGGGTGACAGAGCGAGACTCCATCTCAAAAAAAAAAAAAAAAAAAAAAAAAAAGTTGTTCTAAGCCATCAAATTTTGCGATAATTTTTTATGCAACAGTAGATAACCAAAAGAGAAGGCATCATAAAAATTTAATCAGAGAGATTATCCAGCCAACATTCTCATTTGACATGATTCTAAAAGATTTAAAAACTTCTTTGAGGGCCTTAACTACTTGTTGGATAGATCGGAAATAAAATTCTGGTCTCAAGTTTTAGTTGAACAGTCTTTTCACTATATCTTGAAATGTGAAAAATGGCCACTCACTGAGGGGTTTTGTTGTTGTTTTTTGTTTATTTGTTTGTTTGGTTGGTTTTGTTTTGTTTTTTTGAGACAGGGTCTCACTCTGTCACCCAGGCTGGAGTGCAGTGATGCGATCATGGCTCACTGCAGCCTCAACCTCCCAGGTTCAGGTGATCCTCCCACTTCAGCCTCTCAAGTAATTGGGACTACAGACATGTGCCACCATGCCTGGCTAATTTTTTGTAAAGATGGAGTTTTGCCATTTTACCCAGGCTGTTCTTGAACTTCTGAACTCAAGTGATCCTCCTGCCTCAGTCTCCCAAAGTGCTGAGACTACAGGTATGAGTCACCGTGCCCAGCCCATTAACTGAAATTTTAAAAATGACCAAAGAGGTTAATTTTGCTTGAAAAGAACTACTCACGGTTACTTGGGCTCTAAATTAGTATTCAATTTATAAAACGTATAAATTAACGCATATTTTTTCTTAAGTTTATGTTTAACTTATAAATCTTGTTTTAGCTATAAATCAAGTAATGTTTTTTGGTATTTAGTTATTTAAAGCTTACCAGATGAAATTTTCCCAAATAACTAGTATCATTTACAAATGTAGTAATTAAATCCATTTACATATTTTGAAATAACTTTGCATAATACCTCCCATCAGCAAGCACTTCAAGTAATTTACAGGATAGACTTACAACTCATACTTGTAAAATCTTTTTAAGCACTTAAGTAGTTCTTATACATGTAACACATCAAATCCATTAATGTGGTAAATCAGCTTCTCTTGTAAAGAGTCTAATTCTGTTAAAAACTATTTTACATCCTGCAGCTTAAAATTAGTCTAAAATAAATTGCATATTTCAGGTAAAATAAGCTAATTTGTGAGATTCTCTAATATGCCAGTTCTCTTAAATATTAGGTACCGTATCAGCTAGGATGCTCTGAGGTCATGTAACAATTCCAGCCGGGCGCAGTGGCTTACGCCTGTAATCCCAGCACTTTGGGATGCCGAGGCGGGTGGATCACCTGAGGTCACGAGTTTGAGACCAGCCTGGCCAACATGGTGAAACCCCATCTTACTAAAAACACGAAAATTAGCTGGGTGTGGTGGCAGGCGCCTTTAATCCCAGCTACTCGGGAGGCTGGGGCAGGAGAATCGCTTGAACCCGAGAGGTGGAGGTTGCAGTGAGCCGAGATCGTGCCATCACATTCTAGCCTGGGGACAAGAGAGACTTCATCTCAAAAAAAAAAAAACAAAAAAAAAACCAATTCCAAAAATCTCAGTGACTGAAAACAATAGTTTGATTTCTCACTCACACTACCTATTCACTTTGGGTTAGCTGAGGGAGTCTGCTTCAGGTCCTGCTCTCTCTGGGGCCCACACCAATGGAGAAGCCACTAAATGGAATGCCAGCACTGCTGGTACTGTGGTAGAGGAAAAGAGAGAGTGCCAAAGCAAACCCTAGTTCTTCAGCTCTCACCCTAAAGTGACATATGCTATTTCTGCTCACATTTCCTTGGCTAAAACAAGTCTTTTTGGCCACCATTAACTCCAAAGAATCAGGAAAGTACAATTTTATCATATTTCTCCATTCATAAGGTGGAGAACTAGAAATACTTCATAGGAATAACACTGATAGCCATCACAGATACTTGAAATAGGAAATATGTATATGATCCCAATGACTGAGAATAACACTGAACTGAAGGTATTGCCTGCTGTTTGATTTACCCAGTGGTGTTGAAGAGGCCAATTTTTACTGGCGTGTTAGAATCAATTGTTAAATTTTTAGGAAATTTGCAAGCCAATTGTTAAATAGAAGTTATTAAAAATTAAATTATGTAAACTTGCCATTAAATAAGTTATACTTAAAACAAAAGGTCACATATATTCAAAATGCATTGCTTTCTAATTATCTATTAAATACATTCTGCTAATACCTATGTTCTTAAGGTTATTTACATCTATTTTATCTGTAATAGTACAAAACTTCATAATAGTGTTCTATGGCACATTTCTTCCCACTGTTCATTCATTGACATCTCGTTGTTAGCTTACAATTGGCTGTGGTGGGAGTATATTTACACCAGGGAAATCAGCAAACACTACCAATTATGGTTTGATTTATTGTCTATTCTTAAGAAAGTGACGTAGAAAATGTAAATAATGTAGTGTAGTGTCTCTAACAATTACATTGTGAACAGCACATAAAATTGAAGAAATGTTCTTCCAATATTCCAAATATATTATCTCACTCAGTAAAGAAGTCACTCATGTATTGATAAACAAGTGAAGTTCTGACATCATTATTGCTTCATTTTCTTCTCACTGATTAGTGGTAAGGAAAACATTAACCAACATTCACGTCAGAACTACTCTTGTTTGTCAGTTACAACCATGGGTTAACCATGGATATAAGAGGCAAAAATCAACAAAAGCATTTTGTGACAATCAATTGGCTATATATAATTCAAAATAAAAAATATTGGCCGGGTGCAGTGGCTCACGCCTATAATCCCAGTACTTTGGGATGCCAAGGCAGGCGGATCACTTGAGGCCAGGAGTTCGAGACCAGCCTGGCCAACATGGCAAAACCACATCTCTACTAAAAGTACAAAAAGTTAGCTGGGCATGGTGGCACGCACCTCTAATCCCAGCTACTTGGGAGCCTGAGGCACGAGAATCACTTGAACCTAGGAGGCAGATGTTGCAGTGAGCCGAGATGGTGCCATTCTACTCTAGTTTGGGGGACAGAATAAGACTCTGTCTCAAAAAAACAAACAAGCAAAACAAACAAAAAACAAAATTAAAAAGTATTCTATATCTTTTTGTAAGTTGTGTATTATTCATTACATTAAAATGCAAGCTAAACATACATACATATATACACACACGCATGTAGAAACAAACAGTTTTTCCTATTCTCTGCTTTCATACAGTCATTCAACATTTCTGACACCACATGTGTGGGATTTTTTTTCCTCACACACCAAGCAATTATCTGGCAGATCTTCCAACAGACACTAGCTGTGTGTCCTCTAATTCAATTCACTTTTGACACCGTCTACCTGGAGTTAGCATCAGCTCCCTTAGGTTGAGGTCTCCATCCCACAAGACTGCCCCCTACTTCAGCAGCCAGTCACAATCACAGGTTGCGACTGTGCTTCTGACTGACGAGCTATACATCAGGGTTCCCACAGCCCCCTCCTCAGTTTCAATTAATTTGCTAGAGCCGCTCACTGAACTCAGGGAAACACTTTACTTATGTTTATTAACAAATAATATAATAAAGGAGACAGGTGAAGAGACAGAAGAGAGACACATAGAGTGAGGTCTGGCGGGGTCCCAAGCTCAGGGGCTTCTGTCCCCATGGAGGGTCAGTGCACCACTCTCCTGGCACACAGATGTGTTTGCAACCTGGTAGCTCTCCAACACCAGTCCTTTTGGGTTTTTATGGAGGCTTCATTTCGTCAATATGACTGGTTAAAGCCTTGCCATTGATGATCTGCTCAGTCTTCAGCTCCTCTCCTCTCCTCTCCCCAGAGATCAGGGAGTCAGCCTGAAGATTTCAGTACTCTAATCACATGATTGGTTCCCCTGGCAACCAGCCCCCATCCCAAGGCTATCTAGGAGCCCCACCAAGAGTCACCTCATTCAAATGAAAGATGCTATTATTATTCAGGAAATAGCAAATGTCTTAGGAGCTCTGTGTCAGGAACTGGGGTCGAAGACCAAATAGCAAAACAGAAGATTCTCCTAGCACCCCTATTTACAAAGGTTTTAGGACTTCTGTGCCAGAAAATAGGGATGATGACCAAATATGTATTTCACAATATCACACACGTGCACACACCTTTCCCCCAGAGAGCTGGTTGTTAAACATTCACCAGCACCGTTGGTCTTACGTCATCTCAATATACCTTCCTGGAGTTGAAATCTTCTGGAAAAGATCAAGTTTTTAACCTTTGTAGTCTGAAACTGAAAGTTAATGGAACCTGCCAGGGTGGACTTGGGTGACCCTTACAAAGCGCTTATGATAGGAAAGACAAAAAAAAGAAAAGAAAAGAAAAGAAAAGACACTCCCCATAATGATAGGAAGAGCCTGAAGAGCCTGAACCAGTGGGCTCACTTCTGCCTCACACAAAGGAAACTGAAGGTTCTGGGTCTACCAGAAGGCCCTGCCTCAATGCCCTTGAAGGGAAGCTTCAAGAGTTGATGCTGAGAAGCTGTGCAGAGGGAATCCAAGGTGATCCTGGCTTACAGCACCTTAAGGAAATGACCAACAGCCCTAGTCCAGACTGTAGCCCGCCAGAGTTTCAGCAGGCACAGAGGCCGAGTGCCAGGGTGACACTGTTGAGCAGAAACTTCTCTTCACAGAACTCAGTTTCAGCTGAGTGAACAGGCAGCATCCAAGAGCAGATGTCCAGTCTCAGGCACTTCACTCTGGCTTCCAGCTCCAAAGCTTTGAGAGCCAAGCTGTGTTAAGGTCCTAAGTTCTAGAAGGCTTTTGGCTCTAAGTGAAGTTTCTATGTTAGATGAGATTTGTTTTCTACAAGAAGTAGCAGTTTAACTTTTTAAAAGGAGGGGGAAGAGGAAGAAAAGGAAGAGGAGGAAAAGATAGTTTGCTTGGTCTTTAAAGACCAACATTCAGGCCGGGGTGCAGTGGCTCACGCTTGTAATCCCAGCACCTTGGGAGGCCGAGGTGGGCGGATCATGAGGTCAGGAGTTCGAGACCAGCCTCGCCAACACAGTGAAACCCCATCTCTACTAAAAACACAAAAATTAGCTGGGTGTGGTGGTGGGTGCGTGTAATCGCAGCTACTCAGGAGGCTGAGAGGAGAATCGCTTGAACCCGGGAGGCAGAGGTTGCAGTGAGCTGAGATCGTGCCACTGCACTCTAGCCTGGGTGACAGAGCGAGACTCCGTCTCAAAAAAAAAAAAAAAAAAAAAAAAAAAAAGATCAACATTCAGTTGGGCTCAAATCCAGCACCATGACAAAGAGCATAACATTTATCTTAAGGCAGAAGTGGAAAGGCAGTGAGGGTCCTCACATAGTCAGATCTCAGCAGGTTGCCAAGGGGCGATGTCCCAGTATACATGAAAGCTTGCTACCAAAGCCAGAGGTAGGGATATAAAGGTGGAAAATGTTTCCTAAAGGAAGAAGCCACTTTAAAATGTAGTATTTTTAAATAATTGTTTTCTTGTCCCTCTAAATTTTAGGCCCAACATCAGACAAAGTCTCAGTCCACTCTGATCTAAACTGTAGCTCTAGATCATGTAAACCAAGCCGAACATGTAAACTCTCCAAGTCTCCATGCAATCTTATTGGTAAAATGGAGAGAGAGTAACCCGACTCACTGGGTCATTGTACAGATTAAATAAAAACATATTAGTCGGGCATGGTGGCTCACGTCTGTAATCCCAGCACTTTGGGAGACCGAGGCAGGTGAATCACTTGAGTTCAGAAGTTCAAGCTCAGCCTAGGCAACATGGCAAGAACTACCAAAACCACAAAAAATCAGCCAGGTGTGGTGGCAGGCCTATGGTCCCAGCTAGTTAGGTGGCTGAGGTGGGAGAACTGCTTGGGTCCAGGAGGTCGAGGCTGCAGTGAGCCGAGATCATGTCACTGTACTCCAGCCTGGGTGACAGAGTGAGACTCTTTCTCAAAAAAAAAAAGAATAGGATGGAAAAGAAAACATATAAGATGTGCTTGGCACAGAGTAGGTGGTCAGTAAATGGTGGCCATAATTATTGTAAGAAGGTACTTGACCTTACTGGGTTTATTTCTTTTTTCTCTAAAATTAGCAATTGCTTTATTAATGATTTCTGCAGAGAATCTATTGAGGATGTTTTATTAGTTACCTGAGACTTGGGAATAACAATCCATTTTGACATGTAATCCTACATGGGTGCCATTATTCATCTTTTTTATATTACTTGAATTTCAGGCATAGCGTGTAGGAAGAAATAAATAGCTTCTGAAGGACTATGCAAAGCAAACTTATAAAGATATGTGTATTTTGGGGGGAAAAAAGTGCTCCTGGTGATTCTGATTGTGCCCATAAATATTTATTTAAATGAATGGATGCCCAATCCCCTAAACTCCACAGTGGAGAACCTCTGGGAGCATATTCAAATTCTGTTGCCAAGCTCTGCTTACTTGCCCTAATTTCCAATTAACTTGAGCATGTCCAGAGGGTACATAGTACTATACTTTTAGACCTTCTGTGACTCACGAGACAGTATTTCATGTCCTGGTAGGTCCCTGGCTCTGTAAGGGCTTGCCCTGCACTAGCCCCGAGCAAGGTTACACACAGGTATTTGTGGGTGGCCCCACTGTTTTTTCCATAGCCAATTAAAGGGGAAGGCCCAACAAAAATCTAGTCTCATCTTGAGAAGTAACAGAAGTGAAGTTGGTTTTGTTCTTTTCTCTCTCTTTTTTTTTTTTTTTTTTTGACAGAGTCTTGCTCTTGTCACCCAGGCTGGAGTGCAAGGGCACCATCTTGGCTCACTGCAACCTCCACCCCCTGGGTTCAAGCAATTCTCCTGCCTCAGCCTCCCGACCAGCTGAAATTACAGGTGCCCGCCACCACGCCAGGCTAGTTTTTTGTATTTTTAGTAGAGATGGGGTTTCACCATGTTGGCCAGGCTGGTCTTGAACTCCTGGCCTCAGGTGATCCACCTACCTCAGCCTCCCAAAGTGCTGGGATTACAGGCAAGAGCCACCGTGCCCAGCCTGTTCTTTTCTTCTTTAAAAAAAGTTAACATGCGGGCTGGGTAAGTGACTCGTGCCTGTAATCCTAGTACTTTGGGAAGCCAAGGCGGGAGGACTGCCTGAGCCCAGGAGTTCAAGACCAGCCTGGGCAACATGGCAAGACCATGTATCTGTTTTTTTTCTTTTTAAATTAATGTGCACACAAAATGAGAACAGGGAGAATTGTCCCAAGTTTTGCTCTCTTCATGGGGACTAATAGGTTAAGTTAGTATCGACTTTGGCTCATTAGCCTCCTCGGAAGATCTTGTAGAGTTCTTTGTACCCCTCTAGGACATTGATGCCAGAAGAAAATTCTACCTGCAGTGCTCAGAGAGTTGGCTGATTCCAAATGCCACCTTTTTCCTACTGCAGTTCTAACATTCTGTTAGGATTGAACCTCCAGCATGATCCTGACTCCCATTGGTGCTTCTTCTTGAAAGGGCACACATGACTTGTCCCTCTACTAGCAGGCTAGCAGCAAACGATGGCCACAAGTGATTCATGGGCATGTATAATTTTTCCTGGGAATTTCACAAATGTTAGGAAAGAGGGAAACCTGAGTGATACCATCCCACCTTCAAAGAAAGTAAGTCAGGGTTTGGAGCTTTCCCAGAATTCAAGCCAAGTATCAATGACATTATTCTTGTAAGAGCATCCCAAATTTCAGTTCTACAACCCCTTTCCAAATATTTTCAGAGAAAACACTGGAAATGATTGGAATCCCTGCTAGTCAATCCAGTAAGGTCTTTGAGCATCAAGATAAGGTGTATTGGCATAGTTGTGACTTCATTTTTATGATCTAGCATGTGAAGTCCGAGACCTAAGAGTTATTGGCAGCTCTGGGTTCTGATCAAGTTGTCTATTGCCTGGCAGCCCTTGATTGCTTCAAGCACCATCGCTGCTTGTCAGTGGAGCCAGACATCTGATTATATCACTGCTGAGACTTCAAAATTCAAGCACCAACAATCCTACCAGCATGCAGCTTTAATCTGGTCTCTGATTCCACTGGACTCAGTATAAATATCCTCCAGTTCACAAGACACCACTGCTTTGTGTTAAGTCCCTGAAGCAGATGTGTCACAGTTCCTCCATAGTAGCAGATTTCTGTTCCCCATGGTGTATTATCTGGAACTAAGCTGACACTATTGAAATTAAGACCAAACTCTCGCTATTGCCCCAACTTAATGGACTGAGGCCACAGACATCAAGTTGCTACCACCTGCAATGAATGGAGCCAAGCCCTCTGTCCATTAGGCTAGAGCCTGACATCCTTCAGGAGATGGCTTAGAGTGATCCACTCTGACCTTTCATCCCTGTTTCTATTGCCACATTTGTCACTGGTCTTCCATTACATCAGTGGTATGAAAGTGTGGCCCTTGGACCAGCAGCATCCATATCACTTGAGAACCTGTAATACATATTCTCAGGCCAGCCCCAAATCTACTCAATCAGAAATTCTGGGGCTGGGGCCTAGTGCTATGTGTTTTCACAAGCCCTCTTTGCCATTCTAATACATATTAAAGTTTGAGAATGACTGCAACTACATCATCATCCCCATAGTACTCCATATTTCCTTGTTCCTCAGTTCCCCACTGTTGGAATGTACCCGCCCACTCCCAGCTCTCCACTCACCCACTCCCAGCTCTCCAGTGTAGCCTCTGAAGCACCTGCTCTACGATTAACAAATTCCTCTATGTCTTACACATCTCTTCTGGGGACGTTCTCCATAATTCATTCCATTAATTAAAACCTGATCTCTCTCTCTCTCTTTTTAGGTAGGATCTCCCTCTGTCACTCGGGCTGGAGTACAGTGGCTCGATCATGGCTCACTGCAGCCTCAATCTCTAGGCTCAAGCAATCCTCCCACCTCAGCCTTCTAAGTAACTGGGACTACAGGCATGCACCGCCACACTCAGTTAATTTTTAAAACTTTTTTAGTAGAGATGAGGACTTGCTATGTTTCCCAGGCTGGTCTCAAATTCCTAAACACAACTGATCTGCCCACCTTGGCCTCCCAAAGTGTTGGGATTACAGGCATTAGCCACCATGCCCAGGCTTAAAGCCTGATCTCTTCTGTAGCAGCCTTCTGTGATGCCAAATCTGTGCTCGCAACTATCCACTACAGGACAGGTTCTTGTCCTCCCTTCTCCTCGTCACTATTTCTAGATCATTACTTCTTCTCTACTCTCTTGTAAAAACTCCCACTCCTTTGAGGCTCATGCCCCATGATGGTTAATTTTATATGTTAACTTGACTGGGCTAAGGGACACCCAGATAGTTGATAAAGCATTATTTCTGGGTGTGTCTGTGAGGATGTTCCAAGAGGAGATTAGCATTTGAATCAGAGACTGAGTAAAGAAGATCAGCCCTCACCAATGTGGAGGGGCATCAATCAATCTCTTGAGGGCCCAAATAGAAAAACAAGGTGGAGGAAGTGCTGGATGTAGTGGCTTACACCTGTAATCCCAGCACTTAAGGAGGCCAAGGTGGGAGGATTGCTTGAGGCCAGAAATTTGAGACCAGGCTGGGCAACATAGCAAGACCCCATATATATGTGAAAAAAAATTTTAATTTTTAAAAATTTTTTAAGGAGGAGGATGAGCAAATTATTCATTCTCTCTCTCTCTCTTTTTTTCTTTTGAGACAGAGTTTTGCTCTTGTTTCCCAGGTGGGAGTGCAATGGCATGATCGGCTCACTGCAACCTCTGCCTCCCAGGTTCAAGCGATTCTCCTGCCTCAGCCTCCCAAGTAGCTGGGATTACAGGCATGCGCCACCATGCCTGGCTAATTTTTTTTTTTGAGACGGAGTCTCGCTCTGTTGCCCAGGCTGGAGTGCGGTGGCGTGATCTCTGCTCACTGCAAGCTCTGCCCCCTGGGTTCATGCCATTCTTCTGCCTCAGTCACCCAAGTAGCTGGGACTAGAGGTGCCACTCCCAGCTAATTTTTTTTGTATTTTTAGTAGAGACAGAGTTTCACCGTGTTCGCTGGGATGATCTCGATCTCCTGACCATGTGATCCGCCTGCCTCAGCCTCCCAAAGTGCTGGTATTACAGGTGTGAGCTACCACGCCCAGCCACACCCAGCCACGCCTGGCTACTTTTGTATTTTCAGTAGAGACAGGGTTTCACCATGTTGTTCAGGCTGGTCTTGAACTCCTGACTTCTGGTGATCCGCCTGCCTCCATCTCCCAAAGTGCTGGGATTACAGGCGTGAGCCACCATGACCGGCCCATTCTCTATCATTTTGAGCTAGGACATCCATCTTTCCTGCCTTTGGACAGGAGAGCTCCTGGTTCTCGGGCCTTCAAACTCCAGAACTTGTACTTTACACTTGGGACTTCTTTCTATGGGCTATGGAAAGCCATTGAAGAGTTTTAATCAGCTGATTGAATTGGTCTGACTTTACTTTGAAAAGAGCACTCTGGCTACTATGCAGGAAATAGCCTGTGGGGGAGGCACGGATGGGGCTGAGACACAGTGAACAGAACATGGGTGTGGTCCAGCTGGAAGCTGAAGGTGTGGGCTAGGGAGGTAACCCAACACTTTTTTTTTTTAGATGAGGTTTCGCTCTATCTCCCAGGCTGGAGTGCAGTGGCATGATCTCGGCTCACTGTAACCTTCGCCTCCTGGGTTCAAGCGATTCTCCTGCCTCAGCCTCCCAAGTAGCTGGAACTATGGGCACATACCACTACACCTGGCTAATTTGTGTATTTTTAGTAGAGATGGGGTTTCACTATGTTGTCTAGGCTGGTCTTGAGCTCCCGACCTCAGGTGATACACCAGCCTCGGCCTCCCAAAGTAGTGGAATTACAGGCCTGAGCCACCGCGCCCAGCCAACCCTACACTTTTAACCATATGCTCTCCTTGTACTTTTCTCTGAACGTGCAGTACCTGGACCAGCAGCATCCAACATTACCTGGGAATTTGTAATGTAAATTATCAGGCCCGACCCACTTACCTGCTTACTTTTATGAAACCTCTGATTCTTTACATCCCCTCTCATATCCATGAAATAACTTTCACCTCTTAATTCACAGTGGGGGGAAAAAAGAATCTGTTGTGCAGGAATTCCTTCAATTTCCAACCACCATACCTATAAATGCCTATAAATTATTTTCTTCAGGTCCATTTCATACTAAAGTGGGATCCCTCCTTCTAAGTGTGGCTGAACCCTCTGTTTGTGCTTACCATTTACGCATGCTCAAGTCTCCATCAGCATGTTAAAACCAATAAGTAATTTCCCCTACCTCTGCCTCCAGCCATCACCCTGTCTGTCCCAAAGTCAAACATCTTGGAAGAGTTGTCTACATTCATTCTCTCTACTCTCTCATCACCTCCCCAGCCTACTTAAACCTGGCTTTGGTTCCTGCCATTCCACTGACTGAACTCTCACTGGGCTTCCCAATGATCTCTTGCTGCTAAAAACACAGAAAACATTCAGTCATGTCACAAGTATGCCTGTACTTCCTGTTAAATTATTGAAATATTTTGCGCCAGTTTTAAAAAGAGCTGCCACCCCAAGTCCCCTCAGTACCTCCTCTCTGGTCACTGCCTCAGACCTTCCTCCATAGCTTCCCATCATCTAGCAACTAAAGAGCCAATGCCACCCACCACAGGCCTGCCTCATCCTGTCCCGCGTCAGGCTACTGTTCATTCTGATTGGTTGGTGTTCAAGCCATAGCAGTTGTTAAATATTTTTAGTGTAGCCCACCCTGGCAAAACTCAGCAAATTTTCCAATCTCCATCTTGACTACTCAGAATCATTTAACATAGTCAACTCTTTAAAACACTCTCTTCCTTTGATTTCCGTGATGCCATACTCTCTTGATATTTTTCCCTCTACTTCTCAGTTTCCTAGACTGACTTTCCCCATCCATATAACCTTTAAAATGTTGGTATTGCCCTCAGTCCTGTTCGCTTTGATATCTCAGTAGATCTCACTATTCTCACATCATGGCTTCAATGACTATCAATATGTGAATGAATTCTACATTGAATCCAAGACTTCTCTGAACTGCAGACAGGACTTAAATGTCTGCTTAGTGCATTCATTTGGCTGTCTTGTAACTCCCGCAAACTTAACATGCATACAATTGAACTTCCTGGCTGGGTGCGGTGGCTCAAGCCTATAATCCCAGCACTTTGGGAGGCCAAGGCAGGTAGGATCACCTGAGGTCAGGAGTTCAAGACCAGCCTGGCATACATGGTAAAACCCTGTCTCTACTGAAAATACAAAAAAATAGCTGGGTGTGGTGGCGAGCACCTATAATCCCAGCTACTCGGGAGGCTGAGGAAGAGAGAATCCCTTGAACCCGGGAGGCAAAGGTTGCAGTGAGCTGAGATGGTGCCATTGCACTCCAGTCTGGGCAAAAAGAGTAAAACTCCTTCTCAAAATAAATAAATAAATAAATAATAAATAAATAAAAATAAAATTGAACTTCCCATCTCTTAGCTGCCCTTCTAGTCCTTCTACCAGGATGGTTCTACTATCCACCCAGATGCATGAATCTAGAAAACTAAGAGTCATCTGTGACTCCTCTGTCTCCCTTACTGCCCTCTCATATTCAATCAATTACCATGTTCTATTTATTCTACCTCTAAAATATATGTAATGAATATTAAATCCATCAAAATCTCTCCATATGCCCTGCCAGTACTTTGCTCAAGCCACCATCGACCCTATGATTATGGTGGCCTCTTGTATTCTTTTTTTTTTTTTTTTTTTTTTTTTTTGAGACGGAGTCTCACGCTGTTGCCCAGGCTGGAGTGCAGTGGCGCGATCTCGGCTCACTGCAAGCTCCGCCTCCTGGGTTCACGCCATTCTCCTGCCTCAGCCTCCGGAGTAGCTAGGACTACAGGCGCCCGCCACCGCGCCCGGCTAACTTTTTGTATTTTTAGTAGAGACGGGGTTTCACTGTGGTCTCGATCTCCTGACCTTGTGATCCGCCCGCCTCGGCCTCCCAAAGTGCTGGGATTACAGGCTTGAGCCACCGCGCCCGGCCGGCCTCTTGTATTCTTGCATCCATATTTGCCTCTCTCCAATCTATTTTTTCTAAAGCAGCCAGAGTTATCTTTTAAAAATGCAAATCTGATTAGACCAATATATCCTTTTTCATTCTCCTGGGGTTCAAAATGAGGTCACATTCCTTTCAACGCTCAAATCAGATGACTTGGAGCCTTCAACTTGTCTCCCTTGTGTGGTAACTTCAGATTCCAAAGGTACAGATTGTCTTGATAAGTGGAACTGGGAAATTTGCTCATATTCTTTTTGCCTGCTGTGACTGTCAGTAGAATACCTGATTCTATGTGTTCTTCCATCCTCATGTAGTCCTTATACATTGAGGTTATGATGTGCTGTGACTAGGCACAGATGTCTACCAAATAGCCTAGGGTAATCTTTATTCAATGAAAGAAAGTATTTTGATTATCTAGGGGCCCAAGAGTGTTTCAATTCTAGAACTAGGAAAAATATACATACATATATTTCTTTCAAAGTATTGCATTCGGCCGGGCATGGTGGCTCATGCCTGTAATCCCAGCACTTTGGGAGGCTGAGGGGGGCGGATCACCTGAGGTCAGGAGTTCAAGACAAGCCTGGCCAACATGGTGAAACCCTGTCTCTATTAAAAATACAAAAAATTAGCCTGGCGTGGTGGCGGCTGTAATTCCAGCTACTTGGGAGGCTGAGGCAGGAGAATCGCTTGAACCCGGGAGGCAGAGGTTGCAGATTGCGCCATCGCACTCCAGCCTGGGCAACAAGAGTGAAACTCCATTTCAGAAAACAAACAAATAAACAAACAAACTAAAATTAGCCGGGCATGGTGGCGCACGCCTGTGGTCTCAGCTACTTGGGAAGCTGAGGTGGGAGGATCACTTGAGCCCAGAGAGATCTAGGCTGCAGTGAGCCATAATTGCACCACTGCACTCCAACCTGGGTAACAGAGTGAGACCCTGTCTCAAATAAATAAATAAATAAATAAATAAATAAATAAATAAAAAGAATATTGCCAGGACCTCAAAAGCCTCTCTTATGCTACATCCCAGTCATTACCTAATGACAAAGGTAATTACTGTTCTGATTTATTTTACCATAGATTAGTTTGTTTTTATTGTTCCATACTTTTGTGTGCAGTTTCTTTGATTCAACACTATGTGTGTTGAATTCATCCATGTGGTTGCTAGTAGCAGTGGTTTGTTCGTTTTCACTGCTATATGTATTAAATACATCATATATTTATCTTTTTCTACTATTGATAGAAATTTGGGTTGTTTCCATTTTTGATTACTAAGAACAATGCTGCCATGAACATGCCTGTATATGTCTCTCAATTACCATATCTATGCTTTTCTATTAGTATATGCCTAAAGCAGAATTTCTGAGTTATAGGGTATGTGAATACTCGGCTTTAGGAGATACTGACAAATACTGTTCTAAAATGGCTGGGCCAGTTTATTTATTTATTTTTATTTATTTATTTTTTTGAGACAGAGTGTCACTCTGTCACCCAGGCTGGAGTGCAGTGGTGTGATCTCGGCTCACTGCAACCTCCACCTCCCAGGTTCAAGTGATTCTCCTGTCTCAGGCTCCCGAGACATGCCCGTCTAATTTTTTGTATTTTAGTAAAGACGGGTTATGCCGTGTTGCCCAGGCTGGTCTCAAACTCCTGAGCTCAGGCAATCCATCCGCCTCGGCCTCCCAAAGTGTTAGGATTACAGGCGTGAGCCACTGCGCACGGCTGTCTGGGCCAATTTATACTCCCATCCGCAGTGCATGGAATTTCCAGTTGTTCTGCATTCTTGCCGTTCCTTGTTTATTTCAGGTTTTGCTTTGTTTTTGTTTTGTTTTCTTTTGTTTCTAAGACAGGGTCTTGCTTTGTCACCCTGGCTGGAGTGCAGTGGCATGAACATGGCTCACTGCAGCCTCAACCTTCCAGGCTCAAGAGATCTTCTCCCCTCAGCCCCCCAAGAAGCTGGGACTACAGGCGTGTGCCACCACGCCCAGGTAATTTTTTCTTTTTTTTTTTTTTTTGAGACGGAGTCTCACTCTGTCGCCCAGGCTGGAGTGCAGTGGCCGGATCTCAGCTCACTGCAAGCTCCGCCTTCCGGGTTCACGCCATTTTCCTGCCTCAGCCTCCGGAGTAACTGGGACTACAGGCGCCCGCCACTCGCCCGGCTAGTTTTTTGTATTTTTTAGTAGAGACGGGGTTTCACCGGATTAGCCAGGATGGTCTCAATCTCCTGACCTTGTGATCCGCCCGTCTCGGCCTCCCAAAGTGCTGGGATTACAGGCTTGAGCCACCGCGCCCGGCCACGCCCAGGTAATTTTTGTGGTTTTTGTAGAGATGGGGTTTTGCCATGTTGCCCAAGCTGGTCTTTAATTCCTGAGTTCAGGCCATCTGCCGGCATTGGCCTCTCAAAGTGCTGGGATTACAGGCATAAGCCAATGTGCCTGGCCCATTTCAGTTTTTAAAGTTTAGCCATTTTGGTGACTGTATAGTAGTAACTCACTGAAGTATATTACATTAAATTTTATCTCTTTATATATTTGACTACCCTTCTTAATACTAATTTTCTGGAGGCCATAGGATTATGTCTTATTCAACATGTGAATAAACACAGATAGTGCCTGCCATGCACAAGGTGCTAAGTGCTTGTTGCAGAAGTAATGAGGGACTGAGAAGTCTTCCGAAAGCTAAAATCAAACATTTCCGGTACATAAAAATCGACCTTGCCTAAGTTTAATCATCATCAAATCCCAGTCAACAGACATGCCTGAGTGTCCACTCACTGCCAGTATTAGTCTTCCGATACTTTCTTCCCAAGGCCTTGTCAGCTGAGTACTTCATAGCATTGCCTGGCAGTGTAGACATTAGAACTGTGACGGTACTAATCATAAAGGTAAAAGAGCCCTCGAAATATAATTCCATTTCCCCCACTTTCTGGCAAAATCATTCGTAAATCCCACAAAGAGTGGAATAATCTAATCCTTGTCTAAAGACAACCAGTTATGCAAATAAAGCCCCAAGAAATCCCAGCACTTTGGGAGGCCGAGACAGGCGGATCACAAGGTCAGGAGATCGAGACCATCCTGGCTAACACGGTGAAACCCCGTCTCTACTAAAAAATACAAAAAACTAGCTGGGCGAGGTGGCGGGCGCCTGTAGTCCCAGCTACTCGGGAGGCTGAGGCAGGAGAATGGCGTAAACCCGGGAGGCGGAGCTTGCAGTGAGCTGAGATCCGGCCACTGCACCCCAGCCTGGGCGACAGAGCAAGACTCCGTCTCAATAAATAAATGAATAAATAAATAAAGCCCCAAGAAGGTACCGCTTCTGAGACACATTCGCTAGCATAGCTATAATTAAAAACATAGCTAAGGGCAGGGCATGGTGGCTCATGCCTGTAATCCCAGCACTTTGGGAGGCTGAGGCAGGCAGATCACCTGAGGTCAGGAGTTCAAGACCAGCCTGGCCAACATGGTGAAACCCCGTCTCTACAAAAAATGCAAAAATTAGACAGGCATGATAGCAGGTGCCTGTAATCCCAGCTACTTGGGAGACTGGGGGGGAAGAATAGCTTGAACCTGGGAGGCGGAGGTTGCAGTGAGCTGAGATTGTGCCATTGCACTCCAGCCTAGGCGAAAAAGCAAGACTCCATCTCAAAAACAACAAACAAACAAACAAACATGGTTAATAACAAGTGTTTGATGAGGATGTGAAGAAACTGAAACCTCATACAAAGCTGAATATGGTGCAGCCACTTTGGAAAACACTTAGGCAGTTGCTCAAAACATTACATGTAGGCCAGGCACAGTGGCTCACACCTGCAATCCCAGCACTTTGGGAGGCTGAAGCGGGCAGATCACGAGGTCAGGAGATTGAGGCCAATGTGGCCAACATGATGAAACCCCATCTCTACTGAAAATACAAAAAAAATTAGCTGGGCATGGTGGTGCGCACCTATAGTCCCAGCTACTTTGGAGCCTGAGGCAGGAGAACCTCTTGAACCCGGGAGGTGGAGGTAGCAGAGAGATGAGATTACGCCACTGCACTCCAGCCTGGGCAAGAGTGAGACTCCATCTCAAAACAAAAACAAAAACATTACACATAGAGTTACCATATAACCTAGCAATCTACTGTAGGCATATACCTAGTGAATTGAAAACATGTGTTCATACAAAAAATCTGTACATGAATGTTGCATTAGTCTGTTCTCTCATTGCTATAGAGAACTACCTGAGGCCGGGTATGGTGGCTCACGCCTGTAACCCCAACACTTTGGGAGGCCAAGGCAGGTGGATCATCAGGTCAACAGATCAAGACCATCCTGGCCAACATGGTGAAACCCCATCTCTACTAAAAATACAAAAAAATTAGCTGAGTGTGGTGGCGTATGCCTGTAGTCCCAGCTAATCGGGAGGCTGAGGTAGAAGAATCACTTGAACCCAGGAGGCAGAGGTTGCAGTTAGCCAAGATTGTGCCACTGCATTACAGGCTGGTGACAGAGTAAGACTCTGTCTTAAAAAAAAAAAAAAAAAAAAAAAAAGGAACCACCTGAACCTGGGTAATTTATAAAGAAAAGAGGTTTAATTGGCTTACTGTTCCACAGGCTGGGGGAGTCCTCAGGAAATTTACCATCATGGCAGAAGGCAAAGGGGAAGCAGGCACAATCTTCACATGGTGAAGCAGGAGAGACACAGCGAAGGTGGAAGTGCTACACACTTTTAAACAACCAGATCTCGTGGAAACTCACTCACTATCACAACAGCAGCAAGAGAGAAGTCTGCCCTTATGATCCAATCACCTCCCACTCACCAGGCCCCTTCTCCAACATTGGGGATCACAATTTGACATAAGATTTGGGTGGAGACACAAATTTAAACCATATCAAATATTCACAACAGCATTATTCACAACAACCAAGAAGTGGAAAACAACCCAAGTGTCTATCAGTGGATGAATAGACAAACAAACTGTAGTATATCTATTCAGTGGAATATTATTCAGCCATAAAAAGGAATGAAATTCATGCCAAAACAAGGATGAATCTTAAAAATACTATGATAAGTGAAACAAGCCAGGCACAAAAGGCCCTATATTGTAGGGTTCCATCTATCTAAAACATCCAGAATAGGCAATTTCGTAGAGAAAGTAGATTAGGAGCAGCCAGGGGCTAGGAGGAGGGGTAAATGGGGAATGACTGCTAATGAGGTACATGTTACTTCCTGGGGTGATAAAAATGTCCTAAAATTAGGTAATGGCAATGGTTGCATTACTCTCAAATATCAAATATACTAAAAACCAGTTAATTGTACACCTTAAATGGGTTAATTTTATGATAGGTAAATTAGAGCCCAATAAAAGTTCTACAACACACTGAGCTGTTGTTTTGCTTTTGCATAATTTACTTACCTAAATTATTTGCAATAAACTTGTATTACTCTTGCAATTTTTAAAAAATGAAGGTTTAAAAATATTTAATTATAATTTATACTTTTTTTTTTCTGTGAAAAGGCTGCATAAACGCATTCCTTGTCACACCATCATTTCTTTTTCTGTCATCAAATCAGCCCTAGCTATCCTAAAGAACGGTGTTCTTTCTGCTTTAGGTGGACGTTAGCACAGCATTCACGAGGAGAAGCACCACCAGCTCTAGCTCTAAAGAACGCCAAGGAATATGATCTTGTTGTACTACAGGGCTGCCAGATCTGCATTTGGTTTAGACAAGGAGGGTCCGGAGAAAAGGTTGCTGCCTTCTTTCATTGTCCTCTGTAGGCAAAGTCTAAATAGGGTATGACTAGCCTATCCAATATCCCCTTCTATTTTTTCTCTTCTGCCCCCTTTTTTTTGGAGACGAAGTCTCACTCTTGTCCCCCAGGCTGGAGTGCAGTGGCGCAATCTTGGCTCACTGCAACCTCTGCCTCCCGGGTTCAAATGGTTCTCCTGCCTCAGCCTCCCGAGTAGCTGGGATTACAGGCGCCTGCCACCATGCCTGGCTAATTTTTGTATTTTTAGTAGAGACGGGGTTTCACCATGTTGGCCAGTCTGGTCTCGAACTCCTGACCTCAGGTGATCTGCCCGCCTCGGCCTCCCAAAGTGCTGGGATTACAGGTGTGAGCCACGGCGCTGGGCCATCTTCTGGCCTCTTTAAGAGGAAAATACAAAACAAAAAGTAGCAGCAGGAAACATATATATTATAGTATACTACTGTCATTTTTATGACCTTTTTTTTTTTTTTGAGACGGAGTCTTTGTTGCCTAGGCTGGACTGCAGTGGTGCAATCTCGGCTCACTGCAACCTCCCCCTCCTGGGTTCAAGAAACTCTCCTGCCTCAGCCTCCTGACTAACTAGAATTACAGGCATGAGCCACCACGCCCGGCTAATGTTCATATTTTTAGTAGAGAGGTGGTTTCACCATGTTGGTCTTCAAACCCGTGACCTCAGATGATCTGCCCGCCTCAGCCTCCCAAAGTGCTAGGATCACAGGCGTGAGCCACGGCACCTGGCCGCCTTTGATTACTCTTTTTTTTTTTCAATTTTACTTTAAGTTCTAGGGTACATGTGCACAACATGCATGTTTGTTACATATGTATACATGTGCCATGTTGGTGTGCTGCACCCATTAACTCGTCATTTACATTAGGTATATCTCCTAATGCTAACCCTCCCCCCTCCCCCACCCCACGACAGGACCTGGTGTGTGATGTTCCCCTTCATGTGTCCTAGTGATCTCATTGTTCAATTCCCACCTATGAGTGAGAACATGCGGTGTTTGGTTTTTTGTCCTTGTGATAGTTTGCTGAGGATGATGGTTTCCAGCTTCATCCTTGTCTCTACAAAGGACATGAACTCATCCTTTGATTACTTTTTAAAATTTCTTCTTACCCTTAGTTTTTTCCTTGTTCCAATAATTTCCCTAGATCTGCCATACCAGCATTCCAAGAGGGCTTGTCAGAAACTCAAATGATCAGCCAGCCCTCAGAGTCTCTATTAGCCATTCAGCCAGCGGGGCCCAGCCAGCAGCGCTTTAGTAAGCCCTCCAGGCCATTCTGACTCTCCCTGAAGTTTTAGCACCATTGCTCTAATTCTTGAAAAGCCTTCGGCTTTTCAAGTATAATGTACTATACAAGAGCGGAAACTACAGACTTGCTGAGTCATCCTTCCTTTCTCTTGGTCACCCTAACCTTCCATTCACCATTCTGCCTGGATTCCATTCTGCCTGGATTCTTCTCTCGGCATATTTCTCTCGACATTTTCTCTTCCATCTTGGAATCCTTTTGCTTCTTCCTGAATCAGCACCTCGAGTTTGCTGTCCTTTTCCATCTATCAACATGCCCTACTTAAGACACTGTCACAAGTAAGACACTGAAGCAAGTAAGACACTTGCTTCCCTACCTGGGAAGCAAGATAGGAAGATACCATGAAAAGAAGAATTTTTTGGAACATTTTTGGCACTTATTTTTGTGAAAATGAGTAGTATATACACTCTACGTCTATAGAGCAGAGATTCACAAGCTTGAATGTGCAAAGGGGAGTTTGGTTTTTTAAATGGATGTTCCTAGGTTTCAGATTCTGGGATGTAGAGACAATGTCTGGGGTGGAGTCTAGGAATTTTCATTTTGATAAGTACCTCAGGTCATTTTGAAATTGGTGGTCCTTGCCTACTTTAGGAAGCGCTGAATCAAGGACGAGAATTGGGGTGGGGGGCAGGGCTCTCTCCTTTGCAAATTCTACATCCACTGAAAATCTATGCAAGAAAAAAAAAAGCACGGGACCTACATTTTCTCATGACATTTTTCATGTCTCT
Source organism: Macaca nemestrina (assembly GCF_043159975.1). Lineage (NCBI taxonomy): Eukaryota > Metazoa > Chordata > Mammalia > Primates > Cercopithecidae > Macaca > Macaca nemestrina. The sequence continues at coordinate 31,422,564 of NC_092136.1, read as the reverse complement.
AGCGATTTGGTGCTTAGGAAACCTTTAAATCAAGTTCTCAGGCTCTCAAGATAAAAAAAAAAAGTTATCAACACACAAACAGTAAACCACTAATATAGGGGCAGTTGTGCTGTTAGGTGTGAAAATTATTCTTGAAATAATACTATCCTGACCAGCTACAGGAACAATCTTGAATAAGCTGATTACTTTTATACTTATATTCCTCTAGTATGTATTAACTGAGACACATAAAGTTTTATTCCTTCCAAAATTCGTGGAGCAGTTAGTTGTTACCTTGAAGGAAGTTATTTTTCTCAAATTACTGTTCACAGTGGTTGTATGTATTAGTAGGAGGATTGATACATAGAATACTTTATTGCCTGAAATGACCATGATTATTCATGTTGCCAAGATGCAAGATCACCCTGTGAACAGATCAACTTGCATCTTGGCAACATGCATAATGCAGTTCTTTTCTTTCTTGTCTTCTTTCCTTTCCTTCCTTCCTTCTTCCCTTCCCTCCCCTCCCCTCCCCTCCCCTCCCCTCCCCTCCCCTCCCCTCCCCTTTCCCCTTCCCCTGCCTCCCTCCCTCTCTCCCTCCCTCCCTCCCTCTCTCTTTCTTTCTTTCTTTTTCTTTTTCTTATTATTTTTTTTTTTTTGACAGAGTCTCGCTCTGTTGCCCAGGCTGGAGTGCAGTGGCATGATCTCAGCTCACTGCAACCTCCACCTCCTGGGTTCAAGCGATTCTCCTGCCTCAGCCTCCTGAATAGCTAGGATTACAGGCATGCTGCAAACCCGCCTAATTTTTGCATTTTTTTAGTAGAGACGGGGTTTCACCACATTAGCCAGACTGGTCTTGAACTCCTAACCTCAGGTGCTTCGCCTGCCTCAGCCTCCCAAAGTGCTGGGATTACAGGCATGAGCCACCTCACCGGGCTGCATAATGCATTTCTAAACGCATTTTTTATTTGGGGGGCCAGTGTCATCAGAGTAGTTTTACTTGTAAAGTACTAGAACAAGTTGTTTTGTTTTTTTGGAGACACAGTCTTGCCCTGTCACCCAGGCTGGAGTGCAGTGGCGTGATCTCAGCTCACTGCAACCTCCGCCTCCTTCAAGCAATTCTCCTTCCTCAGCCTCCTGAGTAGCTGGGATTACAGGCACCCGCCACCATGCCTGGCTAGTTTTTGTATGTTTAGTAGAAACAGGGTTTCACCATGTTGACCAGGCTGGTCTCAAACTCTTGACCTCAGGTGATCCATCTGCTTTGGCCTCCCAAAGTGCTGGAATTACAGGCATGAGCCACTATGCCCAGCCAGTGACTACATTTTTTCTCTCATAAAATAGAATAGCTTTTCCCAAACTTGGCATTATTGACGTTTTGGTCTGAATAATTGTGTGTTGTTTTGTGCATTGTAAGATGTTTAAAAGCATCTTTGGCCTCTACATACTGGATAAATTAACATCTTCCCCTCAAGTTGTGACAACTAAGTACTTCTAGACATTGCCAAGTGTCCCCAAGGGACAAAATCACCACACGTTGGGAACCACTGAAAGAGAAACATGATGTTAAGACAACATACAATTCATGTAAGTAACTATATGAAAGATTTTAGTGCCTGTGGCCAAAGTGTTTTTGCTTTTTAAAAATTTTTATCTTTAGGCCGGGCACAATGGCTCAGGCCTGTAATCCCAGCACTTTGGGAGGCCAAGGCAGGTGGACTGCCTGAGCTCAGGAGTTCAAGACCACCCTGTCCAACATGGTGAAATCCTGCCTCTACCAAAAATACAAAAATTAGCCAGGCATGATGGCGGACACCTGTAATCCCAGCTACTCAGGAGGCTGAGGCAGGAGAACAGCTTGAATCTGGGAGGTGGAGATTGCAGTGAGCCGAGATCTTGCCACTGCACTCCAGCCTGGGCGATAGAATGAAACTCCATCTCAAAAAAATAAATAAGTAAAATAAAATAAAAATAAAATTTTTATTTTTATTTTTTAGATTCTGGGTTTCACTCTGTTGCCCAGGCTGGAGTGTAGTGACATGATCATAGCTCACTGCAGCCTCGAACTCCTGGGCTCAACTAATGCTCTCACCTCAGCCTCCCAAGTAGCTGGGATAACAAGCACATACCACTGTTTTTGCTTTTACATTGAGTCAAGTGTGTAGCTTCTAAGAGTGTTCAATAACAAACAACAGTATTTCGTGAAATCTGAAATAACTATTCTGAACATATTGTACCTCTACAAAACATGAAGTTCTATTTCTTTTTTTTTCTGTTTTTTTTTTTTTTTGAGACAGAGTCTCACTCTGTTGCTCAGACTGGAGTGCAGTGGCACGATCTCGGCTCACTGCAAGCTCCGCCTCCCAGGTTCATGCCATTCTCCTGCCTCAGCCTCCCAAGTAGCTGGGACTAAAGGCGCCTGCCACCATGCCTGGCTAGTTTTTTTGTGTTTTTAGTAGAGATGGGGTTTCACTGTGTTAGCCAGGATGGTCTTGATCTCCTGACCTCGTGATCTGCCCGCCTTGGCCTCCCAAAGTGCTGGGATTACAGGCGTGAGCCACCGCGTCCGGCATGAAGTTCTACTTCTATAATATTACAAGTAAGAAAAGGTGGACATAGGAAAATATAAGCGGAAAAGGATGTTATCTCAGCTGATGACCACAATGTAAGAATTCAGAAACAGTATGGACCAATAGTAATAATAATATTATAACCGCACTGAAATGTTAATACAGTAGGCAATACTTAGTAACAAAATAGTTGTGCTGGGCATGCTATTACTTATGAGGATCCAGAGATGAAAAAACGACTGCTCTTTTTCTTTGAAAAGCTTAGAGTTTAGTGGTGGTTTATGGACACATAGACAAACAATCATTGATTGACTTATAATAAAAAAGACTGTACTGGAAAAATTATGATAGAAATGTCTATTACTGACTTGTAAAATGATTGAAAAACAAATTTAAAAGACTTTAAGAGCCTTAGCTATGTGAACAGTGTAGTTCACACTCTGGTCAGGTTTCTGTCAACCTGAAGCAAAGAGGCAGTTCATGTAATTCAGATGAAGAGTCCCCTCTTTTGCTACAAATAAGCTTAGCATTAGCTTATTGGATGATTCAAGTTGAAGCAGTTGAATTATTTTGCTAAAATGATCAGGATAGTTTAATTATTCACTTCAACTGTGGAGACTTCAAAGTGCTGGGGTCTAATGAAAGGAACAAGCAAATGTCAGCTTGAAAGATTTGCGTTATTGAAATGTATTATGCATATTGTTGTATTTACTTTATGTTAATGTATTTAATATTGGCATATATTAAAGTATACCAGGGTTTTTAAATTTATAAACCATTTATAAACATATTCTGCTCTTCCACTGTGTTTTCCGGGAACTCTTTATTTCTTCTATGATACAATGACCTCAAGCTGCTGCATAGCTCTGTATTAGAAAAAAGGGTTTAAAAAATGAGCATTTAAAATTCACATAAACATAGCTTCAGTCCTCTTTTGGTCAAGCAGGAAATAGACAAATTTGAATGACTGAGACCTTGGCATTGAGCTGGGCAGGAAGTCAGCTTTAGGACACAGCTTTGCCTTAAATTTATTGGTCTTTCTGGACTTGCTGACCTGAACAGACAACCACAGAATGTCAGAACACCAGTGAAATGGGATTGGGATGACATAGGAAGTGAAAGCGTGACAGCTACATATATTCACCAAATATTTCTGGTTCACCTGCTTGCTACCCGGTATCTGATAGAATACTATCTCTTGACTCCCTTATGGTTAGATAGGGTCATGTGACTCTTTCTGGCCAATGAATTTAAGCAGATGTGATGCATATCTACCTGTCTAAAGCATTTAATTGACTGAGATATTCCTGAGTTCTCTTGTGGTACAGTGATCAGCAACATTTGAGATATGGCATCAGCATGAATCTACTGAGTGACTACTATGAGCAGGGCATTCTGTTGAACTGTGACAGATGTGTACCATTTGTAGTTGTTTTTTGCTTTTTTTTTTTTTTTTTGAGACAGCCTCACTCCATTGTACAAGCTGGAATGCAGTGGCACGATCTTGGCTCACTGCAGCCTCTGCCTCCCGGGTTCTCGTGCCTCAACCTCCTGAGTAGCTGTAATTATAGGCATGCGCCACCACACCCAGCAAATTTTTTTGTGTTTTTAGTAGAGACAGGATTTGCCATGTTGGCCAGGTTGGTTTCGAACTCCTGACCTCAAGTGATCTGCTAGCCTTGGCTTCCCAAAGTGCTGGAATTACAGGCGTGAGCCCCCTTACCTGGTCCCATTTGTAGTTTTAAACCAGGGATTGGCAAACACTTTTTTTGTAAAGGAAGAGATAGTATTCTAGGTTTTGCACACCTTACTGTCTGTTGCACACCCAACTACTCAACTCTGCCTTGCTATGGCAGGAAGGCAGTCATAGAATGGATGTAGATGGATGTGGATGTGTCCCAATAAAACTTTAGACATTGGTCAGGTTCTGAGGAAAAAAGCAGTGATTTTTGAAACTTTAATGTACACACAAATCTCCTGAAGATCTTGTTAAAAATGCAGATTCAGTTAAGTCTGCTATGGAGTCCAAGATAGTAGTGACAGTGGTAGTGAGAGAGGTTGGGCTGAATAAACTTTGAGCTGCAAGGAGCTAAAGGATTATCATCTCCCTTTCTAGCCTCTAGGCCTGGCATAATTGCTCAGCGTGGTGCTAAGCATGGTTTAGGTGACTAAATTTTGAAACTAGTACTCCCCATCGAATGCAGCAAAAGCCAAAGTCCTTACCACGGTCTTTCAGGCCCTACAAGACCAGTTCTCCCCGCCCCCCCTTTTTTTTTTTTTTTTGAGACGGAGTCTCGCTCTGTCGCCCAGGCTGGAGTGCAGTGGCGCGATCTCCACTTACTGCAAGCTCCGCGGCCTCCCGGGTTCACGCCATTCTCCTGCCTCAGCCTCCCTAGAAGCTGGGACTACAGGCGCCCGCCACCACATCTGGCTAATTTTTTTGTATTTTCAGTAGAGATGGGGTTTCACCGTGTTCGCCAGGATGGTCTCGATCTCTTGACCTCGTGATCCGCCCACCTCGGCCTTCCAAAGTGCTGGGATTACAGGAATGAGCCACCGCGCGGGGCCAACCAGCCCCCTTTTATATGTTTGATCTCATCTCCTACTCTCTGCTCTTGCCACTATGGCTTCCATGCTGTTCCTTGAACCCAGCAAGCACACGCCTTCTTAGATCTTAGTACTTGGTGTTTCCTCTACCTGAAAAATTTTTCCTCCAAGGTAGCTACTTAGCCTTCTTCCTCGTTTCCTTCAGTACTAGCTCAAATGTCAGTAAGGCTTTCCCTAACCACCGTTTTTTCTTTTCTCTACCATTTCACTATCTGCCATATATTTACTTGTCTTCCCCTTACTTAGAATGTAAGCTCCATGTAAATATGTTTTGCTCATAATCCCTAGCACTTAAGAGTTCCCAGCACACAGTAAGGTGCACAATAAATACTCCAATGAATATATAACAGACTTTGCAGCTAACCAGGATATCTTGAGGTCGGAGGCTGCTGTTGTTTCTCCAGGCTCCCTCCGGATGCACTGTTGCCAGCCAGCGTTACTCATTTCATTCCCTAGGCAACAGTGGGCTTGGTAGAACTCTCTTCTAAATCTCTTTTTCATAGAATTTAAATTATAAATTGGTCATTTACTGTTGTCGCACAATATTGCGTTGCTGAATTTTCCACTGATTATATTCATTTTATTTCCTTCCAGAACTTGGTTTCTTGTTTCTCTGCTCACTGTCCACACCCATTCGACTCCAAGGCTGGAATAATTCTCTTGGAAAAAAAAAAGTAATCGTTTTCTTTGTATTTCATTGAACATTCCCTTTACAGTGTTAGGTAAACCTGAAACAAAAGGAAACAAAAGTCTAATAATTCGTAATACTCAGGCCTACTGGATAGATAACATCATAGGGTAGCTGAAGACTCTGAGGCCAGAGCTTTAGGATTTAAAAAGCCACCAACCATGACCGTGTCCAACACGTTCTACAGAGAACTCCTAGGTTACTGGGTGATTGTTTGGTGGGGAAGCGGCGAGTTGTCTTGTTTTCAAAAGACGTTATGGGGTATGGAGTTTGCTCGCTCTGCATACAGAAGGAATTCTAGAAGCCAGGATTGCACCACCCACCCCACGCACCCCTTACTTGCAGAAACCTTTGCCCCCCAACCCCCACCCCCACCAAATAAGGGCTCTTCAAGGGGCAGTTGCCAGCTCCAGACCCAGCTGCTTGACACCTATTGTCCCCGCTTGGGCGTCAAACGATTTCGCCTGAAGGACCCTAGCGTTGATTGCTCTCAAAACTCAAGGCGCCTTTCCCTCGGCCTTGGCGGGGCCATCCCCACCTGCGTCCAGGAGGCGCCCCACAGCGCAGGGACCAGGGGACAGCAGAGAGGCTAGCAGGCTGCCTCTTCCAGGCAGGCGTTCGCGCCGGGCAGCCCGAGCGGCCGCGAAGGCCCCCGCTCTCCGCTTCTCCCGCCCCCCGCGCCCCAGAGGGCTGCTGGCTGGCTAAGTTCCTCCCGCTCCCGGCTCTCGCCTCACTAGGAGCGGCTCTCGGTGAAGCGGGACAGGGCGAAGCGGCTTGCGCCCACGGAGCGCGCGACACTGCCCGGAAGGCACTGCCACCCTTGCCCCCTCAGCTGCCCACTCGTGATCTCCAGCGGCCTCCGCGCGCGCACGGTGAGCGCCACCCGGGACCGAGCCGCTGCAGGGGAAGAGGGCCGCTGCGCCCGAGTGTCCTTTATCTCCGGACCTGCTGGAGCTTCCGAGGGGCTTGCCCCCAAGTCCCCCCACCCCACCCCGGCCATTTCCCATGCCCTTCTCTGCCCCCAAGACCCGGCCTCTCTCTTTCCTCCCTTCCCTGGAAGCCGGCGAAAGCCGGCCCTCCCAGCTGGGGACCGTTGCACTGGCCGTTGGCGGCCGGCGCGGCGATGCCCCGCCCCCGGCGCGAGCCTCGGAACCCCGGGGCTGGTAGGCCGAGCCGGCGGCTCCGCGGGGGAGGGGCGGGTCGGGGGGCGGTGCGAGGCCCGGCCGGGCGCCCCGCTGGCGGGTCGCGCGCGCGCCCGCGCACTCTTCCTGCCCTCGAGGCGCGCCGCGCCCCCTCCCCCACCCGTTCGCGTAGGCTCCCGCCCGCTGCGCGTTTTGTCCCGCGTCTCGCCCCGTCCGTCTCCTGACTCGCCGCTCTTGTCCTTCCTCCCGCTTTTTCTTCTCTCCCCTCGCGGTCTGAAGATGCCCTCGGCCACCAGCCACAGCGGGAGCGGCAGCAAGTCGTCCGGACCGCCTCCGCCGTCGGGTTCCTCCGGGAGTGAGGCTGCCGCAGGAGCCGGGGCCGCCGCGCCGGCTTCTCAGCACCCCGCAACCGGCACCGGCGCTGTCCAGACCGAGGCCATGAAGCAGATTCTCGGGGTGATCGACAAGAAACTTCGGAACCTGGAGAAGAAAAAGGTGCCAGGAGTTGGCGGGGAAGGGAGGGGTGGCTGCGGCCGGGCTCTGCGCCCGCTCCGACCCTGGTCGCTGGAGTCTGCGCTTCTTTCCGTCTCGGGCGCGTTACTAGGTCCCCTCCTCCCACCCCCTGGTCCCCACGTCCCGTCTCCACGTTCAGCGGGAGCTTCGTGCCCAGAAAACGGGCTCCTGGAGGAGGCACTTGTCAGCTGACTCGGACGCGGCACTGTCCCCCAGGCCTCTTCATTACTCTTCCGCTGTGGGTCTGGCTTTTGGCCTTTGGGAGTGGGACATGTGAGGGTGGGGGCCTGTCGTCAGGACATCACTGTATGATGCCCTTCTCTCCGTCTCCGAGACCCGATTTCTCTGACGAGGGCCCAAAATGAAGAGGTCTCTGCGCGGGGGGCTCCGGGCTCAACCAAGCGCCTCGTGGAGTTGGGGCGGCCTGTGTCCTGTAGCCTTGCGGTCTGTCCGCTCGGTTACCATGCATTTGAGACCTGTCGAGCGTCCCCTTTTCTTCCGTGGGAGAGAAGTGTGTTTAGAATCTTAAGGCAGAACTGCCTTTCCGGCAGGCCCATTTTGAATGGATCTTCGATTTGCTACCCCCGCCCCCATGCGATGGGCTCCCCTGCGTTTCCCTCTTTGTTTCAATTGTTTAGGTGTCCCCCCGAGCCTCACGCTCAGCTCAGTCGCGAGATGATTTTCTGCAGCGACTTTTTGTTCCTAGGGGACTCTGAAGGGGCGGGGGACTGCCAGGATTTAGATTCGTTGGGGGCTGGGTCCTGGGGAGACTGGAGAGGATGGCTGGGACTCGGGGCACATGGAGAGAGCGTCTAACATGGCGGCGGCTGCGGGGAGAGGGAAGCGCTTTACTGGAGCTGCATTGTGAGCACAAAGCGAAAGCAGAGGGGGAGGGCAGAGACCAGGCAGCCGCCCGGACTGGCCTCCTTAGGCCCCCCTCTAAAAAGAAAAATCGAGCCACACCCACGATTTTTTGGATTCAATATTTAGTCCTTGTAGATCACACTACTGAGGTATATCTTCATCTGCAAGTCAGCCTTTTGTTTTATGCTTTCATCGCAGGACAGTGTAAACTCTGTTTAGAGGGGCGTGTGTATGTATGTAGAGAAAAGGTCTGGGCAGAGTGAATAATTAAAATGAGTAAGATCAGAGGTGGAAGGGGAGAAACAAATTAGTCGTTTGTGAAAACGAGGTAATTACGTCTGTGACTATCATGTTAACTTGAATTTTACCTTGTAAAGTAAAATGAAAGTTTGATAACTTCTACTGTCTGCCTCTAGGAAAACATTTTTATAACATCTTGAATTTCCAGGAAATCATTTTGCAGTGTTTATGTAGCCAGATACCTAATAGCGTTACTTAGGTGCTGATATAGTAACTGGCTAAAACTTGGGCTGTGGGAAATAAGTTGAAGAAAACTGGCGATGTTTAGGTCTTATTAGTTTTACTTATTTACTGATATATTTTACATTTTGGGAGAGTTTTAAAACATTTAGATTTGATACTTCCTGTCTCCTCTTCAGTATTAAAGGTTGGGAGTTTTACTTGAATTTCATGGACTTTATTTGAAATTGAGAGATGTTCTAATCTTGGGATTTCTATCTTTTTTTTCCAATCATTTATTTTGATAAATGTGTGTTTTGTTATAGGTATTTGGAATAGTAGATGTAGTTACATTAACAAAGTAACAAAAGTATTTTTTTTCACTGTAAGCTGTGAGGTAACTACATTCAAATGTTGAGTGGAATAAGCATGCCCAAGGCCAGTATCTTCTGAGTCTGACACATGATTTAGTTTATCCTGTTGAAATTGAGACTAACTTGGGTATCTTCTTAAATTTTTTTTTTTTTGAGACGGAATTTCGATCTTTTTGCCCAGGCTGGAGTGCAATGGCGCAATCTCAGTTCACTGCAACCTCTGCCTCCCGGGTTCAAGTGATTCTCCTCCCTCAGCCTCCCAAGTAGCTGGGAGTACAGATGCCTGCCACCATGCCCAGCTAATTTTTTGTATTTTTAGTAGAGACAGGGTTTAACCCTGTTGGCCAGGATTGTCTCGATCTCTTGACCTCATGATCCGTCTTCCTTGGTTTCCCAAAGTGCTGGGATTACAGGTGTGAGCCCCTGTGCCCGGCCTCTTTTTAAAATTTTAATGCAGTAAGCAAGCCTACTGATCTGGCTGCTACTTGAATTTTTGATTCTTCAGAAGTTCTTTGAAATATTTTCTTCTAGGATAGTAATCTGAATGTAAATATTAATTATGAACATTAATAATGTATTAATACTAATTATGAACATTAATGATTAGTGATATAAAGTGTAGAGACATTAATGACTGAAAGATAACTCCTCAAAGAAGTTAATATAAAGGTAGGTGCTGACTGGCAGCCAATCTAGTTGTGAGGTGGCTTTTAGAATCGTGTTCACGTACTTCTGAAAAAAAAATATAAATCTAGTTTATAAGCCCCTCCTGAGGACTTGAACCGTGACTGGTCATTAAATGTGTATAGGTGCATGTGAATTACTATACTCTGTCATACCCTACCCTCAAGTTTTTTTTATTTTTTGAGATGAATCTCGCTCTGTTGCACAGGCTGGAGTGCAGTGGGACGATCTCGGCTTCCTGCAACCTCCACCTCCCGGGTTCAAGTGATCTTGCCTCAGCCTTCTAAGTAGCTGTGATTACAAGTGTGCACCACCACCCCAGGCAATTTTTTTTCCTTTGAGAAGTCTCGCTCTTGTCCCCCAGTCTGGAGTGCTACGGCTTGATCTGGGCTCACTACAACCTCCGCCTCCCAGGTTCAAGTGATTCTCCTGCTCGGCCCCCCCAAGTAGCTAGGGTTACAGGCGCCTGCCACTACTCCCAGCTAATTTTTGTATTTTTAATAGAGACAGGTTTTACCTTGTTGGCCAGGTTGGTCTAGAACTCCTGACCTCAGGTGATCCACCCGCCTCGGCCTCCCAAAGTGCTGGGATTACAGGCGTGACCCACCGCGTGCAGTCAGATTTTTTGTATTTTTAGTAGAGACGGCGTTTCACCACGTTGGCTAGGCTGATCTCGAACTCCTGACCTCAAGTGATCCACCCGTGTCCACCTTCCAAAGTGCTGGGATTACAGGTGTGAGCCACCATGCCCGGCCTCCCCTCAAGTTATAAAGGAGAAAATAATGTAATTATTACATAATTAACTAGGCTAATCCATACTGAAAGATTGCCATGTTAATAATGGAGATTTAGCAAACTGCACAGAGTAACTTTTTTTTCCTGTTGTCTCAGTGTTTTAAGTGGTAGATAGCAGTAAAAAGGTCCTAAGTTACAGTTAAGTCTTGAGACTTTTCTGTAAGCCACAGATGGAACTGTACCCACGTAAGTAGTTAAGTTGGCAGTATTGATGTTGACTTAATTGCTATTAAAACTATATATTTTGCCTTTTGAAAAACTCAGGGCATTTGGATTTTCCCTAAATTTAAGCACATCTGGTTTTTAGTTTAAATCCTTTTTATATTTAGATGATTTACTTGTGAGAAGACTTAACTGTTTTTAACTATAAGTGAGCATTTCTAATGCACTAAAATAGGATTGCTTTACAAATCAGTTTTGAATTCCTCTTTAGAAACCCTTGTGGAGTAAAGTGAGGTACTGTTTACAATTGGATTTGTTTTGACTTCAATCCATTTAGCAACTTACATTTGAGCTATATTTCAATCTTGACCTATTATCGGAGCCTTCTGGACCAAAATGCTTTTTTTATGGATTTTAAAATCACGTATCCTGGCAGAAATGACTATGGATATGTAGTATTGCTTAAATTAAAACAGATAATTGAAATAATTTTACTGTATTTTAAAAAACAAAGTTGTTTATTTTCTAATAATTTGAGCCATTAAAGAAAAAGCTAAGCATCTGCTCAATGAGAATGCATGCTTAACGTTGATGAAATATGATCCTATTATGTAATGCAACAAAAAGGCTTGGTAGGTTTTTAAATTCAGGCTTACAAAGAGTACATGAGGGCTGGGTGCGATGGCTCACACCTGTAATCTCAGCACTTTGGGAGGCCGAGGTGGGTGGATCACCTGAGGTCGGGAGTTGAATACCAGCCTGACCAACATGGAAGAAACCCTGTCTCTACTAAAAATACAAAATTAGCCGAGCGTGGTGGCACATGCCTGTATTCCCAGTTACTCGGGAGGCTGAGGCAGGAGAATCGCTTGAACCCAGGAGGCGGAGGTTGCGGTAAGCTGAGATGGCGCCTTTGCACTCCAGCCTGGGCCATAAGAGCGAAACTCCATCTCAAGAAAAAAAAAAAAAAGAGCACATGAATGTTTATCAAAGAGAAGAAATACAGCTCTGTTAAAGAGAATCAAGTGTAAAACTCCATTTGCAAATCTTACAGGTAGTATTGAATTGAGTGATTAACTGCCTAGTTTTCTTTATCAGTTCATTGGTGCTGAACTGGGCCCTAGGCTATGCAAGATATTTCAAAACTAAGTCTTAATTTTAACTGAAGAGAGACCTCATTTGATTTTATTAGATGTAATCACTTGTGATATGGAATAAAGGATGTTTTAATAGATGACATTTAAAATTGTTATATTCTTTGTGAATATAATAGGTTTAGATTCTAGTGACTTTGGTAGGTGAAAGATTAACTAATGTTCACTTGCGTAAAATGCTAAAATAGCCTGACAGCTTTTTAACCAGTATGTGACCAAAACTGATAGCCAGAAGTGTAATGTTTTTTATACTTCTTCCTGAAGGCTTTCTGCACTTCATTTTTACAGTTAGTAGTATTTAAAAAGAATGCTGTTGTTGTGAGGGTAACATTTCTTTCTAGAATGTTGCAGTGTGTCTGTGCTTAGAATTTTTGCTGCAGCTGTTGTGCAGAACTTAGGTGTTCAATATTTTAAAATAAAAACATTCTTAACTATTTTATAAGTAAAATCTTTCCTTGAGGCTATTACCTGAAGCCTTCTTTGACATTTAAGATCTCTTGATGTGTTTGCTTCTCCATGGGTTGCAAGAACTATCCTTCTGCAATGCAGAGGGCAAGATTATTTTGCATTCAGCTTGTCACAGAAAAAAGCTGTAATGCTTAATTTGTTTCCGTTTGCTTGACTGTGTGTTTTTATGTGTAGCACTGGGAAGTATTTAAAAAGGTAAAGCTGTGAATTCCCCCAAGTGATAATGGGTATCTTTTTCTAGGTTGAGAGTAGAAGCGTATTACATTGAGAATGTATTGTTTTAACCTGGCCAAATTTGTTTAGGATACTACCCATGTGGCAAATATTTGAATGAGAATATATTTTGTGTGACTTACAGATTAAGCATACAATTTGCCAAAATTTTATGTAATTAATTTCCTAGTTTACATTTAGGGCTAGATGAAGACTAGTACTATTTCATCTTCTAGAAAAACTAATACTTTTCCTTTAGTAAAAGTGTTAATTTTTGTAATACTTTTACTTTTGCAGAAGGTTAAACTTACAGCAACTTAGTCATAGTTGTAATCTTATACTGTTATAAAATTTAAAAGATTTTTTATTTTTATTTATTATCATCATTTGAGACAAGTTTTGATCTCGTTGCCCAGACTGGAGTGCAATGGTGCGACCTCGGCTCACTACAACCTCCCACTCCCAGGTTCAAGCTTTTCTCCTGCCTTAGCCTCCTGAGTAGCTGGGATTACAGGTGCCCACCACCACGCCTGGCTTAATTTTTTGTGTTTTTAGTAGAGATGGGGTTTCACCATGTTCGCCAGGCTGGTCTCAAAACGCCTGACCTGAAGCGATCCACCTGCTTCAGCCTCCAAAATGTTGGGATTACAGGCATGAGCCACCACGTCTGGCGTAAGAGTTTTTTTTGGAGCTTAAACCACCTTAGAATTTAGTCCAATTCATTTTATAGAAGACAAAATTGAGATGTTTATATGGAATGAGTTAGGTTGGAATGGGTGATTTCCAAAGTTTCTCCCAGTTTTTTTTGAAACAGAATTTTGCTCTGTCGCCCGGGGCTGGAGTGCAGTGGTGCAATCTCAGCTCACTGCAACCTCTGCCTCCTGGGTTCAAGTGGTTCTTGTGCCTCAGCCTCCTGAGTAGCTGAGATTTACAGGTGCATGCCACCACGCCTGGCTAATTTTTGTATTTTTAGCAGAGACGGGGTTTCGACATGTTGACCATGCTGGCCTCAAACTCCCGACCTCAAGTGATCTGCACGCCTTGGCCTCCCAAAGTGCTGGGATTACAGGTTTACGTGAGCCACCAAAACCGGCCTCTTAAATAATGTTTTATGGGAGTAATTAGACTTTGTAATATTCCATGGCCTAAGTGTAATTTTGATGTTTAATTATGTAGAACCAAGTAAAGCCTTTTGCTTCAAATCTTTAGTTTTTCTGTTTTAAAAAACTGAATGCAAAAGAAAAATGCTTTCCATTTTTTTATTATTAGACCTTTATTAATGTCTCATTGTTAAACTTTGTGTTTGTATTGTCCAGGTAATGGGGTTCTGAGAATATTGGTAAGGTAAAATCCCGGTGTGTCAGGTATCATTGGTACATCCATATTGTAATGAAATAAACTTTTATTAAATTTTAAACTCTTAAGTTTTTCTCTACTTAGCTGCCTATGTACATTTGTCAGACTCTGCTCAAGCTTGGTATGTTGTAGACCAGAAAAACCTGGAGAAAGCATTACCAGTAGAGAGAAATAAGAAGTATGACAACCTTTCATCCAAATTACTGTATTCCAAGCTTCTGGGTATTTTTTGGTAATTGGTTCCTTTTTCTGGGGGAAATGAATGGTGTGTGTGTATACAGTACAGAAGAGTGAGAAGAGTAGCAGAACAGCCAAAGTTGGAACTGTGAATTGTTTGGTTTTAGTTCATTTCTTTCTTTCACTAGCTCTACTACAGTGCTTTTGTTAGATAGACTGTGAGTACAAAAACGTGGATGAAAGATACTTTACTGGGTAGAGTTCAAAATTCAAACTTCCTGAGGAAAGGGGAGGGTGTGCTTCTTGACCATGCTCAGCTAAAGTAGTTTGTTTCCTTTAACTTCCCTGTTACCTATTGTCTGTACACTTCTTGACTTTTTTTTTTTTTTTTTGAGATGGAGTTTCGCTCTGTCGCCCAGGCTGGAGTGCAGTGGTGCGGTCTTGGCTTACTGCAACCTCTGCCTCCTAGGTTCAAGTGATTCTCTTGCCTCAGCCTCCTGAGTAGCTGGGACTACAGGTGCGTGCCACCATACCTGGCTAATTTTTTGTATTTTTATTAGAGACGGGGGTTTCACCATGTTGGCCAGGCTGGTCTTGAACTCCTGACCTTGTGATCTGCCTGCCTCAGCCTTCCAAAGTTCTTTTTTTTTTTTTTTTTTTTTTTTTTTTTTTTTTTTTTTGAGACGGAGTCTCACGCTGTTGCCCAGGCTGGAGTGCAGTGGCGCGATCTCGGCTCACTGCAAGCTCCGCCTCCCGGGTTCCCGCCATTCTCCTGCCTCAGCCTCCTGAGTAGCTGGGACTACAGGCGCCCGCCACCTCGCCCGGCTAGTTTTTTGTATTTTTAGTAGAGACGGGGTTTCACTGTGGTCTCGATCTCCTGACCTTGTGATCTGCCCGCCTCGGCCTCCCAAAGTGCTGGGATTACAGGCTTGAGCCACCGCGCCCGGCCTTTCCAAAGTTCTTGACATTTTTTATATTGCCTTGTGTTGTTAACCTTACGTGTTTTTCTAAATTGGTAATAAGTTCTTTGTGGGGAGAGACTATTAACATCAGTCTGCTGTGCTTTCTCACACATGGTATATGCTGAATAAGTACTTGCTAGTTTGGCCAAATCTTTACATAGAAATATCTGTAGCTTCATTAACAATCCTGTTAAAATGGATTAATCCATGCGATTAGGGAGGAAATGCTTTTTGCATGAAACTATTTACTTGCAGTGTTTTTTATTGAAATTGATTTTTTTCCTGAAGGGTTTTCTTTTTTTCTTTCTTTCAATTTTTTTTTTTTTTTTTTTTTTTGAGACGGAGTCTTGCTCTGTCGCCCAGGTGCCCGCCACCACGCCCGGCTAATTTTTTGTATTTTTATTTTTATTTATTTATTTATTTATTTTTTGAGACGGAGTCTCGCTGTGTCTCCCAGGCTGGAGTGCAGTGGCGTGATCTCGGCTCACTGCAAGCTCCGCCTCCCGGGTTCACGCCATTCTCCCGCCTCAGCCTCCCAAGTAGCTGAGACTACAGGCGCCCGCCACCACGCCCGGCTAGTTTTTTGTATTTTTAGTAGAGACGGGGTTTCACCATGTTAGCCAGGATAGTCTCGATCTCCTGACCTCGTGATCCACCCGCCTCGGCCTCCCAAAGTGCTGGGATTACAGGCTTGAGCCACCGCGCCCGACCAATTTTTTGTATTTTTAGTAGAGATGGGAGTTTCACCGTGTTAGCCAGGATGGTCTCGATCTCCTGACCTCGTGATCCGCCTGCCTTGGCCTCCCAAAGTGCTGGAATTACAGGCGTGAGCCACCGCGCCCGGCTCCTGAAGGGTTTTCTTTTTAGTTTTTACAGGTGCATAGAGTTGATGAGTAGGCAAGTAGAACACTTTTTTTTTTTTTTTTTTAAAGGCTAGGTAGCAGGCTAGGCATGGTGGCTCACGCCTGTAATCTCAGCACTTTGGGAGGCCGAGGCAGGTGGATCACCTGAGGTCAGGAGTTTGAGACAGGCTGGCCAACATGGTGAAACCCTGACTCTACTAAAAATACAAAAAATTAGCCAGCCATTGTGGCGTGCAACTGTAGTTCCTGCTACTTGGGAGGCTGAGACAGGAGAATTGCTTGAACCCAGGAGGCGGATGTTGCAGTGAGCCAAGATCGTGCCACTGTACTTTAGCCTGGGCGACAGAGTGATACTCCAATCTCAAAAAAAATAAAAATAAAAAAATAAAAAAAGCTGCATAGCACAAGCAAGATATGTAAATGGTTTTAGGAGAACACAGATAATTTTTATTATTAGAACCATTGTACATTATTGGAAATTTCATTGCATTCTCAATACTGTTCTAAAAATAATTTAAGTTTTATTTTTTAGAGACAGGGTCTCACTCTATCACCCAGGCTGGAGTACAGTAGGGCAATCATAGCTCACTCCAACTTTGAACTCTTAGCCTCAAGCGATCCTCTTGCCTCAGCCTCCCAAAGTGTTGAGATTACAGGGATGACCCACTGTGCCTGGCCCACCTCAATACTGTTATCCAAACATAGAAATAACTGAAATATACTTTAGTCATTAAAAAACCCTTTGGGCCTACACTTTGATTTACATTGAACTTCTTTTTACATTGTGGACAGGAAATATAGTAAGCAAAAGTTTCCTCAGTTTTTAAAAGGACAGTAGAAAGAACACACTACAATCTACAGATGATCCAAATGCTGAAAGCTTGCTCATGTAGCAGGAGTCTGTGCTGTTCTAGAAAATGAAAAAGTATTAAAACAATGATGGTGGGGATATAATCTTTTTATATTTAACTCCCAAGGAATATATTAATAGAAATAAGTTGTAGAGACTTATGCTAAGGAATAGCTTGGTTAAAGCAACTAATATTTTGAAAGATGCCCGGTAAGATTATTTATGATAATTTGCTTTTCAAATCCACAAACTTTAGACTTTTTAAGAATGTAGTTCAGGTGGCTCAAGCCTGTAATCCCAGCACTTTGGGAGGCCGAGACGGGTGGATCACGAGGTCACAAGATCAAGACCATCCTGGCTAACACGGTGAAACCCCGTCTCTACTAAAAAATACAAAAAACTAGCCGGGTGAGATGGTGGGCGCCTGTAGTCCCAGCTACTTGGGAGGCTGAGGCAGGAGAATGGCATAAACCCGGGAGGCGGAGCCTGCAGTGAGCTGAGATCCGGCCACTGCACTCCAGCCTGGGCGACAGAGCGAGACTCCGTCTCAAAAAAAAAAAAAAAAAAAAAAAAGAATGTAGTTCAAAGTAGGTGATGCTGGAACTTGTTAACATTTCTTTATCCTGCTAGTCAGCTGCTTCAGTTCACTCAGACTTACCTGCCTAATTATAACCTTGGACAAGGAATAAGGGTTTTTACAGGATTGGCTTTTATCTTTTTTAAAAAAATTGGACAAATGGCTTGTCAAACTTAACTCCTGGATACTTAACCTGCTTGAAAAATTATCTTACAATGGAACCTTAGGTAACATCCTTTTTTTTTTTTTTTTTTTTTTTTTTGAGATGGAGTTTTGCCCAGGCTAGAGTGCAATGGCGCGATCTCAGCTCACTGCAACCTCTGCCTCCCGGGTGCAAGCGATTCTCCTGCCTCAGCCTCCCCAAGTAGCTGGTATTACAGGCTCCCACCACCACACCTGGCTAATCTTTTGTATTTTTAGTAGAGACCAGGTTTCATCATGTTGCTCAGGCTGGTCTCCAACTCCTGACCTCAGGTGATTCGTCCACTTTGGCCTCCCAAAGTGTTGAGATTATAGGTGTGAGCCACTGCGCCCGGCCTAGGTTAGCATTCTTATGCCATTCTTAGCATTCAGAAATCCAGCATTCCCACCAGGTGTTCATTCAGCTTCTGCTTTACCCAGTCTTCTAGGGCCTCGTGGAATGCTCATTTCTCAATGAAAGTTTGTTTCATTGGTGTGCCACTCTTAAGTTCTTGGTATTAGAAGTATATCCTTACCGGCTGGGCACAATGGCTCATGCCTGTAATCCTAACACTTTTGGGAGGCTGAGGCGGGCAGATCACCTGATGTCAGGAGTTCAAGACCAGCCTGGCCAACATGGTGAAACCCCGTCTCTACTAAAATTACAAAAATTTGGCGGGCGCCTGTAGTCCCAGCTACTTGGGAGGCTGAGGCAGGAGAATGGCGTGAACCTGGGAGGTGGAGCTTCCAGTGAGCTGAGATTGCACCACTGCACTCCAGCCTGGGCAACAGAGCAAGACTCCCTCTCAAAAAAAAAAAAAAAGGAAAACTGCTAAAGATTATAGAAAGTTGAGAGGAAAAGAAATATTTTGTCTTTGCAAAAGTTGGTGCAGTACTCTAGAGGTGATTTATTTGGCCTGGATACATAAAATATAGCTAGATGCTCTTAACTACTTTGGTTATTTTAGGGTTCATTTTTAAGTATTCCCTCTCAGTTTAGAGATCTCCTTAGTTGAGAATAGGAATTACATAGTTTTCCTGGATAGCCAAGTTGTTTTTTTTCAGATGTTTCCTCCTAATCTTTCTTCCAACTATTTATAATTGTTTAGTTGAAGAATTTTTAGGGTTTTTTGGAGTTTATCATCTCTCTTGCTATTTATTTTTAATTGCATAATTCTTCTTAAATTTTTTATTTATGGAATTTGTTGGCTATAACAAAGAAGCAAAGCCCAGGAGGGCATCTATCATGGATATCCCTCTTCTGGCACCCTAATGGCACTGTACTGAACTTAATTTTAAAAATCCATTTCAAGAAAGTAACTTTGGTGGTAATGAAAAACTCCTTGGGAAGAATGGAAGATCTAGATGTACTGCGATTCAGCAACATAATAATCTGATTGGAGAAAGGAAGAAGACAGCAGCAGCAGCAGCAGAGGCAGAGCGGGAATGTAGCAACAGCTGGAATCCAGAATGATGTTCTAAGAGGGAGGGTTGTTAAGGCACAAATGATTTTTCTGGGATTTAAGACCTCACTTAGATAAGTTATTTAACTGTGTCTTTCAATTTGCAGTTAGGTGAAATACGATTGATAGTAGTGCCTCCCTGATAGGGTTAGCTACCTTTTACATTTGAATGTCTGTTACATAGTGAATACTGTCAACTATTAAAAGCAGTAAAGAAACAGGAAATAAAGTGAGACTGGATAGCACTTGTTGGGATAATTATTTCCCAGTACCACATGACTCTACTGGGTGTGGTCACACCTGTCTATCCCATGATTCCCCCTTAAAGACTCTGGGTAATCTGGGAAATGGACTGATATTTATCTTGCTCATATGTGTCTATAAATGGATTTTTAATACACTTAGGATACTCAGTAGCTGAAAAGGAACTCTAAATTGAATTTCAAGATAGAAAGGATCTAAGAGGGCAGGTTTGTGTTATCAACATTGTAACGTAGTAGGCTTTCTGATGAAGATAGTGTTTTTTGTTTTTTGTTTTTTTGAGACAGAGTTTTGCTCTTATTGCCCAGGCTGGAGTGCAATGGTGTGATCTTGGCTCACCGCAACCTCCATCTCCCGGGTTCAAGCGATACTCCTGCCTCAGCCTCCTGAGTAGCTGGGTTTATAGGCATGTGCTGCCATGCCTGGCTAGTTTTGTATTTTTAGTGGAGACGGGGTTTCTTTTTTTTTTTTTTTTTTTTTTTTTGAGATGGAGTCTCGCTGTGTCTCCCATGGGGGCTGGAGTACAGTGGCTGATCTCGGCTCACTGCAAGCTCCGCCTCCCGGGTTCACGCCATTCTCCCGCCTCAGCCTCCCAAGTAGCTGAGACTACAGGCGCCCGCCACCACGCCCGGCTAGTTTTTTTTATTTTTAGTAGAGACGGGGTTTCCCATGTTAGCCAGGATAGAGAGACGGGGTTTCTTCATGTTGGTCAGGCTGGTCTTGAACTCCTGACCTCAGGTGATCCACCTGTCTCGGCCTCCCAAAGTGCTGGGATTACAGGTGTGAGTCACTGTGCCCGGCCTGAAGATACATTTTTATGCTAGGAAAATGGTTTCATTCTCTAGGAAAAATGCTTAATATTTATTTTATGTGTTTCATGAGTAGTTGACCAATTTATTGTTACCTATTATGTGTTAGCCATGTTCCAGCCTAAGAAAGAATAAAGCTGTCTGGAGACCTTTATTACTCCTATCTTTACCATTCTGTTCTTAGTATAATGTTGGATCTGTCAATGTGACAAGCCATTTGTTGTATATTCACTTAGTTCATGCTATAAATTTTAACACCAGTAGACACATTTTCTAGTTGGACTTTAATGTAAGCCATTTGAATAGGAAGTGACAATAGGAATGAATCCACTTAAGATGGCATCATTTTTTTCTTGAGTAGTCTGTGCTTTCAGAGATTAGGCAAATTGTATTTGGAGAAGTACAGATACCATATCCTTTTCCTTATCATGGAAGGCCACTTGAGTGACCTGAGATTCTAGCTATAGTAATCTTTATAGCTATTGTAATAGCTACTTTCATTTTGAAAAGTAGAAAATTAGACCAATTGTCGTAAGAGGCTTTCTGTTTGTAGTGTACATTTTGGCATTTACCGCTTAGTTTAACTTCTGAGGTGTCAGGTAAGAATGCAAGATTTGACAAAAATACTATTTATAAATGGAAGATGGTAAACCTTAATTTTTTTCTCTCTCACCTCTGCTTTTCAAAGATGGTAAAACTCCTAAGGGTGTTCAGATCATAAATGGGTATTCTCTTTTTTTTTTTTTTTTTTTTTTTTGAGACGGAGTCTCGCTCTGTGGCCCAGGCTGGAGCGCAGTGGCCGGATCTCAGCTCACTGCAAGCTCCGCCTCCCGGGTTTACGCCATTCTGCCCCAGCCACCTCGCCTGGCTAGTTTTTTGTATTTTTTTAGTAGAGACGGGGTTTCACCGTGTTAGCCAGGATGGTCTCGATCTCTTGACCTCGTGATCCGCCTGTCTCGGCCTCCCAAAGTGCTGGGATTACAGGCTTGAGCCACCGCGCCCGGCCACGGGTGTTTTCTTTATGAAATAGTTACTAAGTTAGATTCGTAAGCTGGTCTAGAAACCCAACCACAGTTCAAGTTTTCTGGGTTGTTTTAAAGTTTCAGCTTTAAAGTTTATTAAACAACTTCCAAATTAAAGCTGCCATATAATGGTTTTTAAGGTCACTAATCATATCATATGTTTGATTCAGAATAATTTACTTCCAGGTTCTACTGGGCTATTACAAGTTAATTACAATGTATTTGAATGAGATGAGTGTTTCTCAAACTTAAGCATGCATCAGAATCACCCAGAAGACTCAATAAACTATAAATTGCTGGGTTCCCCCAACCCCCACTGAGTTTCTGATGCAGTAGGTCTGGGGTAGTGCCGGAGAAGTTGTGTTTCTAACAAGTTGCCAGTTGATGCTATGTTGCTGGTTTGGGGCCCATAGTTTTAAAAATCACTGACCTAAACCAACATAGGGTCTCTGCTCTGCAGAGATCTGATTATATATAATAGTAAAACAAAGTCCCTACCAGATCAGATTCCATGGTGATAAAGTTCTTTGTGTACCTGAATAGCTGAGAGATCAGGAAATCCTATATTTTACTGATAAGGGAAAAACTAGTGCCTTTTAATTAAGTTTTTATTGTCATCCTGCAGTTTTCTTAACAAGTTTTGGTATTTCCTCAGATGAGTGCTATTTCTTTTTTTTTTTTTTTTTTGAGATGGAGTCTCCCTCTGTCCCCCAGGCTGGAGTGCAGTGGCCAGATCTCAGCTCACTACAAGCTCTGCCTCCCGGGTTTATGCCATTCTCCTGCCTCAGCCTCCCAAGTAGCTGGGACTACAGGCGCCCGTCACCCTGCCTGGCTAGTTTTTTGTATTTTTTAGTAGAGACGGGGTTTCACCATGTTAGCTAGGATGGTCTTGATCTTGTGACCTCGTGATCCGCCCGTCTCGGCCTCCCAAAGTGCTGGGATTACAGGCTTGGGCCACCGCGCCTGGCCGATGAGTGCTATTTCTTAGAAACTTTGATCAGACTTAGGATCCTGATTTCCTGAAGCTTAGGCAAGGACAGGGGATAGGATATTTATAATAGTAGTATAGAAAGTGTTAACAGCCATGGAAGAACATGTGTAATGCTATGATGAAACTTTCTTTTTTTATCGTGGTTAGAAAAATGTTATATATATGACCTGTCGTTTCTTTTGTTCTCACTCTTGGTCAGATTGGAGTGTGGTAGCGTGATCAGGGGTTGAGGCTACTCACTACAGCCTCAACCTCACCAGACTCTGTGATCCTCCTACCTGCACCTCCTGGGACTGCAGGTGCGCGCCACCACGCCCGGCTAATTTTTGTATTTTTTGCAGAGACAGGGTTTTGCCATGTTGCCCGGGCTGGTGTCGAACTCCTATTCTTGAGCTCAGATGGTTTGCTCACCTTGGCCTCTCGAAGTGCTAAAGTGCTAGGATTATAGGCGTGAGCCACTGTTCTCGGCCAAGACCTATAGTTTCTGTACGTTTTAAATTTATTTTTATTTATTTATTTTTTATTATTATTTTTGAGACAGATTCTTGCTGTCACCCAGGCTGGAGTGCAGTGGTACGATCTTGGCTCACTGCAACCTTTGCCTTCCAGGTTCAAACAATTCTTCTGCCTCAGCCTCCTGAGTAGCTGGGACTACAGGTGCCCCCCACCATGCCCAGCTAATTTTTGTATTTTTTTTTTTTTTTTTTTTTTTGAGACGGAGTCTCACGCTGTTGCCCAGGCTGGAGTGCAGTGGCGCGATCTCGGCTCACTGCAAGCTCCGCCTCCCGGGTTCCCGCCATTCTCCTGCCTCAGCCTCCTGAGTAGCTGGGACTACAGGCGCCCGCCATCGTGCCCGGCTAATTTTTTGTATTTTTAGTAGAGACGGGGTTTCACTGTGGTCTCGATCTCCTGACCTTGTGATCTGCCCGCCTCGGCCTCCCAAAGTGCTGGGATTACAGGCTTGAGCCACCGCGCCGGCCTTGTATTTTTAGTAGAGACAAGGTTTCACCGTATTGGCCAGGCTGGTCTCGAACTCCTGACCTTGTGATCCGCCTGCCTCAGCCTCCCAAAGTGCTGAAATTACAGGCGTGAGCCACTGCACCCGGCCACCTTATTTATTTTTTTTGAGACGGAGTCTCACTCTGTTGTCCAGGCTGGAGTGCAGTAGCATGATCTTGGCTCACGGCAACCTCCACCTCCTGGGTTCAAGTGATTCTCCTGCGTCAGCCTCCCGAGTAGCTGGGACTACAAGCATGCGCCACCGTGCCTGGCTAATTTTTGTGTATATATATATATTTTTTCCCAGTAGAGATAGGGTTTCATCATGTTGGCCAGGCTGGTCTCCAACTCTTGACCTCGTGATCCACCTGCCTCAGCCTCCCAAAGTGCTGGCATTACAGGCGTGAGCCACCACACCCAGCCTTTTTTTTTTTTTTTTTTTAAAGACAGTCTTACTGTGTTGCCCAGGCTGGAATGTAGTAACACAATCTCGATTCATTGTAGTCTCCACCTCCTGGGTTCAAGTGATTCTCGTGCCTCAGCCTCCTGAGTAGCTGGGATTACAGGTTTGTGCCACCACGCCTGGCTAATTTTTGTAGTTTTAGGAGAGACGAGATTTTGTCATGTTGGCCAAGATGGTCTTGAACTCCTGACCTCAAGTGATCCACCTGCCTTGGCCTCCCAAATTGTTGGGATTACAGGTGTGAGCCATGGCGTCGGGTACCTTTGATTTACTACGTTTTTTTGATTGGGTAATTCAATTTGGTGGGTATAAGGAACTGTGGTTTTCTCTTTGAAAATTCTGTAAAAGATTCTTGAGATTGTTCAGTTATGATTTACATACTTCTTTCTTTACAGTAAACTCCTTAAGTTCTTCACCTTTTAAAAATCCAGTTCTTGGATTGAAAAACAAGAATCATGTTAATAGTATTACTAAATCAGAGTAAATAGGCGTATGAGCTTTAATAAAAATGCACAGTTTTTTTTTTTTGTTGTTGTTGTTGTTTTAGCCAAGATACTGCACTGTCACCCAGGCTAGAGGGCAGTCGTGCTCATCACGACTTCCAACTCCTAGTCTCGTGATCGTCCTGTCTCAGCCTCCCAGGTGGCTAGGACCATAGGCACTAAGTTAAAAAATTTCTACGCCTTGATAATTTTAAAATTTTTTATAGAGACAGGTTCTCACTATGTTGTCCAGGCTGGTCTTGAACTCCTGGCCTCAAGTGATCCTCCTGCCTTGGCCTCCCAAAGTGCTGGGATTGCAGGTGTGAGCAACCATGCCTGGCCATAATGCATAGATCTTTATTTTGGCTATGCAGAGTTCTTTTTGCATACTTTCTTTTGTTGTAATGTTCCATGAAGAGGTGTACTATGAAGCTGAGTTTCACATACTGGCTGTTTGCCTTTCTTTTTCATTTCCTCTTTAACCTTGTTCCGGTTATTGCCGTGTAACAGATTAATCCTTTAAGGAATTAAAACCATGATTTTCTCATGCGCAAAGATTCTGCCTGTCAGGGATTCAGACGGGGTACACAGGAGTTTTGATGTTTCTGTTCGATGACACCAGGGGCCTCATGTGGGAAGACTAAGACTTGTTCATTCATACGTTTGTTGCTTGGACTAAAATGAGTAGAACCACAGGGATTGCTGATCAGAAGCTATGAGGTCTTTCTTCATGGCATGGCTTCCTTATCATGTGGCAGTCTCAGAGTTACTGTGTTTGTATGATGGCTCAAGGCTCCACATACAAGTGTTTGGATCATCAGCAAACAAGGCAGAGATGGATTGCTTTTATGACTCAGCCTTGGAAATCATACAGCATCACTTATACAGTCTCACTCAGGTGCAGTGGCAGGGGAAGTGGACTAGTCGTTAATGGAGTAGTGTCAAGGTCACATTGTAGAACAGTATGTGAGACTGCATGCAGATTTTGTAGCTATCTTTGGAAAATGTAATCTGCCATAGCTCTCACTTTGGATGAATTCTAAATTTGTTATTGTGTAGAAAATTGGAGGTTTTCTACTATAGGATAACTTGTCCTACTATAAGAGTAGTATAGGTTCATAATTAAGGATTGTTATTGGTGAGAGTCCTGACAATGTACTGAAGTCTGTCAATTTTAATGTCTTTTATATTGCATGGAATTCTTATTTTCATTGTACAAACTATATGTTCATTGCACAGTAGTTAAGCGTATAAAACAAAGCAAAAGGAACACAACACCTATAATTTTATCACTCAGGTACCATTCTTACCTTTTTTATTGTTTATCTTTTTTTATTTATTTTCATCTCTACACAAGCATTTTTTAGGAATTTGATTCTATGTCCATTTTGGTTAGATATATAAACTCTACCCCATGAGGGATGTATGGTGTATTTCTAGATTGAGCAACAATTTTCTTAAATGTACAGTACTATAGAAGAAAAGGAAGGTGATAAATACCAGGTATAAGTTAATAACAGTGTTTCTTTTGTTCAGTACTAATGAACTGTGTACTAGCACTGAACTTTAAGCCCTCCTCTTTGTGTATTTTCTGTTTGTATATTTTTAAATAGAGGAATTGTGATTATAATACTATTATTTTGGAATATCCTAAATCATAAATTCAAATCTTACTTCGTTTTTTCTTTTTTTAAAGACGGAGTCTCGCTTTGTCCCAGGCTGGAGTGCAGTGGTGTGATCTCGGCTCACTGCAACCTTTGCCTCCTGGGTTCAAGCAATTCTCCTGCCTCAGCCTTCCGAGTAGCTGGGATTACAGGTGCGTGCCACCACGCCTGGCTAATTTTTGCATTTTTGGTAGAGACAAGGTTTCACCATATTGGCCAGGCTGGTCTTGAACTCCTGACCTTGTCATCTGCCAACGTTGGCCTCCCCAAATGCTGGGATTGCAGGCGTGAGCCACTGGGCCCGGTCTAGTTTTTTATTTCTTAAAAGAAAAATAGCCTACCCTTTAAAAAAATAAAATTTTTTTATTTTAAAACTTTTTTTTTTTTTTTAGCTTCCCAAGCTTATGAGTCTTCCCTTTTTAAAAACAGAATGAACTGTCTGTTGATCCTCAGAGTATCGTGAGGTAATTGGACACATCTTCTGCACCTGTGGTCAGATCTGTCATATCAGTGTAAAAAAATCTTTCTTTTTTTTCTCAAATCAGTAGACTGAAATTTTATACCTGTTTATTTGGAGGCTTATAGCTTGTGTGAAATAGTTCATCTAATAAAAAAATTGAATACTTTTAAAAGCCTTTAATGTCTTAGTGATTATCTTGGTTTTATTTACCTCCAGTGTTATGAAGGAATTGTGGTAGGGTTTTCAATCTGGGGTAGAATGTCTAGGCAAGTTGACATTTGTTTATGGTACAAAGAAAATAGATCATTTGACCTTAAAAAAAAAAAAAAAAGAAAAAAAACAAAACTTATTACCATTGCTTTTAAACTGGCTTCTGTGGTTTCTGAATGCCCTTTATTAGAATTTAACTTTGTACTTTGTTTCACAATTTTATTATTGGTAAGGGGGTAAGGATCTATGTATGTTCATAATTTTCTGGGATTAAGTATTGTCCTGTTAATTTAGATTTATCCTCTTTCCCTGTCCTCTGACCTTTACAATAGTAACAGTTTGTGACTGTGTTGCATTACCTGAATATCTGTGGGGTCTTATCTAATAGTAGTAGCCCAGGAAACCTGCAAAGTTTTAATCTTAGCAAGAAAACGTGATCTTAAACCAGATGTTAGTTTTCTATCCTCACCCTTGAACTAGTAAAGCAAAGCTGTTGACTTGTGTACTAGTGAGCTGGTAGCTATCTTGTTCAAGATAAATGGATGAAGTACATTGAAGACAATATGCCCATGAGTTTATTCAGAAAAATACTTTTTTTTTTTTTAAATCGGGGTGGGGAGCAGCGTCTCACTCTGTCGCCCAGGCTGGAGTTCAGTGGCATTATTTCAGCTAACTGCAACCTTCACCTCCAGGGTTCAAGCGATTCTCCCACCTCAGCTTCCCAAGTAGCTGGGACTACAGACTTGCACTACCATACCTAGCTAATTTTTGTATTTTTTGGTAGAGATGGGGTTTCATCATGTTGGCCAGGCTGGTCTTAAACTTCTGACCTCAGGTTATCCACCCACCTTGGCCTTACAGAGTGCTAGGATTATAGGCGGGAGCCACTGCGCCTGGCCCGAAAAAAGTACTCTTTTCTTCTTTTTGAGATGAAATTTCGCTCTTGTGGCCCAGGCTGGAGTGCAATGGCGCGATCTCGGCTCACCGCAGCCTCCACCTCCTGGGTTCAAGTGATTCTCCTGCCTCAGCCTCCTGAGTAGCTGGGATTACAGGCATGCACCACCATGCCCAGCTAATTTTGTATTTTTAGTAGAGATGAGGTTTCTCCATGTTGGTCAGACTGGTGTTGAACTCCTGACCTCAGGTGATCTGCCCACCTTGGCCTCCCAAAGTGCTGGGATTACAGGCGTGAGTCACTGTGTTTGGCCTAATAATACTCTTATATCACCTAGTCACATGAATTCTTCTTATGGGGAGAGGGAGAGACAAAAATTTAACCTGATAAATGTCTGATATGCTCACCTGATATAGGCAGGATCCTAACCAAATTGTGGCCCTTAGCCATGTGGGTGGGAGCCATATGCCTAGTCCATCTAATACTCTTTCTTGTAGGAAGGAATAATGTTGTGTCATTGATTTACAATACAGTCTTTGATATCATTCAGCAATGGTTGGAGTAGATCTAAAAAGTTTTATGTACTTAGGCTGGGCATGGTGGCTTATGCCTGTAATCCTAGCACTTTGGGAGGCTGAGGCAGGTGGATCACCTGAGGTCAGGAGTTCGAGACCAGCCTGACCACGTGGTGAAACCCTGTCTTTACAAAAAATACAAAAAAATTAGCTGCGCATGGTGGTGAGTGCCTGTAATCCCAGCTACTTTAGGGGCTGATGCAGTAGAATAGCTTGAACATGGGAGGCAGAGGTTGCATTGAGACAAGATGGTGCCATTGCACTCTAGCCTGGGTGACAAGAGTGAAACTGTCTCAAAAAAAAAAAAAAAAAAAAAAAAATTTTTTTTTTTAATGTACTTAGACTGGAATATATCTTAAAAGTTTATTTAAGGCAAAATTTGAGACAAACTTAAGAGGATTGTGTGGGTTTTGTCAAGCATGCTTAAGCTGGTATATACTTTCAATATGGAATGTAATTCTTTTTTTCTTTTAATATAGGGTAAGCTTGATGATTACCAGGAACGAATGAACAAAGGGGAAAGGCTTAATCAAGACCAGCTGGTAAATATGTTATATATTTTTTTTAGACCTAATGCTTACTATTTTAAATAGAAAAATTAATTTTGTGGTGTTTTGTCTTTACAATAAAGTTGGGTTGTTTGTCTTTTTAGGATGCCGTTTCTAAGTACCAGGAAGTCACAAATAATTTGGAGTTTGCAAAAGAATTACAGAGGAGTTTCATGGCACTAAGTCAGGATGTAAGTAAAAGAAAGTATATATATTTATGAAATACTTTTGTTGTTTCTTTGGGTTTTAGTCCTTCCATTACTATTGATAAGCTGTCTGCAAGGTGAGATAGTTGTATCCAGTTATATCTAAGATGCCTTCACATTCTGTAAAGTTTAGCGTAACACCTGAAAGATGTCTTTTAAAAATACTAAGTTTGAAACTGAGGGCGGTGGCATGTGTTTGTAGCCCTAGCTCCTCAATAGGTTGAGGCCAAGAGTTCACGGCCGCTGTGCATATGATCACTCCTGTGAATAGCCACTGTACTTCAGCCTGGGCAACGTGATAAAACCCCATCTCTAAAAAAAAACCCATTAAATTAAAAAAAATTTTTAAAAGGACCAAGTTTGAGATTTGACAAACGTGTTGTAACTAATGCTAAAGGTCTCATTGGTTTAACATGTTAGCTCTGCAAATACATATAAATAAGATAGTCGTTAGACATAAATAAAGAAATGTTTTTTATTTATCATGTTCCTTATGTCTAATGACTCACAATTTAACAGTCAGAAAATAAAGAGGCTCATTTATATAATTGGTAATTATTCTCTGCTTTAGGAACCTTAAGGGGTATGGCAAACTGATGTGCTCCTGTATCAGCACTCGATCCAAAACAAAAACCTTTGGGAATAAGGACAAAAGTTAAATGCAAGCAAAGTCAGATAATTTGTTGAGGCCAGAAAATTAAGCCATCTGAATAAGTGTCATCTTCTTTGGAGAAGGCTAATAACATTGAAATACAGGCATATACTCCATAATGATGTTTCAGTCAACTGTGGACCACATATATGATGGTGGTCCCGTAACATTATAATACTGTATTTTTATTGTACCTATTGTATGTTTAGATATACAAATAGTTACTACTGTGTTACAGTTGCCTACAGTAGTCAGTACAGTAACATGCTGTACACATTTGTAGTCTAGGAGCTAATATGCTAAACCATATAGCCTAGGTGTGTAGTGGATTGTACTATCTAGGTTGTCTAAGTACACTCCATGTTTGCACAATGATGAAATTCCCTACTGACATATTTCTCAGAATGTATCCTTGTTAAGTAATGTGTGACTATATAAAGTTTCCTCTAATTTGCTGAAACAAAAAAAACAGTTTATTATATGAGACAATGCAGTGTAGGGATAAAGAGATGTGATTCTAGAAGCAGACTGCCCAGTTGAATCCTAATTTTGTGACTTGACTTAGTAGTATGACCATGAATGAGTTACTTAATTTCACTGTTCTTGTATTAGTCAAGGTTTTCCAGAGTCACAGATCCAATAGGATAGAAAGGGGGCTGATGGGCAGAGGCCATCAGTGCCTTGGTTTTCTAATCTGTAAAATGGTGA
Source organism: Macaca nemestrina (assembly GCF_043159975.1). Taxonomy (NCBI): domain Eukaryota; kingdom Metazoa; phylum Chordata; class Mammalia; order Primates; family Cercopithecidae; genus Macaca; species Macaca nemestrina. The sequence goes on along the minus strand of NC_092136.1, from coordinate 31,392,519 downwards.
TAATAATTGTACCTACCTCATAGGGTTGTGCTTAGAACAGTATTTGATGCATAACTAATATATTTCAAGCACTTAATCCTTTGTTTGTTTGTTTTGTTTTGAGATAGAGCGTTGCTCTGTTGACCAGGCTGGAGTGCAGTGCCGCTATCTTAGCTTGCTGCAACCTCTGCCTCCCGAGTAACTGGGACTACAGACCAGCGAGCACCACCATGCCCGTCTAATTTTTAAATTTTTAGTAGGGATGGGGTTTCGCCACGTCGGCCAGGCTTGTCTCAAACTCCTGACCCCTCAGGTGATTGGCCTGCCTCAGCCTCCCAAAGTGTTGGGATTACAGGCGTGAGCCAATGTGCCTAGCTTCAAGTACTTAATCTTAGAATTACTTATTATATCTGATCAGGGAAGGAAAATCTTTGCCTGGAAACAAAAAAAGTAATTTAATTTTGTACGTAGTGTCTTAGTCAACTTTGTGTTACTATAATGGAATGCCTGAGACTGGATAATTTATATAAAGAACATAAATTTGTTTCTCACACTTCTGGATGCTGGGAAGTCCAAGATCAAGGTACCAGCATCTTGCTGCATTACTGTGTCCTCACATGGTAGAGGGCTTAAGGGCAAGAGAGAGTGATCATACTCCTGCAAGCTCTTTTTATAGTAGTATTAATTCATTCTAAATAGCTCCCAAAAGGCCCAGCCTCCCAACACTATTGCATTGGGAGGGTTAAGTTTCCAACACTTGAATTTTTGGGGGTGCATTCAGACCATAGCACCAAAGGAGAGATTTATTCCACTTAGCTTGATGAACCCTGCCCAATTTCTTTTTTTTTTTTTAAATAGAAGCAGGATTGCTATACAGTTTAATGTAACATCTATTTTGGAAGTTACTATCACTGTGTAATGAAAATACCTGTATCCTTTTTTGCTCCTCTTGTAACACTTTGGTATTTTCAGGACTTTTCTCTGAGCTTTGACTTCGTTAGCAGAGCTTTTATTTATCTTTGATCCTTTGGTATACTTTCCACAATTATTAAACATGCTTTTTGTTCAGCATTCAAGAACTTCTTTAGCCTGACTCCAGCCTACCTTTTCGCCTTTTTCCTTCTTGAACTGTTCATTTCATACAGAATAGCTTTCTTAACTTCTTTTGCTTTGTTAACTTCCTTTTACATTCCTGCCCGTCTTCTTATGTTTCCTGCCTCCACCTACCTATAAAGACCTTCCTGCGCAGGGTGTGGTTGCTTACGCCTGTAACCCCACGGATGGATCACCTGAGGTTAGGAGTTGAAGACTAGCCTGGCCAACGTAGTGAAGCCCTGTCTCTGCTAAAAATACAAAAATTAGCCGGGTGAGGGAACACACACCTGTAATCCCAGGAGGCTGAGGCAGGAGAATTGCTTGAACTCAGGAGGTTGATGTGTCAGTGATCCAAGATTGTGCCACTGCACTCCTGGGCAAGAGTGAGACTCCATCTCAAAAACAAAACAAAACAAAAAACACCTTCCTGGCTGGTCATGGTGGCTCATACCTGTAATACTAGTATTTTAGGAGGCTGAGGTGAGAGGATTGCTTGAGGCCAGGAGTTCAAGACCCAAGACTGCCTTGGAAACATAGACCTTGCCTCAAAAAATTTTTATTAAATTATTTTTTAAAAAAGAATACCTTTTTTTTTTTTTTGAGATAGTCTCACTGTTTCACCCAGGCTGAAGCAGTAGCATGATCTCAGCTCACTGTAGCTGTCACTTGCCATTTATTGCTAAGATATTTATTCTGCACGCTTTGTTGTCATTATAGATTTGTCTTGTTATTGCAGCCTTCATCATTCCTCCCAGGTGTCCTTCCCCATTTTTCCCTTTAATATAGGTTTCATATGTCCCCATTTTGGTTTTCTGTGTCTTGGTTCATCCTAGTGAGGCTTGAGAAAGGAGAAAAAGTGGAAAGGAAAACATTGCCATTCCTCTTGAAAAGACTGGCCTTCCTCTGTCCCCAGCCTGATGTTAGATACACGAGAGAGGGAGAGAAATAATTGAGTTTGGCTGATGTTTTCCTTTCAGCCTTTCTAGGGAAGAAAAAAAGGAATGTGGGGAAAATACATTCAGACTTAGCTTTAGCTGTTTTTCTCCACCAGCATCATCTTATTCATAAAAAAAATTAGGCACTCTTTTCAATAGAATGGAATGTCTTTCTGAGACTGGCAGCAGATTATTTGGGGGCAAAGGGGCACTTGTGGGTTTTTGGCATTTCCTTGTGAGTCATTAGTAGATACTCAGAGTTAGAACTTTGGGTTATTTGTCCATAGAGGAGCTAGATTGAGGTAAGATTTTTATTGTTGCTGTGGTTGGGTTTCTTTTTTAATTGGCCTAGGCCTTTAAATTTCTGTATAATTTCTAACTTCATAAAATTTTTACCTTTTATATGCATGATGAAAAACTTCAGACATATATACCTAACTAAAGAAAACAGTACAGTGAAACTCTTTGTACCTGTACCGAACTTGTTTATTTATCATCTCATGGTCAGTTGTATTTCACATAAATCCACATTCATTTCCTTGCTCCTTTTGCCCTCTAGATTATTTTGAAAGAAGCCCCAAACACATTGTTTCATCAGTAATATTTCAGTAGTAAAATACCTTCTAGGGAAAGAGCTGTTCTGAATTTTTAACAATTGCTTAAAATAGATTATGTTTAAAACTGTATTTGTAAGTCAGGAATCATCCTTTTGTGTACTGGGGTCATATCTCACTCATTGAGTAAAACATGCCTTATTTAAGCTGAACCTGAAATGGATTGAACTAAGTTTTATAGAACTCATTTTGGTGTTTTACATTGATATCGTTTTGCAGATTCAGAAAACAATAAAGAAGACAGCACGTCGGGAGCAGCTTATGAGAGAAGAAGCTGAACAGAAACGTTTAAAAACTGTACTTGAGCTACAATATGTTTTGGACAAATTGGGAGATGATGAAGTGCGGACTGACCTGAAACAAGGTTTGAATGGAGTGCCAATATTGTCCGAAGAGGAGCTGTCATTGTTGGATGAATTCTATAAGCTAGTAGACCCTGAACGGGACATGAGCTTGAGGTATTAGTGGTATTTGATAATAGAAACTTCTGAGTATTTAAGTTGACAACTGAAAGGTTATTAATTAGCTATTTACTATTAAAAGGTTGAATGAACAGTATGAACATGCCTCCATTCACCTGTGGGACCTGCTGGAAGGGAAGGAAAAACCTGTATGTGGAACCACCTGTGAGTATCACTGATAACTTTGATTTTATAACTAGGAATCTTTAAAAATTAATTTTCCTATGTTTATAGTTCACTTGAGAGAAAAAAAATTAGTTTTCGTTTTTTTTTTTTTTTTTTTTTTTTTTTTTTGAGACGGAGTCTACTCTGTTACCCAGGCTGGAGTGTAGTGGCGTGCTCTCAGCTCATTGCAACCTCCGCCTACTGGGTTCAAGTGATTCTATCACCTCAGCCTCCCAAGTAGCTGGGATTACAGACATGCGCCACCACGCCTGGCTAATTTTTGTATTTTTAGTAGAGACAGGGTTTCGCCATGTTGGCTAGACTGGTCTCGAACTCCTTACCGTAAATGATTCACCTGCCTGGGCCTCCCAAAGTGCTGGGATTACAGGTGTGAGCCACTGCGCCCAGCTAGTTTTCCTATTTAAAATTAATATTAATTGAATAAAATTTAGAAGTGTATATGTAACATTCATCTGCTATTTACTGCTTGGTTTCTTTTTTGTTTCTTTATATGTTTAATCTGTAATGTGGAAATTAGAACACAAGCAAGAAACAACTGAAACTGTGGGAGTATGATAGTCCTAACTTCACATGGTCTTGTATGTAACTTAATTATGTTTGAGGTAGACAGATTAACATCAGATTGAGTTTCCACAGCTTTTAGTAATAGATGGGGACTGTTTGTTTTATGGCTGAAGTTTCATGAAACAATTATTGCATTTCATACATTTTGCTCATGGTTATTGCCTTAGTTTTTCTTTAGTTTGTCTTAAACATCTGCTAATTTGAGGATGTTAGTTTTTTTCTGTATTTAAAATATTCTGATACTTGGTCTAGTTTTCTGTGTGAGCTCCTTATTCTCAAACATGCAACTGTGAACTGATTTTTTAAAAAACGGACATTCATGTTTCACTCCTTCAGTAAACTAGGAATTTACGTTTTAGCCTTTTGTGAAACCAGGGAATAGATTCTTATCTTTGTGATTTGTAAGGTTGAATTAGGAAGGTAGATTTTTGAACATAAAATGAAAGCATCTGTATTTATGCATTTTTAGCTGTTGGTTGAAAAGAAATCAGATTGAATTATAAGCTTTAGTCACCAAAATGGTATGAGCTTTAGTTGGCAAAATTTAGAAGAGTATATTTGCTTTAAGGGTACCAGTCCTTGTCTGTCCTTTCTTCATTTAAGAAATAATTTTCTTGGTTCGTTAACTTTTACTCTGGTCTGTATTTCTTTGTAAAATATGTGTTTACCTTTTTGCTTTTAGTTCTGCAAGTTCTATATGTATAAGCTTGTTAGCTTAAAAAAGTAGTTTTAGGTCAAGCTTCATCAAATTTTCATGAGCATTGCTGAGTAACAAAGGTGTTACTAAACCTTTAAGCTTATAGCTTGTTTTGGGGTTATTTTCTTTTCTTTTTTTTTTTTTTTTTTTTGAGACGGAGTCTGGCTCTGTCGCCCAGGCTGGAGTGCAGTGGCCAGATCTCAGCTCACTGCAAGCTCCGCCTCCCAGGTTTACGCCATTCTCCTGCCTCAGCCTCCCGAGTAGCTGGGACTACAGGCGCCCGCCACCTCGCCTAGCTAGTTTTTCGTATTTTTTTTTAGTAGAGACGGGGTTTCACCGTGTTAGCCAGGATGGTCTCGATCTCCTGACCTCGTGATCCGCCCGTCTCAGCCTCCCAAAGTGCTGGGATTACAGGCTTGAGCCACCGCGCCCGGCTGGTTATTTTCTACCTAATCTTATTCCCACATCATAGGAATGTGACATCTTTACAATGGAAAGGCACTAATCTTTATAATGGAAAGGTACTAATATACCCAAATTAGTGTTTTTATGTACATTTGATTTGTATCTATAACTTCTTGAAAACAGTTTTGAGCCAGGAGCTGCTGAAGTGAAATAAGGAAAACATATGAAGCGTTCATTATCTAGAGTTGTTGGTAGTTTATTAGGATTAATTTCCCAAAGCTTTTGATACAGTATAGTCCTCAAAATTTTATTTTTCTTTACAGTGACCTATCAGGGAGTGGCCCTACTGTATAACTATTAATAATATACAAGCCAAGGAAATTGAAAGTAATAACTCTTTATACATCTCCCCCTCTGCCCTGCACTGTTTTTAAATATCCTGGTACACCAAATTCTGATAGTTTTTGTTTTTAAATATCTTTCGATTGTCTACTTCTTTCTCTTCTACTTTTATGCCTTTCTCTTGTCTGACGCAGTTGCTTAACTGAGTCCACCCCTCTGCCTCTTTAAAATCTTTAGTGGCTTCATCTCAGTTTTATTTATATAAGTTTGTCCTTAACTTCAAGGACATTCATGGTCTGTTTTTTACCAGTTTCTGCAGCCACATCTTTCCCTATGCTTTTTCTTTGTTCCCTGTATTTTAGCCATAGTGGCTTCCTTTCCTTTTCTTGTATTTGACATCCTTTGTATAGGACTTTGTAATGCTCTTTCCTCCATCTTGAAACACTTTCACCCCTCTACTCTTCTAGGTTTCAACTCTTGTAGCACTTACCTAGGAAAGCCTTTTGTGGCCTCACTCTGATTGGGTCCAATCCATTGTACTTCTGTGTAGTACTTTTCACAGATGTAAGTTTTTTGTAGTTGTATTTGATACCACCTCTGTTAGACCATAAGCTTATTGAGGGGAGATACTGTGTCTTTACATACCTTTTTGTTTTCCTAGTGCCTAGCATATTGCCTAATATGTAATAGGTGCTGAATAAATACTTTTTGAATGAATAAATGTTAAATGTCATCTTTTTCCCCCTGACTAATTTACTTAAAATACATAAAGTTCAGGCCGGGCACGGTGGCTCATGCCTGTTAATCCCAGCCATTTGGGAAGCCGAGTTGGGCAGATCACCTGAGGTCAGACCTTCACAGGGCAACATGGTGAAACCCCGCCTCTACTAAAAATACAAAAATTGGCTGAACATGGTGGTACGCACCTGTAATCTCAGCTACTTGGGAGGCTGAGGAACAAGAATTGCATGAATCTGGGAGGCAGAGGTTGCAGTGAGCTGAGATAACGCCACTGCACTCCAACCTGGGTTTCAGAGCAAGATTGTATCCAAAAACAAACAAAAAACCCCGTAAAGTTTAATATAAGTACATTCTTCTTGTTCCCTATCATTCTGTAATACATTTCTGTTCTTGGTGAAATGTAATCTTTTTATGTGTGTATGTGTTTTAGTAATGGTTGTTTTTTAATCACAATATTTTATAGAATGTTGGATCTTCTTCAAGCCAGGCATCCTCAGATAAGTCTTACATTATAATTCATGCTCTTTTTCTTAGATAAAGTTCTGAAGGAAATTGTTGAGCGTGTTTTTCAGTCAAACTACTTTGATAGCACCCACAACCACCAGAATGGGTTGTGTGAGGAAGAAGAGGCAGCCTCAGCACCTGCAGTTGAAGACCAGGTACCTGAAGCTGGTGAGTATTAGGTGGATATGAACTTTAGTTTAGGGTTCTGGTTTTATTTGATTTTGCTACAAGTTTATATACGTACTTAGTTTTCATATATGTACACTAGATTTTATTTTTAAAGAGACTTTAAGCATGACAAACTGTTAAGAGAGATTATTGAGTAATTCCTACCAGTATTCATTATCAGTCATTTGTCTTACTAGTCTTGATCACTATTACAAACTGATAGTTCTTTTGCAGTAGTATTGATGGGCAGGAGTATGGGTGAGGGCCACCTGTTAACAAGGATTTTCAAATAGGTTTCTGTCTGAAATGCCCAGATTTGCTGTTTACCATGCCAGTGCATAGGATGAATAGTATGAGTTGCTTTTGTTTTGTTTTAATCATGGGGAGATTATAACTCCACAATCTTGAACTATAAATTCCTCCAAGGCAAGGAGTCTTTTCCAGTTAATTTTATCATGGGACACAACACTAATTATATAGCTAGACACCGAACTGTGAATACTTTTATGGTAACTCTTACATTGATGAGTGAAGTTCTGAATACAAGGAAACATCGGAGTATAAATTTTGCTAGAATCAGAGTGCCTGAATTTAAATCTTGGCTTCAACATTTACTAGCTTTGTAACTTTGGGCAAGTTAGTAAAACTCTTGTACCTCAGATTCCCTATTTAGAAAATATGTCAAGGCCGGGCGCGGTGGCTCATGCCTGTAATCCCAGCACTTTGGGAGGCCGAGGCGGGTGGGAGGTCAGGAGATCGAGACCATCCTGGCTAACATGGTGAAACACCGTCTCTACTAAAAATACAAAAAATTAGCCGGGCGTGGTGGCGGGCGCCTGTAGTCCCAGCTACTCGGGAGGCTGAGGCAGGAGAATGGCGTGAACCCGGGAGGCGGAGCTTGCAGTAAGCCAAGATCTTGCCACTGCACTCCAGCCTGGGTGATAGAGCAAGACTCCGTCTCAAAAAGAAAATATGTCAAGTGTGTATATAGTGCCTGGCACACGGTAAGCACTTGGTAACGGGTAGCTAGTAGGTTGAAACTAGAAGGGAAGATTGTACATTGGTAGGATTAATAGTTGGAGATTAATATAAGGCAATCTTTTTCCCCCTCTTAAAACTTTACTAAGTAAGATTTTTAATCTGTATGCTGCTTTATACTATTACTTATGAGAAGAAAGAGGGCTTTTAATATAGTAGCTCTTTATTTGCGTTATACATGATCTGAAATAGCTACTGTTGAACCTAAAGTAATTAATTCTGGAATAAATGGTAAAGAAAACTTTCTAAAATATAAAACACTGTTAATTTATAAATAAGTTTGTAAGTAAATTTAGATTATGTGATGGTGAACTATTTACTTTGTTTGGAATTTAAGTTGAATTTTTTTTTTTTTTTTTTTGAGACAGTCTCTGTCTGTCATCCAGGCTGGAGTGCAGTGGCGTGATCCTGGCTCACTGCAACCTCTTGCCTCCCGGGTTCAAGCGATTATCCTGCCTCAGGCTCCTGAGTAGCAGGGACTACAGGCGCACACCACCACGCCAGGCTAATTTTTGTATTTTCGGTAGAGATGGGGTTTCACCATGTTGGTCAGGCTGGTGTCGAACTCCTGACCTCAGGTATCCACCCGCCTTGGCCTCCCAAAGTGCTGGAATTAAAGGCGTGAGCCACTGCGCCCAGCCTTGTTTTTTTTTTTTGAGTCAGAGTCTAGCTCTGTTGCCCAGGCTGGAGTATAGTGGCATGATCTTGGCTTACTGCAGTTTCTACTTCCAAGGGTCAAGCAATTCTCCTGCCTTAGCCTCTTGAGTAGCTGGGATTACAGGTGCACAACACCACGCTTGGCTGACCATTTATATCTTTAGTAGAGATAGGGTTTGACCATATCGGCCAGGCTGGTCTCGAGCTCCTGACCTCAAGTGATCCGCCTGCGTTGGCCTCCCAAAGTCCTGAGATTATAGGCGTGAGCCACCATACCTGGCCTTAAGTTAAATTCTTTTTTTGGGCACTGAGTCTCACTCTATCACCCAGGCTGGAGTGTAGTGGCGCGATCTCAGCTTGCTGCAACCTCTGCCTCCTGGGTTCAAGTGATTCTCGTGCCTCAGCCTTCCCAGTAACTGGTATTACAGGCACACACCACCACGTCTGGCTAATTTTTGTATTTTTAGTAGAGACGGGGTTTCACCACGTTGGCCAGGCTAGTCTCAAGCTCCTGACCTCAGGTGATCCCCCTGTCCCGGCCTCCCAAAATGCTGGGATTACAGGCGTGAGCCACCGCGCCTGGCCTAGTTGAATTCTTAACTTTAAAAAAGATTTATTGTACTTTATGGTATCATTTCTAAAAATAGACTTTATTTATATTTATTTATTTATTTTTCGAGATGGAGTTTTGTTCTTGTTTCCCAGGCTGGAGCGCAATGGCCTGATCTCGGCTCACTGCAGCCTCCGCCTCCCGGGTTCAAGCGATTCTCCTGCCTCAGCCTCCTGAGTAACTGGGATTACAGGCGTCCAGTACCATGCCTGGCCAATTTTTTAGTAGAGATGGGGTTTCACCAGATTGGCCAGGTTGGTCTCGAACTCTTGACCTCAGGTGTGCACCCATCTTGGTCTTCCAAAGTGCTGGGATTATAGGCATGAGCCACTGTGCCCAGCCGACTTTATTTTTTAGAGCAGTTTTAGGCTCACAGCAAAACTGAACAGAAGGTGTAGCCATTTCCCATTTACTTTCTACCCTCACTGATGCACAGCCTCCCTCATTGTCAGCATCCACCTGACCAGAGTGGTACATTTGTTAACAATTGATAAACCCACATTGACACATTATTATCACCCAAAGTCCATAGTTTACATTTGGGTTTACTCTTAGTGTTGTAATTCTCTGGGTTTGGACAAATGTATGATGACATGTTATCTACCAATATCACGCAGAGTAGAGTAGTATTACTGACCTAAAAATCCTTTTGTTTTGCACCATTTTTTAACCTCTTAGAACCTGAGCCAGCAGAAGAGTACACTGAGCAAAGTGAAGTTGAATCAACAGAGGTATGATTTTAATTTAATGCTGCCTTTACTTTGCTGCCTTTCAAACAAATGTCTCAAACATTTACTTTGCTTTGCAGTATGTAAATAGACAGTTCATGGCAGAAACACAGTTCACCAGTGGTGAAAAGGAGCAGGTAGATGAGTGGACAGTTGAAACGGTTGAGGTAAGAGTTCTCTGTATTGCAAGGTTGTTGTCTTTGTCTTCACTTAGTAATTTTTATCTCTACTGAGAACAAATTAAGATTGTTTTTTGCATTATTAGTACATTTATTATAATAACAAACTCATTACACCAGACTGTTACTTCGAAAAAATGAATGTTTATCCCTGTGGATGTTTAATAGGATCACTGTTTTGCTGAACCAATGTAAAAAAAATTATTTTATACAAAGTTATATGTGAATTAATCTGTTACCATGATTTGTCTCTTACTGAAATTAGGTTGCTTTGTAAAAATCAGGGTTCCTACACTGATCTGTGTTTTGGGGTATCATCTTGTACTCCTTTACCCTAATGCTGTTTGGTCACCAGGCTGTAGACTTCCTCTAGTGTTTTCTAATGCTGTCTCTCAACTGATACGATGATTTTTTTTTGGGTCCTCATGTCTAGTTCAGTGACTCTCTTCATATTACTCCTCTCTGACTGCCTCTGGACCATCCTATTCATTGTCACAACTTAATTTTATTGGAAAAGTTAGCTTTAAGTTACTTGTACTTGAGGCTCTCAGTGATGCCTTGTTACCTGTAAGATACAGTCCAAAAAAACCTTACCAATGGGTCCTGGCCTTCCTTTTGATCCTCTTTTAGATGTCTTTCTTTACACCCCCAAAGTGCAGGAAAATAGCTGTAAGCTGAGGGTAATATGCTTTTCTTTTTAATATGTTATTCTTCTATCAAGACCATTCTCCTGGCCGGGCATGGTGGCTCATGCCTGTAATTCCAGCACTTTGTGGGGCTGAGGCAGGTGGATCACATGAGGCCAAGAGTTGGAGACCAGCCTGGCCAACATGGTGTGAAACCCTGTCTCTACTAAAAATACAAAAATTAGCTGGGCGTGGTGGTGGGTGCCTGTAATCCCAGCTACTTGAGAGGCTGAGGCAGGAAAATTGCTTGAACCTGGGAGATAGAGGCTACAGTGAGCCGAGATCCTGCCACTGCTCTCCAGCCTGGGCTACAGAGCTAGATTCCATCTCAAAAATAAAAATTAATCAATCAATCAGTCAACCAACCTGAAATGCTACATAGTGGTCCTATGGAACTGAAACACTGTAGAAGTGATGATATTTTTCAGAATGTTAAATTTGGCATAAATGTAGTCCATTTGTGTAACTGCATTAAAGCCTGTTCTGTTTATAGTATTAGATGGTATATGTAGTTTGGGGGACACATCATGATGGTAGTGAGTGGAGCTTTTTTGCTCTCCTGTTGTTTCTCATCCTGTTTTTTCTACCTTAGGTGGTAAATTCACTCCAGCAGCAACCTCAGGCTGCATCCCCTTCTGTACCAGAGCCCCACTCGTTGACTCCAGTGGCTCAGGCAGATCCCCTTGTGAGAAGACAGCGAGTACAAGATCTTATGGCACAAATGCAGGGTCCCTATAATTTCATACAGGTATGTTCATTTTAGTCAAACACTGTAACAGAAACTTTAAGTGTTTATATTATTTGACTTTATTCTATCCTAACTCAACCTGTAGGATTCAATGCTGGATTTTGAAAACCAGACACTCGATCCTGCCATTGTATCTGCACAGCCTATGAATCCAACACAAAACATGGACATGCCCCAGCTGGTTTGCCCTCCAGGTTAGTAGTGGTACATTTTTATGTGAGAGAAGTATAAGGCCAGTACTTTTCAGGTTTTATAAAGTTTGTGAAAATTAATTTTATTTTAATGACTTTAATTTTGACTTAGGTCTTTTAATTTGATAAAAAGAATGTTATCGTTCCTATAATTTGAATTAAAAATGTAGTTCCATAATTGTTTATTTTTTAACTTTTTATTGCCATGTAGACATAGAAAAATATATGCAAGTTTAATGAGTTTTTATAAACTGAAAACACCTGCACCTAGATTAAGAAATGAAACATAGGCCGGGCACGGTGGCTCAAGCCTGTAATCCCAGCACTTTGGGAGGCCGAGACGGGCGGGTCACGAGGTCAGGAGATCGAGACCAGCCTGGCTAACACGGTGAAACCCCGTCTCTACTAAAAATACAAAAAACTAGCCGGGCGAGGTGGCGGGCGCCTGTAGTCCCAGCTATTTGGGAGGCTGAGGCAGGAGAATGGCGTAAACCTGGGAGGCAGAGCTTGCAGTGAGCTGAGATCCGGCCACTGCACTCCAGCCTGGGTGACAGAGCGAGACTCTGTCTCAAAAAAAAAAAAAAAAAAAAAAAAAAAAGAAACATTACCAGTACCCCAGAAACCTACATTGTGTTTCCTTTCAATCACTAGTTATCCTCTCCCCTAGCGATAGCAATCACTTCTGTACTTGTAACTATAATAGACCAGTTTTGCCTGTTTTTGTAACTTTAACAAGTGAAATTTTGCTTGGCTTTTAAAATTTCCAAATTTAGGAGTAAAAATAATAGAGATGTCTTTCTTTGAATGCTTATAGCTTTCTAGGAGAATTTCTGGATTTTATTACCTTAAAAAAAATACACAGCAATGAAGTGGGTAAGAGGCAAAGGGAAGAGAGAAACCACAAGATAGTTTCAGACTCTTTCTGGACTTAACACCATTATTTGAAGTAGTAGCACTAAATAGAGTTGGTGCCTTCCATTGGGTTAAGTGGACCTTCTCTGCAGGACTATTAGTGATTGTAAGTCATCCTGGTTTTTCCCAGAACACATCAGTGTTAGTTGCACAAAAGTGGAACCAAGTAAAATAACCTATTTAATGTTGCATGATCTTAAATATCATAAAAGAAGTTGCTGAGTAAAAGTATGTTTAATGACACTTAATTTGGTGTAAGGTAGTTAGGATTTTTCTGAAGTAAAGGGAGCTCATATCTGTCACATTTCTACCAAGAGTTAGAAAACAAATCAAAGGTGACACCTACAAGAGAGCAGTCATGGTTTTTTTAGTGTTCATTTTCTGAGCTCTACCAAAGGAAGATAATAAGTCATTTTCTCAGCTGGGAAATTGTGTGAAAGTCAGTATAGGTAGCACTGATAAAACCTGTAAGGCTATTTAGATATTTACATAATGCTGAGTCCATTAGACTCTCCAGTGAAAATGGGTGCTTTCTTAATGACTAACCGAAGATCGTCATTTTGATTATCTATTTAATCATTGTTGGGAAGGGAGGTGGGAGAATGAGGAATTGTTAAGATGCATGCTGAGTTGAATATAGGCTCTTAAAAAGTATATATTATTTATTTAGAGATGGAGTCTCGCTCTGTCACCAGGCTGGAGTGCAGTGGCGTGTTCTTGGCTTGGCTTACTGCAACCCCTGCCTCCTGGGTTCGAGCGATTTTCCTGCCTCAGCCTTCCAAGTAGCTGGAAGTACAGGTGCCTCGTTAATTTTTGTATTTTAGTAGGGACAGGGTTTCACCATGTTGGCCAGGATGGTCTCAAACTCTTGACCTCGTGATCTACCTGCCTTGACCTCCCGAAGTGCTGGGATTACAAGCGTGAGCCACTGTGCCTGGCCAAAAAGTACATATTTAAAATTTTCTTTTCTCTAGAAACATTTGAAATTAATTGAAAGTTGGTTAAGATATATTGAGCTGGGTATGGTAGCTCACGCCTGTAATCTCAGTACTTTGGGAGGCTGAGGAGGAAGGATCACTTGAGCCCAGGAGTTTGAGACCAGCCTGGGCAACACAGACCTTGCCTGTACAAAAATTAAAAATTAGTCAAATAAAAAAAGTTAGGTCGGCAGGGTGTCATGCACCTGTAGTCCCAGCTACTCAAGAAGCCAAGGTGGGAGGATTTCTTGTGCCCAGAGTTTGAGACTACAGTTAGCTATGATGGCGCCACTGCACTCCAGCCTGGGCAACACAGTGAGACCCTGTTTCAGAAGAAACAAAAGATAAAAATAGAATACTGTCTGTCTGAGGTCTGGAGTATGAATAATGCTACTTTATTGTACAGCTTTAAAAGTTTTTCTCATGGCACTGATTATTTTTTAGTGCATTCTATTAAAACATTTTACTTTACTCTTGGAAAAAACAAGATGAAACCAATTGTGAAAGTAAACTATTAAATAATTATCACTGCCAGTAAACCAAAATGCTCACTTGAAAGCTAAAATTTTATCTGCATTTCCCAATTTATTTTCATGATTGCTAAAAAGTTTATTTATGGTTTACCTTTAATTGCCTTTAATTTACCTTTAATTGCCGGGCATGGTGGTTCATCCCTGTAATCCCAGCACTTTGGGAGGCTGAGGCGGGCAGATTGCTTGAGCCTAGGAGTTTGAGACCAGCCTGGGCAACATGGCGAAACCCTGTCTCTACTAAAAATACAAAAATTATCCGAGTGTGGTGGCACACACCTGTAGTCACAGCTGCTTGGGAGGCTGAGGTGGGAGGATCACTTGAGCCTGGGAGGCAGAGGTTACAGTGAGCTGAGATCACATCCCTGTACTCTAGCCTGGGTGACAGAGCGAGATCCTGGCCCCCCCCCCGCCCCGCCAAAAGCCTTTAATAGTGAAATAAAAGGTATTTAGATGCGTCTCTCTAAAAATTTTAATTTTGCATGACAAAAATATTTTGGTCACCTTTGCAGTTCATTCTGAATCTAGACTTGCTCAGCCTAATCAAGTTCCTGTACAACCAGAAGCTACACAGGTAAGAGTGATAAAACTATTTTCTTCAGGGCCAGGTGAGGTGGCTCATGCCTATAATCCTAGTACTTCAGGAGGCTGAGATGGGAGGATCACTTGAGGTCAGAAGTTCAAGACCAGTCTGGGCAGTGTAGCGAGACACCATCTCTATTTTTAAAAAATAATTTAAAAATATTTTTTCACTTTTGTTTTAATTGGTTCCTTGGTTTCTTTCTTAGCTTATGAAAGAAAGTATGAATTTCATCAGTGGCCAAGTCTTCTGTTGGAATTCAACAAATTTATTGTTGTGGATAGCTGTCAGCCTTTATGTTTAGGTTCATTTTTCCTCTTGATGACTTTTTAAGTTTTTCTTAAGTCTTGCATTTTAAATAATGTATTATAATGAAATAAACTTTTTAAATTTAGAACTGAGAATTTCAGAAGACATAGTTTAGACATAATTCTAAAATTTAGTGCAGATTTCTCCATCTTAGAAGTACTTGTAGAGGGTCTTTATAACGAGACTTGGGTTTATTTAACATCAAGCTTCAAAAATGTATATGTTTTTTGCAATTTTTAGGTTTTATACAGATTTAAAAAGATGATAGTATTAATTTCTCCCTTTTTTAGCAGTTGTATCTGTTTCTTAGCCTTTCTTAGCCTTATGTGTCTTACAGGTAACTTGTTTTTTTAACAGTCAGTTTTGTAAGCAGGAAAAAGCTTTTATTTCTTTACTTATGTCTAGGTTCCTTTGGTATCATCCACAAGTGAGGGGTACACAGCATCTCAGCCCTTGTACCAGCCTTCTCATGCTACAGAGCAACGACCACAGAAAGAACCAATTGATCAGATTCAGGCAAGTTCTGTTACCAGGCCACATACATTTGATGAGGCACTTACTCATGAATTGGACAGAGGTACATTACCATTAATAACATTCTTCTTCTTTTTGGACCTACTTTGCTTTCATGAAATATTTGAGTTTGTTAATACACATAAGTTTGAGATTAATTTACCACTTTAGTACATCTATTCACTTTTTGTTTGGCTAAGTTTAGTTTACCTCTAAAGTGCATCTATTCACTTTGTGTTTAGGCAACAATCTCATTAAATACAGACCAGACTACAGCATCATCATCCCTTCCTGCTGCGTCTCAGCCTCAAGTATTTCAGGCTGGGACGAGCAAACCTTTGCATAGCAGTGGAATCAATGTAAATGCAGCTCCATTCCAATCCATGCAAACGGTAAGCAAATTAACATTAATTGCCTAGTGTGTAATGTGAATCATGGTAGATTTTCTTTTCTTTTTTAAAGGTCTTCATTTAACTGTGCTTGAGTCTGCATCTTTTGTAACTGTAGGGTATATTTAATTGAACATAAACTGAGTATTCCAGAGATTAACTGATATTAATGGATATTCTAGAGATAAATTTTAGCCTTATGAGTGATGTGCCTGCATCATCTTAATTTGTAGTTTTACCCTTTTGATTTGGTTAACCAAAAGTTTAAACATTCAGAGAAATAGACTAATACAACATCCACATAATCATTACCTAGATTTAATAGTTGCCCTGTTTGCTTAATCTTTTATTTTACTGAAGTATTTTTAAGTTTCAGATGTTATGCTTTACCTCGATTCTTGAGCAAGCACCTTTAGAGAATTTCTAGAAAATAATAATAATACTGTAATCTGTGGGGTTCAGCTAAATCAGTGCTCAGAGGAAAGTTCATAAGATTAAATATTAAAATATTTAACTTGATTAAAATGTCAATAAAAATGAAAAAAACATTCAACCTTGTTAAAGTTCATAGAATAAATTTCTGTAAGTGATACTGCATCAGGAGATTTTGTTATTTATTTATTTATTTATATTTTGAGACAAAGTCTTGCTCTGTCGCCCAGGCTGGAGTGTAGTGGCGTGATCTCACCTCACTGCAATATCTACCTCCTGGGTTCAAGCGATTCTCATGCCTCAGCCTCTGGAATAGCTGGCACTACAGGCATAAGCCACCATGCCCAGCTAATTTTTGTGTTTTTAGTAGAGATGGGGTTTCAGCATGTTGGTCAGGCTGGTCTTGAACTTTTGGCTTCAGATGATCTGCCTGCCTCAGCCTCCCAAAGTGCTGGAATTACGTGAGCCACTGTGCCCAGCCAGAGTTTGTCTTTTAAAAAGATTTCTCATATATGTAAAAGTGTTTCCAAGGCTGCTGATTGTATGTCTTTTTATTTTTTTTAATTCCCTACTTCCATTTCACAGCATGTTATCATACTCCCCTTTAAGTACTATACAATATATATGTCTTTTTCCATATTGAAGCACTTGGAGAGATTTTTGTGTGTGTGTGTGTGTGTGTGTGTGTGATGTTTTTGTGTTTGAGACTTCTGTGATGTCTTTATTTATGTCTGAGGTAAAACCACCATTGAGTTTGGCCATGTTATAAAGCAGAGAATAAAAGGATGAACTAATCATTTACTTTATTTACTAACAGGTGTTCAATATGAATGCCCCAGTTCCTCCTGTTAATGAACCAGAAACTTTAAAACAGCAAAATCAGTACCAGGCCAGTTATAACCAGAGCTTTTCTAGTCAGCCTCACCAAGTAGAACAAACAGAGCTTCAGCAAGAACAGCTTCAAACAGGTACGAAATCCAGTGTCACCTCATTGGCTCCTTGCTTTCCAGCACAGTTATTGACAGTGTTAGGACAGTTTAGACTTCAGAGTGGTGGTGTCAAGAGTTTCTGTTTTAGTAGTAAACCATATAAATTTTTCATTTCAGATCATGAGTTAAATTGAATCTGTACTTTGATATGTGAATTATGTGCAAGTTTTGGAGGCTTTATACCCATTTTCCTTTTGTCACTGAACTTATATAATATCCCTATTGCATTGTATAATTTATATGGAATTAAATTTGTTACTTGAATTACCATAAACTATACTTTTTTTTTTTTTTTTTTTGAGATGGGGTCTCACTCTGTCGCCCAGGCTGGAGTGCAGTGCTGTGATCTCGGCTCACTGCAACCTCTGACTCCTGGGCACAAGCAATCCTCCCTACCTTAGCCTCCCAAGTAGCTTGGGAATACACGCATGTGCCACCACGCCCAGCTAATTTTTTGTATTTTTGGTAGAGTTGGGGTTTCACCATGTTGCCCAGGCTTGCCTCAAACTTCTGAGCTCACGTGATCTGCCCACCTCGGCCTCCCAAAGTGCTGGAATTAAAGGCGTGAGCCATTGTGCCTGGTGATAAACTATACTTTTAATTGTTAATTGACTGAAGGCTTTTAGCATGATATCTGGCATTGAGTCAGACAAATTTAAGAAAAAACTCATGGTGGCTGCATTTCGTGGACTGGGTTGAAACATAATCTATTTTGTCAAGTAAGGTTCATAATTTGGCTAGTTACCATACCTGTCACAATAGTAATGTAGACAGAGACATTTATTTGAGACAGGTTCTCACTTTGTTGCCCAGGCTGGAGTGCAGTGATGCTAGCATAACTCACTGCAGCCTCAAACTCCTAGGCTCAATGATCCTTGTCCCTCAGCCTCCTGAGTAGTTGGGACTACAGGTGCTTACCACCACACCTGGCTAATTTTATTTATTTATTTTTTTGTAGAGACAGGGTCTCCAGGAGCTTACTATGATGCCAGGCCGGTCTCCATTTCCTGGCCTTGAGCGAACTTACTGCCTCTGTCTCCCAGAGTGGTGGGATTATGGGCATGAACTACCTTGTCTAGCTCGATAGAGATACTTTAGATTTTTTTTTTTTTTTTTTTTTTTTGAGGCGGAGTCTCGCTCTGTCGCCCAGGCTGGAGTGCAGTGGCCGGATCTCGGCTCACTGCAAGCTCTGCCTCCCGGATTTACGCCATTCTCCTGCCTCAGCCTCCTGAGTAGCTGGGACTACAGGCGCCCGCCACCTCGCCCGGCTAGTTTTTTGTATTTTTTAGTAGAGACGGGGTTTCACTGTGTTAGCCAGGATGGTCTCGATCTCCTGACTTCGTGATCCGCCCGTCTCGGCCTCCCAAAGTGCTGGGATTACAGGCTTGAGCCACCGCGCCCGGCCAGATTTTTTTTAAGAAATTGGGTCTCTGTTGACCAGGCTGGAGTGCAGCGGTGTAATCATGTACTGGACCCTTTAACTCGGGGGCTCAAGTGATCTTCCTGTCTCAGCCCCACAAGTAGCTGGGACTGCAGGATTTTCTCAAATTCAGGGCCTCCAGCAGTCCTCCCACCTCTGCCTTTCAACGCATTGGGATTATAGGCATAAGCTACCATACCCAGCCAGATGGTTTTAAGTCTTCTAGGTCTTTTAATGTCTTCTTTAGGTCTTTGGTTCTTTAATTCCTCGGAATTTAATTAGAATCCCACAACAAACCAGCAATCAGAGTAGTTAATACTTTGATTTCGTCAGCCCAATTTTGAAAAGTTGTACAATTTTCTAATCATTCAATTTCTTGGTAAACTTGGATCAGCATTAGATTTTTCAGTAGTAAATTCTTACATGTCCTGTAGTATTCAGTATCTCTAATATGAAGTTCAAATCTTCCGTACTCTGATAGAAGTTACCAGTTATACTACGCTCAGCTTCTGAATGATAAAAACTAGTGGTGCGATCACCATGGCTCACTGTAACCTCTGCCTCCGGGTTCAAGGGATCCTCCTACCTCAGTCTCCCAAGTAGCTGGTACCACAGGCATGTGCCACCATGCCTGGCTAAATTTTTATTTATTTTATTTTTTTTATTTTTGTATGTTTGTATTGTTGGTAGAGACAGGATTTCACCATATTGTCCAGGCTGGTCTCGAACTCCTGGTCTGGGCTTAAGTGATCTGCCTGCCTCGGCCTCCCAAAGTGCTAGGATTACACTCACACCAGTCACACACACAACAAGTTCTCTTTTAATCTCAGGGCCTTCATACTTCCTTTCCAAGTTCTTGCCGAAAACTTTCTCCCACTGATAAGTACATGGATTACTTTTCTATTTTTGTTTTTAAAAGTTCATTTATTTATTTTTAATTGAGAAATAGAAACTATATATATGTGTATTTATCACATACGGCATGATGTGTTGAAATGTGTGTACATTGTGGGCAGGCTTCATGGCTGGCACCTATAATCCCAGCTACATTTGAGGCTGAGGTGGGAGGATTGCTTGAGGCCAGGTGTTCATGATGAAATAACATGTATACATTGTGGGCCATTGTCCAGTGCAATGACACGATCTCGGCTCACTGCAACCTCTGCATCTTGGGTTCAATCGCTTGGGTTCAAGCGATTCTCCTGCCTTGGCCTCCTGCCTCAGGCCTCAGGTGATCTACCCGCCTCAGCCTTCCAAAGTGCTGGGATTACAGGCGTGAGCCACCATGCCTGGCCTGATATTTGTTGAACAAATCATTTCAGTATGTCCCATCATTCTAGAAATTGTGTTTTAATTTGAATTAGTGTCTAATCAGGAACAACATGACAAAAGAATCTTTGGCTTTTTAAAATGGCCTACACGTTTATACTTTACCAAAATTTAAGTAGGAATGTGGGTATTTTAAAATAAAATGAAGACTGGGTGTGGTGGCTCACGCCAGTAATCCCAGCTCTTTGGGAGGCCTGCTTAAAACCAGGAGTTTGAGGCCAACCTGGGCAACATAGTGAGAGCCCCACCTCTATAAAGTAAATACAGAAATTAGCAGGGTGAGGTGGTGAATGCCTGTAGTCGGAGCTCCTCAGGAGGCTGAGGCTGGAGGATCACTTAAGCCCAGGAGTTCAAGGTTGCAGTGAGCCATGATTATTTGACTGAACTCCAACAGCAACACTGGGTGAGAGAGCTAGACCTTGTCTTAAAAGTAAAAATTAAATAAAGATCACACTTAAGTTGTTGCTGTGAGTTGCTTCCTTTCTTTCTTTCCTTCTTCCTTTCCTTTTTTGAGACAGAGTCTGGCTCTTGTCTCCCAGGCTGGAGTGCAGTGGTACCATCTCGACTCACTACAACCTCTGCCTTCCAGGCTTAAGCCATCCTCCCACCTCAGCCTCCCAAGTAGCTGGGACCACAGGCATGCACCACCATGCCTAGCTGAGTTTTTGTATTTTTGTTGTTGTTATTGTGGAGATGGGGTCTCACTGTGTTGCCCAGCTGGTCTCAAACTCCTGAGCTCAAGCAGTCTGCTCACCTTGGTCTCCCAAAGTGCTGGGATTGCCAGCGTGAGCCACTGCACTCAGCCTTGCTATGAATTTCTTACAGAAAGATTTGATCAAGATTACAAGCTGTTATTGATAAAATGTGATTCTAAAATTGAGTTCTTTTGGATACTTTGTACATGGATACAAATGAACCATTTTACATGGCAAATGTTATGTGTATTTGTCATTCACTTATAATTTTAAATTTTGGGAATATAATAAAAGGCAATCTGTATAAAAAGATGACACTGATGTAGTTGGTTTATTAAGTAATTCAGGAGGAGCCATGGCTCTCTCTTTTCCTTAGGTATTCCCTAGTGCTTTCATCTAAAATAGGATTCTAACAACTATTAATGTATTTGGAGTTTCTTAAGGATGTAAAAATAGGTCAAGTAAAGATTTTTAAGAGTCATACAGCTGCTTTTCTCTCTGCCCCAAAAGAGGAGATTTGGGTTGGCCAGCACCTTTGACCCTTGTTGTTAGTGTGTGGGCTTTCCTTTGTTCTGTTGCCTTTCTCACCTCCCAGAGGTACTTTTAGCACCCTATTTTTTTCTCCTCTTTGAATTATATACATTGTTCAGTAGTAGTTAATTTTTGAAAATTTCTAGATTCTAGAACTCTCTCCATTGTGGATGGAGCTTGTATATATGTTAGTGTGTATGTTCTAGAACCTTAGCTTCAAGTGGGTTGAGTGCCAATGTGAGTACCATGTGATTGTTTTCTAAATTGGCTGTACTTGCCATTTTAAATACTTTGAAATGGAATTTGGCATTAAGGGCTATAAATTGAAGGCCTCTGCTGATTAAACTATGTAATTGATGACATATTTTACCATATAGCTCCTTAAATATGAGAGAGTGGTTTTGTATGTTTTACTAAGTACCAAAGGATATTTAAAATAAGAAAATTTCTACCACTAAGGAGCTTTATAATGAAAATAAGTAATTACATGGTACAAAATATGGTAATGTACTAAGAGTAAATCTTTTGAGTTATTTTGGGTCTCTTGTGCTAAAAAGTAGATGCCTTTCAGAAGATGTTAATATAGCCTTTCAAATAATTTGTTTGGAAGGATCAATCATGCACCCTGCTTTCAAAGGTTTGGAATTGTGGTTGGAGAATTTTACCCCCATTAGCTTAGTCTAAGGGTAGGAGAAAGGTAAGAGACTTTATTCATGTTTAGTTTTCCTTATCATTGTATGCACATTTATTTAAGGATTAAACTTCAAGGAGACTGTGTAAGACACTTAAACTAGAAAGTGCATGGGAGAACAAACGGTAATGAGCTGTGTATATATATACCCTTTTCTTTCTTTTTTAAATTACAGTGGTTGGCACTTACCATGGTTCCCCGGACCAGTCCCATCAAGTGACTGGTAACCACCAGCAGCCTCCTCAGCAGAACACTGGATTTCCACGTAGCAATCAGCCCTATTACAATAGTCGTGGTGTGTCTCGTGGAGGCTCCCGTGGTGCTAGAGGCTTGATGAATGGATACCGGGGCCCTGCCAATGGATTCAGAGGTAAAAAAAAAATTTAAAAAGGAAGTTCTATGACCTTTTACTAGTTCAAATTAGTTTTTGATTTGTACAATATTATCACACAGTTTTTTGAAAGGATGTATCTGTATTAGCCTCTTATGTACAATTTAAACTAAATGTATATATTTTGATACAATTGGTATAATTTGTGTATTTGGTATAATTTGTTATTTAAATAACAAATCATGGAATTTTTGTTCATTTGGTTATGTCAAATTAATGTCTACCACTGTCTCCTGGAGGATAAGTATTTTCCACATTACCAAAACTTATGGGTATTGTTTATTATGTTTGTATAGATGTGTGTTTACATGCATAGATGGGTTAAAAGTTTATCTTCTGAGGGGCCGTTAGTACTTATAGAAATTTATAAACAGATTGGATCAAGATAGAAAATTGGAAATTAATTTGATTAGCCTGGCTTACAATTTTCTAGTTCTTCCCATCTTCATTAATAAAAGTAAAAATTCCTTGTGAAGATAAGAAAATTATTTCTTTTCTTGTCCTAAATTTTAGGAGGATATGATGGTTACCGCCCTTCATTCTCTAACACTCCGAACAGTGGTTATACACAGTCTCAGTTCAGTGCTCCCCGGGATTACTCTGGCTATCAACGGGTAGGTAAAGCAGTTCTAAAGTGTAAACCTGAACTAAGTATACCAATGAAAGTGACTTAGTGTAGTTGCTTAATGAACCTAAATAACTAATTTGGCATTAACTTTGTGGTGTCCAAGACACTTTGTTGAAACAAAAGCTTTTAGCACTCATAACATAAGTACTCCTTTAGTAAAGCCTGTTAAAGACAGTGATTTCCAAGAGCAGAGAAATATATTTCACTGAATGTTCTTGAGAATAGAAGTACAACAATTACAGAATAAGGTGTAGCCATGATACACTGAAGTGTCTAAAAGATTAAGGAAGAATTCTGTATTGAGTGTTAGACTGAAAGAATAGATGGGTAAGCATTTTTTAAAAAGTACCTTTTCAATACTAACTAGCTTGTCTTTTAGGATGGATATCAGCAGAATTTCAAGCGAGGCTCTGGGCAGAGTGGACCACGGGGAGCCCCACGAGGTAATATTTTGTGGTGGTGATCCTAGCTCCTAAGTGGAGCTTCTGTTCTGGCCTTGGAAGAGCTGTTCATAGTCTGCATGTTAGGAATACATTTATCCTTTCCAGACTTGTTGCTAGGGATTAAATGAAATGCTCTGTTTCTAAAACTTAATCTTGGACCCAAATTTTAATTTTTGAATGACTTTCCCTGTTACTATATAAACTGTCTTGAAAACTAGAACATATTCTCTTCCTCAGAAAAAGTGTTTTTCCAACTGAAAATTATTTTTCAGGTCCTAAAACCTGCTAAATGTTTTTAGGAAGTACTTACTGAAACATTTTTGTAAGACATTTTTGGAATGAGATTGAACATTTATATAAATTTATTATTCCTCTTTCATTTTTTGGAAACATGCCTATTATATTTGAAGGCCAGACACCCTTTAATGGCCGGATAAGCCATAGTTAACATTTAGAGAACCATTTAGAAGTAATAGAACTAATGGAATTTGCAATGCCTTTTGGACCTCTATTAGTATATAAATATCAAGTTATTTCTGACTTTTAAACAAAACCCCCAAATTCCTAACTTATTGAACTAAAAAAAAATTACAGGTTTGGAGAGTTTTTTGTTTTTCTTTTACTATGGGAAAACTACTTCCCATTCTGTCAGGAAGTTAACCTATTTAACAATTAGAGCTAGCATTTCATGTAGTCTGAAATTCTAAATGGTTCTCTGATTTGAGGGAGGTTAAACATCAAATAGGTTTCCTCTATTGGCCATAACATGTATAAAATGTGTGTTAAGGAGGAATTACAAAGTACTTTGATTTGAATGCTAGTAGAAACTGGCCAGGAAAAAGGTACATTTTTCTAAAAATTAATGGATCACTTGGGAATTACTGACTTGACTAGAAATATCAAAGGATATTTGCATGTGAATGTGGGTTATGTTCTTTCCCACTTTGTAGCATATTCGATGAAAGTTGAGTTCAAACTGATAGCTAAAAATCTGTTTTAACAGCATGCGAAAAGTTATTTTATCTGTTAAAAGTCATTATACAATTTTGAATGTTATGTAGTTTCTTTTTAACAGTTTAGGTAATAAGGTCTGTTTTCATTCTGGTGCTTTTATTAATTTTGATAGTATGATGTTACTTACTACTGAAATGTAAGCTAGAGTGTACACTAGAATGTAAGCTCCATGAGAGCAGGTACCTTGTCTGTCTTCTCTGCTGTATCTATTCCCAACGCTTGATGACGGTGCCTGGCACATAGTAGGCACTCAATAAATACTTGTTGAATGAATGAATGAATGAGTACTGGTGGAATACTCCATTAGCTCTACTCTTCTTTTAGCTAAGAGAACATGAGCAAATTTGCGCATGACAACTTCCAGGACAGGGGAAACTTGAACACTGAAGAATTGACCTCTTAAGCCTAATAATGTGGTGACAGGATGCCCACATGCTTCTTGACTTCAGATGAAAATCTGCTTGAAGGCAAAACAAATAATATTTGAAAGAAAAATCAAATGCCATTTTTGTCTTCTAGGTCGTGGAGGGCCCCCAAGACCCAACAGAGGGATGCCGCAAATGAACACTCAGCAAGTGAATTAATCTGATTCACAGGATTATGTTTAATCGCCAAAAACACACTGGCCAGTGTACCATAATATGTTACCAGAAGAGTTATTATCTATTTGTTCTCCCTTTCAGGAAACTTATTGTAAAGGGACTGTTTTCATCCCATAAAGACAGGACTACAATTGTCAGCTTTCTATTACCTGGATATGGAAGGAAACTATTTTTACTCTGCATGTTCTGTCCTAAGCGTCATCTTGAGCCTTGCACATGATACTCAGATTCCTCACCCTTGCTTAGGAGTAAAACAATATACTTTACAGGGTGATAATAATCTCCATAGTTATTTGAAGTGGCTTGATAAAGGCAAGATTGACTTTTTCGACATTGGATAAAATCTACAAATCAGCCCTTGAGTTATTCAATGGTAACTGACAAACTAAAATATTTCCCTAGAAAGGAAGATGAAAGGAGTGGAGTGTGGTTTGGCAGAACAACTGCATTTCACAGCTTTTCCAGTCAAATTGGAGCACTGAACGTTCAGATGCATACCAAATTATGCATGGGTCCTAATCACACCTATAAGGCTGGCTACCAGCTTTGACACAGCACTGTTCATCTGGCCAAACAACTGTGGTTAAAAACACATGTAAAATGCTTTTAACAGCTGATACTGTATAAGACAAAGCCAAGATGCAAAATTAGGCTTTGATTGGCACTTTTTGAAAAATATGCAACAAATATGGGATGTAATCTGGATGGCCGCTTCTGTACTTAATGTGAAATATTTAGATACCTTTTTGAACACTTAACAGTTTTTTTGAGACAATGACTTTTGTAAGGATTGGTACTATCATTCCTTATGACATGTACATTGTCTGTCACTAATCCTTGGATTTTGCTGTATTGTCACCTAAATTGGTACAGGTACTGATGAAATCTCTAGTGGATAATCATAACACTCTTGGTCACATGTTTTTCCTTCAGCTTGAAAGCTTTTTTTTTAAAAGGAAAAGATACCAAATGCCTGCTGCTACCACCCTTTTCAATTGCTATCTTTTGAAAGGCACCAGTATGTGTTTTAGATTGATTTCCCTGTTTCAGGGAAATCACAGACGGTAGTTTCAGTTCTGATGGTATAAGCAAAACAAATAAAACATGTTTATAAAAGTTGTATCTTGAAACACTGGTGTTCAACAGCTAGCAGCTTATGTGATTCACCCCCATACCATGTTAGTGTCACAAATTTTATGGTTATCTCCAGCAACATTTCTCTAGTACTTGCACTTATTATCTTTTGTCTAATTTAACCTTACCTGAATTCTCCTTTTCTCCTGGAGGCATTTATATTCAAAGTGATAATTCCTTCCCTTAGATGCATAGGGAGAGTCTCTAAATTTGATGGAAATGGACACTTGAGTAGTGACTTAGCCTTATGTACTCTGTTGGAATTTGTGCTAGCAGTTTGAGCACTAGTTCTGTGTGCCTATGAACTTAATGCTGCTTATTATCTCATTCTGACTTCATGGAGAATTAAGCCCACCTTTAAGCAAAGGCTACTAAGTTAATGGTGTTTTCTGTGCAGAAATTAAATTTTATTTTCAGCATTTAGCCCAGGAATTTTTCCAGTAGGTGCTCAGCTATTTAAAAACAAAACTATTCTCAAACATTCATCATTAGACAACTGGAGTTTTTGCTGGTTTTGTAACCTACCAAAATGGATAGGCTGTTGAACATTCCACATTCAAAAGTTTTGTAGGGTGGTGGGAAATGGGGAATCTTCAATGTTTATTTTAAAATAAAATAAAATAAGTTCTTGACTTTTCTCATGTGTGGTTGTGGTACATCATATTGGAAGGGTTAACCTGTTACTTTGGCAAATGAGTATTTTTTTGCTAGCACCTCCCCTTGCGTGCTTTAAATGACATCTGCCTGGGATGTACCACAACCATATGTTATCTGTATCTTAGGGGAATGGATAAAATATTTGTGGTTTACTGGGTAATCCCTAGATGATGTATGCTTGCAATCCTATATATAAAACTAAATTTGCTATCTATGTAGAAAATAATTTCATGATATTTACAATCAGGATTGAAGTAAGTTCTTCACACAGTGACCTCTATGAATCAGTTTCAGAGAAGGGATGGGGAAGAAATGCCTTCTAGGTTTTGAACTTCTATGCATTAGTGCAGATGTGAATGTGTAAAGGTGTTCATAGTTTGACTATTCTGTGTATGTTTTTTCAAAGAATTGTTTCTTTTTTTAAACTATAATTTTTCTTTTTTTGGTTATTTTACCATCACAGTTTAAATGTGTATCTTTTATGTCTACTCAGACCATATTTTTAAAGGGGTGCCTCATGGGGTAGAGAACCTTTCAATAAGTCTCATTAAGATCTGAATCTTGGTTCTAAGTATTCTGTATAATATGTGATTGCTTGTCCTAGCTGCAGAAGGCCTTTTATTTGGTCAAATGCATATTTTAGCAGAGTTTCAAGGAAACGATTGTCACACGTGTCACTGTAGCCTCTTGGTGTAGCAAGCTCACATATAAAATACTTTTGTATATGCACAATATAAATCATCTCATGTGGATATGAAACTTCTTTTTTAAAACTTAAAAAGGTAGAATGTCATTGATTACCTTGATTAGGGCAGTTTTATTTCCAGATCCTAATAATTCCTAAAAAATACAGAAAAGTTTTTTTCAATCATTGTACCTTGATATTAAATATCCTTTAAATATTTCTAATCAGTTAGCTTCTACAGTTCTTTTGTCTCCTTTTATATGCAACTCTTATGTGGGAGACTTTTCCACTTAAAGGAGACATAGAATGTGTGCTTATTCTCAGAAGGTTGATTAACTGAGGTGATCAGTTAACAGCTAGTTGAGCAGTCAGCTTCCTAAGTGTTTTAGGACATTTGTTCATTATATTTTCAGTAATATAACTAGAGGAAATGGAATGCAGGTAAGTGCCGAATTCAAACCCTTCATTTCATCTTTAAGCTCGGAATCTGCATTCCACTTGAGTTCTTGTTAAGCATTCTAAGTTTTAATTGATTGTAAGTTAGATTTCACAGAATCAGTATTGCCCTTCATCTTGTCCTTTTTATGGAGTTAATGGGGAGGAAAACCCCTCAGGAAAATGAAAGTAAATTGTTAAGGCTCATACCTTTTTCCATTTTGAATTCTACAAAAGTTCTGGAAAAGACTAGTGAATGTTTAAAATTACATTAGATTAAATTCTATGAAAGCCTGGTTTTCTCACTGTCCTTGAACGAAGTCTGCTTAAGTTGTTAAAAACCATCCAGCAAAAGCTATAAGTGAAGAATTGCTACTGGTATGAGGAGAGGAAAAGGTTTATATAAGAAATCTGATAGCCTCATCTTCTAATACACTTCTCAGCCTCTACTACTAATACCTACTTTAACAAGCTGTTCTGAAGCTAATCCAGTTATGTGAGCAGTACGGCTGTTTTGAGTATAGGCAGTGGAAGATCAGCAGTTTGTTCCTGATATCTAGCAAAGGCATTCGTGTATTGCTCATTTGGAAATACTAACTTTAAGTACTGTGTTTAATAGGCAGACACTGTATTAAGCCACTGAATTAAGGCTTTATTCAGCAAATTAGGGTATCCTTTGCCCAGCATCATGCCAAGCACTAGGCATTTAGTGGTAACAAAAATCACTGTGGTTTCTGCTTTCATTGAACTGTCTAATCAAAGACACTGATATGACACCAAAGTGTAGCAAATGCCATGTTGGAGCAATGTGGTAGATACTAAAGCCATGACGGAGAGTGTATATCCTAGTTAAAATGATCAGGGGAGACAACTGAAAGGGGTAATTGAGTAGATTTGAAGGGTAAGGGGTAGTAGACTAGTCAAAAGAAAGGGAGAGAAGAACATATCTAAACGTCTGATCACCAGTGACTGAAAGTACCAGGATCAAGTGGAAAGAGAAAGGACTAGCAGAGTTACAGGTTAGAGAAACAGGTAAAGACTACTGTGGACAGCGTAATAGTTGCATTTCATGTTTTGTCTAAGAACAGTTGCAAAATGTTTTGTCTCTTAAAAACAGTTGCAAACTATTGAAGGTTTTAAAGCTGTGTGTTGGGCCGGGTGTGGTGGCTCTTGCCTGAAATCCCAGCACTTCGGGAGGCTGAGGCAGGGGGATCATGAGGTCAGGAGTTTGAGACCAGCCTGGCCAATATGGTGAAATCCCGTCTCTACTAAAAATACTGAAACTAGCCGGGCGTGGTGGCATGCGCCTGTAGTCCCAGCAATTCGGGAGGCTGAGGCAGAAGAATCGCTTGAACCTGGTAGGTTGCAGTGAGCAGAGATGGCGCCACTGCACTCCATCCTGGGTGACAGAGCGAGACTTCGTCTCAAAAAAAAAAAAAAAAACCTGTTGTTTGGGGTGGGGATGGTGGCCCACTTAATAAAGTTGCCATTTAAATAACATTCAATGCAATGCTGAGAACAACATACGGACCAAGAGATGGTACGGAGGCTTGTTGGAGTGGTCCATGTGAGAAATAATGGATTCCAACTTAAGGTGGAGATGGGGTGGTGGTGGTGAATGGATTCTGTAGATACCCTATCTCACTGGTCACGACTCGGTATCCTTTGCTGATTTCTCCAGGCCTTGGATGTCAGACTCTCAGTATTCCAAGTCAACTCCTTGATTACCCAACACCAGTTGCTCAGAGCAAATGTTTTGGGTGCCATCTTCAATTTACTTTTATACCCTGTATCTAATCCTTAAGTGAGTTCACGTAGTTTAACTTGAATATCCAGTTATCTAATACTTTTAACCACTGCCACGACTACCATCCTAGCACAGGTGACTACAATAGCTTATAATTGTTCTCCCGTTTTCTACCGTTGCCTTCCTGTGGTTTAGTTTTTTGGCTAAGAGCCTTTTAAGAGGGCAAAGCACATTTTCTCATTTCCCTGTCCCCCACAAACTCCAGTGGTTTCTCATGATGACTAGTATTAAATTCTAAATCTGGTCCTTCACTTGCCCACTGCTTTGGCCACAGACTGCTTTGCCAGGACTTCTTCCCCATCTTGGAGCTTTTGTATGTACATCTTTGGCATGGGGGAGCATTTCACTCAGATACTGTCAGGGCTTATTCTTTATAAATTTTAGGTCCTTGTTTCATCCAGTGTCACCCCCTCCCCCGTCAGAGGCCTTCCGTGTTCGCTTCTAAAATAGTGCCCTTAGTTACTTCACTCACTGGATACTTTTGCTTAATAGCATTTAAAACAACCTAGAATTAACCACGAGGGGCAGTAACATTTTGGTCACTATCCCTTGTGAGCAGAATAGTGCATGGGCATACTGACATTTTGCTGAATGAACTAAAAAATTTCATGATAAATGTTGGATTAAATGGGTGGTGCTGCTGATGACATTAAAATTGGAAGTGTCTATCTGGGGAAGGGGTTTGCATTCAGACATCTGCGGTATCCAGGAGGAAACATCAAGCAGTTGATAATGCTTTTTGAAGTTCAGCGATCTGCCCCAAAGTCAAGAATGCAACACGCTATGTATAGGTTGTCCTTGTAGTCATGTTCTTGGAGTTTACTGGAAGCCCAGGGGGAGTAATTTCATTTGACGACCATATACAGGCCTAATGGGAGCCTGCAAAGTACAGAGGCCGCAGTCATGGGTAGATTACAGGATTCCCATCTGTAAGATCAGTACTGTGGGGGTGGAGGGACAAGCGAGACCAATAAAATAGGTCGGCCGAGTTTCCTCAACTTACGGGGATCGGTTAAATTGAGCACAGATAGCTGGATCCGTCGCGTCTCGCGTACCCAGGCTGACGCTGAAAACCCTGGACCTACGTGGGCAGGCCCTGGGGGTGCGGACATCTATTTTGCCCTTCTCAGCCAAGGTACCTTAGTTCGAATATGATGAGCGTGAAGAGGCAAACCGCACCCAATACCCCAGCTACCGCGAGCTGTGAGACTAAAATGCGCAACCGCAGTGGACATCTAGACCCCAGCTCCGCCTCCGGTGGCTTACGTCATTACTCAGCGACAGCCTTGAGGAAGGTCCCTTCTCGCTCGCCATCGCTGCGACTGTAATGCGCTTGCGCACGTGCAGTGTACCAGTGCCTGAGAGGGGCGCGTGCCGCGGAGCCAGGCCAAGTCCGAGACCCGGTCACCAGGCATCCGCTAGGGGCAGTTAGTTGTGCCTTCTCTTTCGGAGTTGTTCCGTGCTCCCACGTGCTTCTGCTTCTCCACTGGCTGGGATCCGCCGGGCTCGGGACGCAGGTACCCAACGCGGGAGGGCCGCGTATGGATGCCAAGATCGGTGTCTGTGTTCTTCCTGTCCCGAGAGGGGACCGGCCTCAGGATGAAGGCTCTGCATCCGGACGGATACCTGGCCTACGCCGACTGTCCTCCACCCCTCTTTTGGGGCGCTCCTAGATAACAGAATCACCTCTCCAATACGCAGCCGCTCTGGGCGCTTGCTTCTCGAGCATCCTCGGGGATTGCGTGGCTTGATACTCACCCGCTAAGTGCCTGTAACTGGGGAGTCGGGTTGAATGGGTGGGTGACAACACTTGCTTTCCGTGGAGCTTGCCCGCAGTGCCCGGCGGCAGCTCTAAGCTTTAAACTTAGGTAATCTGATTCCAGATCCTTCCACGTTCTTAAATCCTTCACTGTGCACATTCCTTTATACTTTTTATTCAGCAATCACATTCAGGATTTGGTTTTGTTTGCCAGTGCACCTAAAGTGGTGCCTGCCACCTAGATGTTATGTGTAGATAGATAAATGAATGAGTGAGTGAAAAATAATCATCTCCTTCAAGGCCTTCCCCATCCAGGCCTTCCATGACAGCTTCAGCCTATAGTAATCTCAGCGCTTCCTTCATCTGACCCCTCACTATAGCTGTTTTTTTTACATCTAATTTTACCTGGTTCTTGTTCCTCATCTCATTCTTTTAAATACCTTCTTCACGAAGAATGCAAGCTTGAAGTCAAGGGACTTGTGGTACTACTTCTGGGGCTCCCACAGTAGTTAGAGCAAAAGGCAGCCCCCATTAATTAGTTGTTGATTGATTTTTGCGGGATCTTTATGTGGCCGGCAACACAGGGTTTACAAGTTGAGAAGATTGGTGAACTGGGAAGAGCTCAGGTTTTGGAGTCGGGAAGACTTGAGTGTGAATTCTGTCTCTCGTTTTTCTGCCTCGGGGTATTTGAATTCTTTATACTTTCTCCTTTACTTATAAATTGGGGTCCTTGACAGTGATTTAGTGTTTTATAATAAGACATATGCTAAAATCTGTGTTTGGATTGGAAGGTTAGAAGGGACAGTTAAAGTGTGGTAAGCTTCAGTAAATGAACTTGACGTTTGTAATGCAGTAGGTACCGGAATTTCTAAGTAGCATGTCACTTTTACATCGAAGTAGCATGTTACTTTTAGAGTGATATTTCTGACGTTTTTATTGTGATGATGCAATATTTTACTGTAGGTAATCACGGAACTTTTTTTTTTTTTTTTTTTTTTTTTTTTTTTTTTTTGAGACGGAGTCTCGCTCTGTCGCCTAGGTTGGAGTGCAATGGCACACGATCTCGGCTCACTGCAACTTCCGCCTCCCGGTTTCAAGTGATTCTCTTGCCTCAGCCTCTCCTGCAGCTCCACCACCACTCCCGGCTAAGTTTTGTGTTTTTGGTAGAGATGGGGTTTCGCCATGTTGGCCAGGTTGGTCTCGAATTCCTGACTTCAGGTGATCCACCCGCCTCGGCCTTCCAAAGTGCTGGGCTTACAGGCGTGAACCACCACACCCGGCGAGAACTTTTGAGGTCTGTCTGTACAAAGGCTTCAGTATAGTTTTCCCTAAAATGAGGAAACATTTGGACACATTACATCATGGAATTATTCATTGATAGTTATTGATTTCCCTGACTTTATTAGTAACACGTGAATTTTTTAAGACTCCACAGAAACAAAACAACAAAATAAAAGTCCCACCATCTAGAAGTAGCTACTTTATACTTTGATACTTCCTTCCAGTCTTTTTTTTTCCCCTCTGTTATGTGTATGCATTAGAAATGTTATGATACTTTATTCTGTCATGATTCTGTCATAAACATCTATATCCATATCCTTAGTTATTAAAAATGCTTGGCTGTGTGTGGTGGCTCACGCCTGTAATCCCAGCACTTTGGGAGGCTGAGGTGGGCGGATTGGGAGGTCAAGAGATCGAGACCATCCTGGCCAGCGTGCGCCTGTAGTCCCAGCTACTCGGGAGGCTGAGGCAGGAGGATTGGTTGAACCCAGGAGGCAGAGGTTGCCGGAAGCCAAGATCATGCCACTGCACTCCAGCCTGGCAACAGAGTGAGACTCCGTCTCAAAAACAAACAAAATGCTTTGGATATTTGGATATACCCTATGTATTTTAGTCATTCTCCTACTTTTTTGAATATACAAGTTTCTGATTTTTAAAAAGTCTTTAATAGAGGTGAATTACAGGCTTCCCAGGCTGAGGGGAGGTTTTCTCACCTCCCAAGCCCAAGGTTTCCTGAGTTTAAAACTAGAGACTGATGTCTTCCCTATGGAGCTCTTAGAGGGTTAAGTAAGACAATATTTATAGATATGCCTAGCACAGTCCCTGGCCCCACAAGAGGCAGCCAGCTAATGTTCCTTAGACAGTCTAGTGCACATGGCCAGTTGTATTTCTTTCTCTTTTAGTAATAATTTTTCACCATGCATCGGAAAAAGGTGGATAACCGAATCCGGATTCTCATTGAGAATGGGGTAGCTGAGCGGCAAAGATCTCTCTTTGTTGTAGTCGGGGATCGAGGAAAAGATCAGGTATGACCCGGTAAATGTTTCCTGAATTACTTTTTCTCTTGTCCAAAAGACTCAGCATGTTTAAGCACTCTGGTGTTTCAGGATATAATGGCATTAAGATCTCTTTGGCTGGTAAGATGCCTAGTGGGAACCTTTATTTCCTGGAAGGGGTGAATTCTCTGTATTTAGATTGATTAGCAGACAAGCTAATACCTTTTGAAGCCTGGGGTGGTGGGTTGACCACAAGGTTAACTGTATGTGACGTGGCTTCTAGTCCAAACCTGGTCATTGGTCGCCTTGGGACCTTGGGCACTTCCCTTCCCTGGCCCTCAATTTAGTTTCCATATCTGTCAAATGAGGTCTTAAGCCTGGCAGTCTCTAAAGTCTCTTTTGTGCCTGAAATTCTGTGACTTTTTTGTTTGGCAGGTGGTAATACTTCATCACGTGTTATCCAAAGCAACTGTGAAGGCTCGGCCTTCAGTGCTGTGGTGTTATAAGAAAGAGCTGGGGTTTAGCAGGTAAGCTGGGCTCTTCATGTGTTTTATCCAACTTACGATTCCTGCTCATTAGTTAAATGCCAGGAAATGATTCCTTGACATATTTTTTGTGGGTCTTTAGTGGAGGTGCTATCTCTGAGGACAAATGGAGCTGATATCCTTTCTTCATTCCTGAAAATAAGTTTCAAATCATTTTCATGCTTTTTAAGTCACGAATCCAATGCCTTGCCTTCTGCGTATGGTTTTCCTTCCTGCTTTTCTAGGCCGATTAAGCCCATCTCATTGCAAGTTCCTTCAAACTGTCTTTCTTACCTCAAATTTATTCTACCTTTTCACTATATCTTTTTTTCTCCCCTTCTTTCATGGAGGGGGATATATCTCATCCCATGTCCAAGGAAAACCCCTTTATGTACCCTGTGTCTCCTCCCTCACCTCTTTCAGGACCTTATTGTCTTTCCTCTACTGGTCACCCCATACCCTTTGGAAACTTTCTCCTTCCTGTAAACATGCTCAGATTTTTCTATTATCAAAAGCTGATTACTTACATACCCAGATTTCTCTCTCAGGTTAGCATTTCCTCCCATTTTTATTGCCATATACCTTAAAACAGAAATCTTTTGCATTTAGTGGCCACTTTTGCAGTCTGGTTTCTGCTTCTATAATTGTGATCAAATTGTGCCATTAGACATCCCCAGCAGATTGATGCCCAGTGCATCAACTTTTCTCTCTCTCTCTCCTCCTTTTCAGAGCTCTGCCTCTTCTTCTGCCAGTTCACTGCTGTATTGACAGTAGGCTATTTGAAGCTGTGGTAGTCAAGACTTTTAGTCACAGATAACAAACTTTCAACACAAATACAATTTGGCACAAAGGGATTTCACTGAGGTATATGGGATATTTCCTGGAATCCAAGGGGATAAGATTTCAGCCCTACTCACGGGTGATCTAGAGCCAGAGTGCTAATGTTCCCAGCTCAGTTTGTCATCTCAGCATATCTGCTCTATGCAGACCAGCTTTCTCACTGCAGACCAGCTTTCTGTTTTCTGTTGTCCCCCTAGTAGAAACAACACTGGAGTTTTCCTTGTTTCAGGCCCAGCCATGTGGAAATCAGACTTTTTCCCAAAATTCTGGTGGAAAGATGCCTATTCCTGGCCAGAGGAGGGAGGGTGGGGTTGGTCATAGTATAATAGGAAGTTGGAAGTTCTACCTACAACTTTGTGTTTGGAGAAGTTTGGGATGGGATGGGGAGTGCTGTTCCTTGGCAGATAACCACCATGGCATCATCTCAGAAATAGTCTCGTTTTTTGGCTTCGGTGTCTTTACTGAGACTACCTTCCGGAGCTCTTCTCTTTCCCTGGATCTTGTCTCCTTACTCTAAACCTAGCTGGCATATGCGATTCTGTCTTTGAGCCTCTTCTAATTTCCAAATGTGCTCATCTCCGATCTGACTCTGAAAGCCTGTCTCCAGCTCTGGCTGCTTTATGCTGTGAGTAACCTCCCTGCTTTTCTTTGCTCATGCTGTCTCCTCTGCTTGGAATGCCACGTCCACCTCCCTGATATCACCTACTGAAATCCTCCCTGTTTCTCAGGGCCTGCCTCCTCCATGAAGCTTTTCCTGAGCCCCCCAGTCATACCTGATGGTTCCTCTACCTTCCTCTGCACTTGTCCTTCTCCTATAATGTTTGTCACTGGATGCTCTTGCTTTGGGGTAGAGTCATGTACATACTGTGACTTAATTTCATTTTTTTTTCTTTTATCTTTTTTTTTTTTTTTTTTAACTTTCAGGTGATAAGCTCATTCAGTTAGGAGCCCTCTCCTATTTATCTTTGTCTTTTCATGTTTTCAACTGTTTTAGCATGTTTGTCATAGGTACTCAGTATACATTGAGTTGGATGTATTGTTAACAGGCTCTAAAATTATTTTAATTGAAATTAGTTCCAGAGGCCAAACTTGCCCCTGTCCTATGGTTTTAAAGTAAAGGGATTCTGCCTAAAGGAAACCAGACAATCATAAGAGCCTTATTGTTGAAATGTGAAAAGTGCAGAAAACCCAAAGATGAAAATAAAAAGCATTTCAGTGTCTAGGCATTGTCAGCATCTAGATGTTTATTACTGGTATGTAGTTTTGAACCATAATTGGTATTCTGTTGTATATAGTCTCATATTTTGAGAGGTAGGCATTTTTAATACAGATTGAGAATAAGGCCTGCTGCCTATCCCAGAATTTTAAGTTTTTAGGGCTTCTGGTTTTCAATATTTTTCATTTGGCAAATGTGAGACGGGTGTGGAATTAGGCAATTCAGAGTCTTCTGGGCAGATTTGCCTTTTGAATTTAAACCAGCTGGCTTCACTTCTAAAAATATATTTTTGTACCTCTTATAGCTCTTCCGCCCTACCCCTGCCTTGCTGTGGCGGAGCATTATGTTCAAGCTAATGCCTGCTTGTAAGTCATGGGCTTAAGGCCTGAGCCAGAAGGAACAGTGGAGATAAACTCACCCACTGCCTTGGTTCATAGATGAGGAAGTGGAGGCCCACAGGAGGAAGGGCCTTTGTTCTAGCTATTAAGTTAGACAACTATGGTAAAATTTTGATCAGCTGTAATCCTCCATTCTAGAACATTCTAGTTCTCTCTTTTGGTAAAGGAAAGGTAAATAGCAGCTGGATATGCAGGGTTTTTAAGACCAAAAATAATTCAGGGATTCCTTAGAGATGTCCAGATTCCATTCTGATCCCTGTGTCCTATATCATTATTGTCTTATATAAGACCTGCCCTCGAAGACATAATCCCACATTCTCGGGAAGGAAGTCCTCTAGGAAGGATGAATAAAATAATGTGCCATCACCTTGTCTTTCCCAGGATCTCTGGGGAACAGCACAGTGTAGTTGAAGCATTGGCTTATGACTGAGATAATGAGGCCACTCAGGTTTGGTTTCAAGCTCTGGCTTTGGCCAAATGTGAGGGTTAGCTACCCTGTTACCCAACTTTTAAAGCAAAGTATTTGCTCGAGGTCACAGAGCAAGATAGCAGTGTTCACACATAGACTTATCACTCTTACTCCAAGCCCTTAAGCACTCTAATGCCTCTCCACTGCCCTCCACCTGAAGTGGGCCTCACACTTTCAAGTTCCCTACTCGCTCTGAAAGTCTAAGTGGGTGATCACTGAGCCCGTCCCCTGGTTCCAACTCTTTAGCCTCTCTGGTTAACTGGCTCTCATGGGATTGGGGGCGTGTGATTGCAGTCACAGGAAGAAAAGAATGCGACAGCTGCAGAAGAAAATAAAGAATGGAACGTTGAACATAAAGCAGGATGACCCCTTTGAACTCTTCATAGCAGCCACAAACATTCGCTACTGCTACTACAATGAGACCCACAAGATCCTGGGCAATACCTTCGGCATGTGTGTGCTGCAGGTGGGTGATTTCCTCTAGCCTCTGATTGAAGGCAGAGTCTTGAGGGTTGCTTGGGCTGCCTGACTTTCCACTGGAAACAAATGTACAGTAAGGAGAGGAGAAGTCCCATATTCCCTATCCCCAAGCATTATTAGTGGAAATCCCGGCCACTTTCCAAAGTACACTTGGTCACTTACCCCATATAAAAAGAGAATTTTCTACTTAAATCAGCACTTGTCTAGAGACACCGGAACTGAAGTGATGCATTGTTATAACTGGTTCTAACTAGCTAAAGCTGATAAAGCAAATGCCAGAGACTTTGCGTGCCTCTAGGACCCCAGGTCCTTATTGGCGTTCACCAAAGACTTTCTTGTCCAGTGAGCAATAGGACTTGTTTTCCAACTGGAATACAGACCAATGCACTTAAATGTCCTGTCCAGAGTGCCTGAGTAGCATACCCACCATGAAGGCCCCTCTCCCCGTTTCTAGCCCTTAAAAACCCCTCACTTTATCTCTCAGAGACTACTTGGTGAATTTCTGCACTGGCGTGTATTCTCTTGCCTGGCAAGTTAATAGACTAAGTTTCACTTTGTGTGTGTGTGTGTGTGTGTGTATGCATGTGCGTGTAAGCTCTGGTGGTCTTTGTTTTATTCTTTGTTTCTTTGACTCCCGTGCCACCTCCCTTCCCCATTCTCCCAAAAAAGACAAGACAAAATTAAGCACAAATCCCCACATTCAATGTGTTTATCATATACACCTACGACTGTGCCCTTTATTATGTCGAGTTACATACCTCACAAAACATGGGTTGTCTCCTGTACTCCTGGCTTGCTTCCCACGTTGGAGGTCAAAAAAGAGGGCGTTTTGCCTCATTTTCACCTTTACTCCGGGGAATGCCCTGGCTGATCACTGATTTGTAGGGAGTGGTCTTCTGCTTGCTGCCTTGATCAGTTGCCTGAGTAATGACTCCTGGGAGCAGCAGCTCCCCCATGTGGTATAGTTTTGTCAAACAGGTTTGGGCTATAAATGTCAGAAAATGTAAGATGTTTCTGAAATTCAAGTGTGAATCAATGAAGGCTGGAAAATTTGTTTCCAAATAAGAGTTTATCAGAGAGGTTTTTGACATATAAAACTAACAATGTCTCTAATAAGAGACCCATTTTTGGCATATAAAACCAGGTATTCATATATTCGAGGGCTTGGTCCTCTTCTGTGGTGCGCCCTGTGTGTGTATCCTGGGAAGTCAAGGTGGGAAGAAGTACGGTCTTGGCTTTATGCTCCGAAGTCGTCTTTTTGCCTTATCACCTTGCTTTGGTTAAGAGTCCCTTGGGTTGGGCCAGGTGTGGTGGCTCACCTGTAATCCCAGCATTTTGGGAGGCCCAGGTGGGTGGTGAGCCAAGATTGTACCACTGCATTGCAGCTTGGGTGACAGAGCGAGACTCCATCTCAAAAAAAAAGAGCCCCTTGGGTTGGTATTCGCATGAATACCCTTTCTCACGCCCCTTCTTCCAGGATTTCGAAGCCTTAACTCCAAACTTGCTGGCCAGGACCGTAGAAACAGTGGAAGGTGGTGGGCTAGTGGTCATCCTCCTACGGACCATGAACTCACTCAAGCAATTGTACACAATGACCATGGTAAGCATCTGTTTTTAACTTAATTGTGAGGGTTCAAGTACATCTGTTTTTGCTGTGTTCTGCTTTCTTTAAAGAATTCCTGGCCGGGCGCGGTGGCTCAAGCCTGTAATCCCAGCACTTTGGGAGGCCGAGACGGGCGGATCACGAGGTCAGGAGTTCGAGACCATCCTGGCTAACACGGTGAAACCCCGTCTCTACTAAAAAATACAAAAAACTAGCCGGGCGAGGTGGCGGGCGCCTGTAGTCCCGGCTACTCGGGAGGCTGAGGCAGGAGAATGGTGTAAAAACCCGGGAGGCAGAGCTTGCAGTGAGCTGAGATCCGGCCACTGCACTCCAGCCTGGGCGACACAGCGAGACTCCGTCTCAAAAAAAAAAAAAAAAAAAAAAAAAAAAATTCCTGTTGGGCAGCTCCAGTGAGTAGCCAGCACAGCCTCAGGGCTAAGAGCTCTTTGATTTTAACTAGTGAAAAAGTCACTGCAGTTAAATCTCAGGGTCCCTGAGTGTGCCTAGGAATCTCTGAATTTCACCTTTGTTTTCAGGCATTTGCAAATTCTACATCAGTGAGATTCAGATATGATGCAGCTTTTATGTAGTTAAATTTTCTGGAATGATACTGTATAAGGAGCAATGCCAGTGCCTAAATTTGTGTATTGCAAAAAAAAAGGACCATGTGTAGACTCCTCACTGGCCCTTATCCTAATGGATGACTAAGGAACATTTGCTAGTTGTACTCCCAGTTTGGCAAGAATTTCAACTCCAGCAGATACTCTGTTCTCCCAAAGCAAAAGACACTGAGGACATGGTGAGGAGTTAGGGATGTGTCTCACCTGATGCAGAGCTGGTCTCCTCTCTCTATCAGTGTTGCCAAGTCGTGTTCAGAGGCAAGTTTTAAAGTCATGCCCATGCCCAGCAGCTCTGTAATGGTGGTCGGATTGGACTTGGTCTGATGAAATGAACTTGCCTCAAATCTTAGGGGCTGTTTCCTGTCATTACTTCTCCCATCATCACTTGCACTACAGCCCTTTTGGCCTCCTCGAACGTCCTCAGACATGCCCAGCACACACTCATGCTAGAGCCTTGACACTTGCAGTTCCCACTGGAATGTGCTTCCTCTGGACCTCTGCCTGGCTCACTTCCTCATTGCATTCAAGTCCCTGCTCAGATATCACCTCATCCGTGTGGTCTTTCCTCACACCCTGTTTACAGTAGGCAGCTCTGCCTGTCACTCCTTAACCGGCTTTATTTTTCTTCAGAGCACTTGACAGTTACCTAAAGTTATTATTATTATTATTATTATTATTAGTCTGTCCTTCTGTACTAGTCTGTAAATTTTATCGGAGGGCTAGGCACAGTGGCTCACGCCTGTAATCCCAGCACTTTGGGAGCCTGAGATGGGTGGATCACCTGAGGTCAAGAGTTTGAGACCAGCCTGGCCAACATGGTGAAACCTCATCTCTACCAAAAATACAAAAAAAATTAACCACGTATGGTGACGCACACCTGTAATTCCAGCTACTAGGGAGGCTGAGGCAGGAGAATCACTTGAACTCAGGAGGTGGAGGTTGCAGTGAGCTGAGGTCAGGCCACTGCACTCCAGCCTGGGTGACAGGGCAAGACTCCATCTCAAAAAGTAAAAAAATATAAATAAATAAATAAATAAATAAATAAATAAATAAATTTGATTGGAACAGAGAGCTAGTTTTCTTTGCTGTTGCCTTTCCAGATCTTAGAAGAGTGCCTGGCAGGCCGGGCACGGTGGCTGAAGCCTGTAATCCCAGCACTTTGGGAGGCTGAGACGGGTGGATCACGAGGTCAGGAGATCGAGACCATCCTGGCTAACACGGTGAAACCCCGTCTCTACTAAAAAATACAAAAAACTAGCCAGGCGAGGTGGCGGGCGCCTGTATTCCCAGCTACTCGGGAGGCTAAGGCAGGAGAATGGCGTGAACCCGGGAGGTGGAGCTTGCAGTGAGCTGAGATCTGGCCGCTGCACTCCAGCCTGGGTGACAGAGCGAGACTCCGTCTCAAAAAAAAAAAAAGAAGAATGCCTGGCATTTAGTAAGCATTCCTTAGATATTTGAGAGTGAATGAATGACTTTGTGTTCATATCAGTTTGTTCTTCCTCTCTCTCTTACATGGCTACCTACTTATTCTTCAGGCCTCAGCTTATCTCGGAGAGGCTCTCCCTCACTACCCTACATAAGTGACCCCCACTTGCTATCTGTGCAGTCTGTATTTCACATGTAGCATTTGCCAAAATGTGTATTTTTCTACTCATTTTTCTTCCTCCCTCCATTACACTCCAAGTGCCATGAGAACAGAGGTCATGCTTTGTTCACTAGTGTATATACAGCATATCTGGCACACAGCATGCCAGTTTTATGAAATAAATGAATATAACTTAGGATGCTAGAAAAAAATGTGGAAAAGTGAAAGATTTTAATAAGCAACATTGCATTCAGTGTCTGATCCCAGTTTTAGCAAATACCATTTGGCACAGCAGGGTGTGTGGGAGTGATTTTGTTTCCAGCAAGATTGCCCATGTCTCCTTGGATAGAGCGTTGTATTTGGACCCTGGTCCTCAGCACTGTTTGCATGCCTTTGTTAATGGATGTTGTCTTTCTTTGTTAGGATGTGCATTCCAGGTACAGAACTGAGGCCCATCAGGATGTGGTGGGAAGATTTAATGAAAGGTAGGTCTATAGTTCCTCCCAATTGTGGGGCAGCTACGTTGGGAAGGATATTTTTATCTTGGACTCAGCTGAAAGCTTTGCTTTTGCATTGGGGAAAGTAGTACACGATTCCAAAAATGATGAAATTCTTGACAGCAGCAGCAGTTGTGAGACTAACTGGAAGCAGTGAAATGTGGTAGAAAGTTGGAGCCAGGAAACCTCAATTTTGTTTTGCTGCTGCCCCTGACAGTTCAGTTAAACCAAGTTACTCTCTCTGGCTCTTAGCTTACTCATCTTTTAAAGGAGTGATTTTTCTGGATCACTCTTTCCCAGAAGATATTTCATAGAACACTAGTTTTTCCAAACTTTTTATTATGGATATGACATATTTCGCATAGTAAAAATGATAAGAAAAATATGGGAGGGGTGAGATGTAATTAGAGGCAGAAAAAGGCGACAAAATGTTTCTTCTGAGCAAAGGATCACCCATAATTTCAAATATGATACACAATTTGTTATCTGAAATTAAATATTTATTTGTTTATTTATTTTGAGACGGAGTCTCACTGTGTTGCCCAGGCTGGAGTGTAGTGGCGCGATCTTGGCTTACTGCAACCTCTGCCTCCTGGATCGAGTGATTCTCCTGT
Source organism: Macaca nemestrina (assembly GCF_043159975.1). Lineage (NCBI taxonomy): Eukaryota > Metazoa > Chordata > Mammalia > Primates > Cercopithecidae > Macaca > Macaca nemestrina. Next base: position 31,350,017 of record NC_092136.1, on the reverse strand, counting down.
ATCAGCCTCCCGAGTAGCTGGGATTATAGGTGCCTGCCACCACACTCGGCTAATTTTTTGTATTATTATTATTATTTTTTTGAGACAGAGTCTCGCTCTGATACCCAGGCTGGAGTACAGTGGCACGATCTTGGTGCACTGCAACCTCTGTCTCCCGGGTTCAAGCGATTCTTGTACCTCAGCCTCCCAAGTAGCCAGGACTACAGGAGTCCACCACCATGCCTGACTAATTTTTGTATTTTTAGTAGAGACAAGGTTTCACCATGTTGGCCAGGCTGGTCCTGATCTCCTGACCTCAAATGATCTGCCCCAGCTCCGTCTCCCAAAGTGCTGGGATGAGCCACTGCTCCTGGCCATTTTTTGTATTTTTAGTAGAGGTGGGGGTTTTACTATGTTGGCCAGGCTGGTGTCGAACTCCTGACCTCAAGTGATCTTCTCTTCAGCCTCCCAAAGTGCTGGGATTACAGGCGTGAGCCACTGTGCCCGGCCATAGAACACTAGTTTTTTGAGAGGGACCGTATGAGGAGAGTTTGGCCATATATGTCTGGGAAACACAGATACTGTTTTTCCTTTATGAAGATTTACCCTAGCCTGTTGTAATCTCTGAAAAGTCTTGCAGCAGCAGGGACCTGTTTAACTGATTGTTTCCCAAATTTATCTTACCACAGTTTTTTTTGGCGGGTTGGGAACACCAGTTAGCACCCTGTGAAACGCCTTAGGAAAATTTGATCTAAATCAGTGGTTCTCATATGGAGCCATTTGGCCCCCTGGGGACGTTGGGCAATGTCTGGAAATGTTTTGATTGTAATGACTTTGGGAGGTAGTGGTGGGTGCCGTGGGCATCCAGTGGGTAGAGGCCAGGGATGTTGCTGAACAACCGGTGGTGCACAGGACAGCTCCACACCAAAGAATTATCTGGTCCGAAATGTCAGTAGTGCTGAGGTGTAGAAATCCGAGCCCTGATGAACCCTGGGGGCCTTTCTCATTTTAACCATCTGTGATGCACTAACTCAGTAGAATGAGCGGATCAGGAGGAGCAGCTGTGTGCTACTGAATACAACAGAAGCCTGTGAAATCTTTTTCTTGCAGTGGGAGGATGTTTGAATTTTATAGTCAAACACATTTTTTTTCCCTGCATGCAAGAACGTTTGTATTGTATTTCTTTGGGGAGCTTTCCTTTCCCCTTGTTCCTTTTATTTCTTTTTCCTAGTGACAGAAGGTGAATTCATTTGTGTTTTTTCCCTGTGTGACTGGTGATCATATGGGGTTGGGTTTGGAATTCCCCATTTAAGGATAGCCTGAAACACCTTAGTGCTAAAGAGCAAGCCTGGGAGGATGAGGGGAGGGCCCCGTGGCGTAGGGAATAGCGGCAATCATGCACAACAGGAGGGCTTATAATTGATCTCCTGGGATGAGCTCTCGGTTTTCTGATTTGCTGTTTAAAGTATGTTCAGGTGCCTTGTGGAGGAGGTGCTGAATCATCTCATGCTGCTCTCCAACTGGGTTTTAGCTTTTTCTGGCTTTCTTAGAGACACTTGGGGCCAAATGATTTTTTGAAAAAAAGTTATACTCTGTGTAGACATTGCATGCCCTCCCCAACACTTCATTTCAGCGGTTTTGTTTCTCAGGTTTCTTCTCTCTCTGGCCTCTTGTAAGAAGTGTCTCGTCATTGATGACCAGCTCAATATCCTGCCCATCTCCTCCCATGTTGCCACCATTAAGGCCCTGCCTCCCCGGACTCTGGTGAGTCTGTGCTGGGGTCCAGGAATCTGGGGGAGGCTGTGTTTTCTTTGTTGTTCTTCCTGTGGCAGTGACAGACCTTCCCCTTCTCCTCTCTCTGGTAGGATGAGAGTCTTGGTCCTTCCGATCTGGAGCTAAGGGAGTTGAAGGAGAGCTTGCAGGACACCCAGCCTGTGGGTGTGTTGGTGGACTGCTGTAAGACTCTAGACCAGGTGAGTGTAGTGCTCAGAACTTCCAACACAAAGGTAGAATATAGCATACGGAGCGCAACAGAAGCCGAGGTACGTTGACCCAAGACTCAGACCCTCCTTGGAGAAGGGGGCTTTTCTCCTTGCTCATACTCGTGTGTGCTCAGCAACAGTAGGGCTATTTCATGTTGTCTGGGTTCACAGAAGAAGTCTAGGGATTACCCCCTCCAGTCAGGGGACAGATGGAGCAGATGAATTATTATTTTTTAAAAGACGGAGTCTCGCTCTGTCACCCAAGCTGGAATGCAGTGGCATGATCATGGCTCACCGTAACTTCGAACCCCTGGCCTCAAGCAGCCCTCCTGCCTCAACCTCCTAAGGTGCTGAGATTACAGGCATGATCCACTACATCTGGACAGGTTACATTGAAAGAGGAATGCTCTCACCACTTTTTCCAAGAGTGGGCAATATACCTGTGTTCTTCGATTTCAGTTAAGTTTTGATAATATAAAGGTTTTGCCTACAGCTTATTCAGAAGTGAGAGGAGAACTTGAGGCCCCTAGTCTGGTATTTACCCTGGTTCCAGTGTGAGGCCTGATGAGGGCCGGGCCCTCTGGGGTGATATGTACCTGGTCTTTCAGTGCAAATAGCAGGCTGGGTGAGAGCTGCCAGGATGCATTTCTGTGCTCACCGAGGTGGTCTGCACTGGTAAACTTGGCTTCCCTGGTAGTTCCTGGGCCATGATGGGAACTGACTGGGTACAGCCCAGAGGTCTTTGAACTGTCAGGTGTGTTCAGGGTTCTAGGTCAGCTTGAGCCAAATGAGCAACATGGGTTGCTGCCCTTGAGAAGGAAGATAGCTGCAGTGACACCTCCCACTTAGGGCTGAGTCCCAGCAGGCTGGCTTCCCTTTTCATTCTGGAAATATGATCAGCAGCTACATAGCTCTTTATGCAGCTCTGGCTGCAGGCCCTAGGCTTTTTTGATTCACTTCCTGGTACCCTCTGTATCCAAAAGAGAAGGAGTGAGCGATAGGATAAAGCAGGAGAGACTGATTCTAGTTAAGTAGTGTTATAAGAAAACAAATGGCCTATGACAAAAAAACCAAAAAGTTAATAGAAAAAGAGTACATAAAGAAATAAGAAGTGGTGTTTCCGCTTGGCAGTTTTACTCTGCAGAAACAGCTGCTGTTAACAGTTTATTATGTATCCTGCTGCCTCTTTTTTCATGCACATAAATGAATTAAATGCAAAGGGGTCATGCTACAGAGTGTAAGTGGTCCACTGTTAGACATTTGGATTGATTCCAGCATTTCCACTATTAGAAACAGTGCTCTTAGGGGATTCTTACAGGTAAGTCTGTGGGCACTATGTTTAGGATACGTTTCCAGAAGAGAAATTGCTGGATCAGAGGTTGTGTGTATTCAAATGGGTGTTGTACCAGTTGATGGAACTATCCAGTGTGTGGAAATGCCTTTTTCCCTACACCCTTGCAACAGTGATTCCTATTAAACTTGTAAGTTTTTTCCAATCTGATATGAGACATAGGACCATTGTTTTAATTGGTGTTGCTTCTTTAATTAGGAGAGAGGAGGATACCTCCTTCATACAATTATTGGTCATCTGTTGTTTTGTTGTTGTTGTTGCTGTTGGTTTTTTTCTTTTTTTTTTTTTTTTTTGGTCAGCCAGTCTGCTTATTTCCTCTGCCCACTTTTTAGTTGGATTTTGGCCTTTTTTATATTGGTTCTTCATTTTAGGATGCGTTTTAGTCTAGATTTGGTACCTTTCTGTTATGTCATTGGATTTTTCAGAGTTTATAACTTCCATAATATAAAACAAAAGGGTAAAATATAGCCTTCAGGCAAGGCCCAGTTAAGTAGGACCTGGATTCCCTTTGAGTGTTTTCATCTGGAGAAACTCCGGCTTCCTGAAGCCTCTCCCCTTCCATCTACCTTGGCCTGTGTCTCTTCAGTGTCTTCTTAGCATCATTGCTTAGGCAAACTTCCTCAGGACCATCTGGCCTTCTTCCCACCCTCAAAGACATATTCCCAGCACAGATCCAGCTGAGGAGCACAGTTTGGGCCGTAAGTAGTTAGTGGCTCCTGTCCTTCTGTGTCACTGGCACCTTGCTTTTGCTTCTAGGTTCTCCTCTAGGCACTGGGGCCCAGCAGTAGTCAAGAGGGATGTGCCTGCTTCATGGAGCTTGCCTCCTAGTGAGATGAGACAGTCAGTAAATGAAAGACATGAGCAGATCATGTGGTGAAGCAGAAGATGCTGCGTACAATGGGGAAAAAAGAAAACGTTGCAAAGAGGGATAGGGCATGACAGCTGAGGGTAGGGTGCTGCGGTTCTACATACAGGGGGCAGGGGTGGCCTCATGCAGGAGGTGATTTTGGAGCCAAGCCATGAAGGAGGTGAGGTGAGGTGAGGAAACAAGCCCTGTGGCTCTTGGGGAGCCAGTGCTTCAGGCAGAGGGAGCAGCACGTGCGTGGGCCTGGGGTAGGGATGTCCCTCTGTGTTCCAGGCCTGGCAGGGAGGCTGAGGGGCTGAAGCAGGGTGAGTGGGTATGGAGGAGGAGATTTTTGGAGGATCTTTCAGGCTACTGGCAGGGCTTTGGCACTTACTCTATAAGAGATGGGAGCAGTGGAAGCTTTTATATCCATATTCTCCTCTCAGCATAGCTGCCAGAGGCGTCCCCAGACTTCTTTTTAAGAGGATCCTCTGGCTGCCGTGTTGCAGATAGACTGGTGGGGTGAGGATGGCAGTAGGAAGACTAGTCAGGAGGCTGCTGTCATGATGGAAGAAGGATAGGGTGGTGGCTTTGAGCAGAGCAGTAGAGGAGGATAGTGGTGTAAGGAATGGTAGGATTTTATATATGTTTTGGAGGTAACAGGATTTGCTGACGAATCAAGTTATCAGGGAAGAACTGAGGAGACTTTGGCCCAAGCAGTTGAACAGTTAACTGAGATGGGAAAGACTAGGTGGAGGAGGTTTGGGGCAACTTTAGGCGTTCAGTTTCAAGTTTGAGATCTGTAGTGTACAAATGGGAATGTGCAGGAAGCAGTTGCATGTGTATAAAAGTTTGGTGTGGGCCAGCTGGGTGTGGTGGCTCTCATCTGTAATCCCATCACTTTGGAACACTGAGGTGGGTGGATCACGAACGAGGTCAAGAGATGGAGACCATCCTGGTCAACATGGTGAAACTCTGTCTCTACTAAAAATACAAAAATTAGCTGGGTGTGGTGGTGTGTGCCTGTAATCCTAGCTACTTGGGAGGGGTGAGGCAGGAGAATCCCTTGAACCCAGGAGGTGGAGGTTGAAGTGAACCCAGGAGGTGGAGGTTGCACCACTGCACTCCAGCCCCTGGTGACAGAGCGAGACTCTGTCTCAAAAAAAAAAAAAAAAAAAAAAAAAAGTCTGGTGTGGGCCAGGCGCCATGGCTCACGCCTGTTAATCCCAGCACTTTGGGAGGCCAAGGTGGGCAGATCACCTGAGGTCGGGAGTTCGAGACCAGCCTGGCCAACATGGCGAAACCCCATCTCTACTAAAAATATAAAAATTAGCCGGGCTTGGTGGCATGCACCTGTAATCCCAGTTAGGAGGCTGAGGCAGAAAAATCGCTTGAACTTGTGAGGCGGAGGTTGCAGTGAGCTGAGATCGCACCACTGCACTCCAGCCTGGGCAACAAGAACGCAACTCCATCTAAGAAAAAAAAAAAAAGTCTGGTGTGCAGGGAAGTGCTCCAGACTGAAGCTGTAAATTTGAATTATCAGCATCTATTAATAATTGGTACGGTAGGCCTTGAGACTGACAGGAGATGACCAAGGGAGTGAGAAGTCCAGGTGCTGAGCAGTGCTCTCTGGCCTGCAAGAACTGCCGCCCTCTTATTTAGCCTGGCATCAACCTCACTTCTCCACAGTGATGGTGGTGAATGGCAGAAACTTGGACCTTTCTTGGAGTTCACCTAACGTGTCTCTCTTTCCACAGGCCAAAGCGGTCTTGAAATTTATTGAGGGCATCTCTGAAAAGACCCTGAGGAGTACTGTTGCACTCATAGCTGCCCGAGGACGGGGAAAATCTGCAGCCCTGGGATTGGCGATTGCTGGGGCGGTGGCATTTGGGTAAGGGGATTTGATCCCCCATCTTTAGGAACTCTGGGCGCTGTGGGGGTAGTGTGCAGGGTTGGGGTCACAGGACTGGTATCTGACGTTCCTAGTTCTGAGTTCTGAGTGGGTTCTGTGTGTGATTTCTCTAGGTCTTGATTTCCTGCCGGGAAACAGCAGCAGTGTTTCCCCAACCCACCCTAAAGGTGCATGTTTACTTGTGTGGAAACATAGACACATATATACCAGGGCCTTTGTAATCACTATTTACAGTTGAACAAACATGCAGAAGCAAAGAAATGGGAGTAAGAAACTTTACACCTCTCAGGGCATGAGAATATGTGTGACCAGCCTTGCTGACTGAGAAAAGTACAAGTTTGACATTTTAATGATTTTGATTAAGAGAAGCTTTCTTTGGCTTCTGAGGAGCTGGTTTTAGGTGTGATGTTACTTTCTGTTCTTTTCTGTTGGGTATGGAAGATACATGCAACTGCCAGTAGAGTATGTTCTTCCAACTTCTCAGCCATAATAATGCACCTAGAACTTAACTGTGTTTGCTTTTGTGCATTATCTTCCTTGGTGCTCTTTAGAGCTCTGTGGGCATTTTATAGATGAATCAACCCAGGTTTGGGGAGTTCCAGTGATTTACCCAAGATCCTCCAGCAAGTCAGTGCTGGTAGAGCTGGGGCTTGAGCTTAGCTCCTGACTCCTTATCCTTCGTTCTTCGTGCTGCTCTAGCTCTGTCAGCCTCTTAGCCATTAGTATCTGCTGTTAGCATCCTTTATACTCAGCAAGGCAAAGCTAACTTGGAGGTTAGCTTTGGCCTTGGCCTGAGCACCGATTGAGCTCTCCAGCTTCACCATTTGAAAGTCTCAGCACAGCTAGTGATGGACGTGAAACTACTTACTGTAGCAGTGCCCTGGATTGGGGAGCAGTCTGTCTGTTCTGCACACTGAGGGCGTTGTCTCCACAGTGCTTCTAAGCAATTTGCTGTCACAGATGTTGATAGCTAAATGTCTGGAGTTGCTTTGCTTTCCTTCCTAAAAGGTGTCCTGACTTTTTCCCTTGCTGTTACCTCTGGTTATCACCTTTGGGACAAGAGCAAACAAAAATATTTTCTTTTTTAAATTGTTTCTTTAAAATGTTCCTAATTTCTTAAAAATCCTTCTTTTATTTTGTTCTGTAGGTACTCCAATATCTTTGTTACCTCCCCAAGCCCTGATAACCTCCATACTCTGTTTGAATTTGTATTTAAAGGATTTGATGCTCTGCAATATCAGGTAGGAAATTTGGATTAAGAATTTTTATTTTGGACCAGGCGTAGTGGCTCACGCCTGTAATCCCAGTACTTTGGGAGGCCGAGGTGGGCGGATCACCTGAGGTCAGGAGTTCGAGACCAGCCTGACCAACATAGAGAAACCCCATCTCTACTAAAAATACAAAATTAGCTGGGCATGGTGGCACATGCCTGTAATCCCAGCTACTTGGGAGGCTGAGGCGGGAGAATCGCTTGAACCCGGGGTGGGCAGAGGTTGCAGTGAGCTGAGATCACGCCATTGTACTCCAGCCTGGGCTCGAAACTCCATCTCAAAAAAAAAAAAAAAAAGGATTTTTATTTTGATACAGTGCTGGGTTTAAATCCAAGTGAGGTCTTTAGAATGCTTGCTTACTTTCATAATATTTAGTTTCTAAAACTTGTTTCTAAAGTTTGTCATTGGTTTGACTCCCCACCAGGAACATCTGGATTATGAGATTATCCAGTCTCTAAATCCTGAATTTAACAAAGCAGTGATCAGAGTGAATGTATTTCGAGAACACAGGCAGACTATTCAGGTGAGGCTTATTCTCAGACCCTGATGTGCAGGGCCAGTGTCTTGCTGTATTTTACTGGCTCTAAGATGTTTCCTGTTATAGACATGCATGTCTTGTGTAATTGCATCTCTTTTAGACAATGGTGGTGGTGTTTGCTAAACCTGTTCCAGATTTTCAGCCTCTTCTAAAGAAAAACATTCAGCAAACTAACAAATATATGTAGTTAGATTGAAAAGTTGTGTTTTTGTCCTTTGAATATGGAATAAGTGGGGTGGAAAGTATACTGATTAATTAAAAGAGAATCTTCTGACATCAGTTCTAACTTTGCTTAGTTATTGCAGTTTTTGAAATGTTGCATCTGTAACTAGAACAATAACCTTACAGCTTAAATGAAAAAAAGAACTTTGCAAAATGTGCTCTGAATCTTTGTGGTTTAGCCAGTGGCCTATTTTCTTTTTTAAACAGTGTTTTCCCGAAAGTTCTAAAAATCTCCAGCACTCTGTAAGCCTGAATGGTCTGCACTTGTCCAAAGGCTGCAGTTTTGCTAAATCTCTAGGAGAGGCATGAGGTGACGGGCTTACAGATGGACTGAGACTAATGGGCTCTTACTGGAGGAAGTTCATTGATTGTTTTTGGAATTGGGTTGGGAAGTGAGCCAGGTGAATTTGGCAGTTTGTACCCTAGCATTTTATGCCTGTCAAAGCATATGTATTTGCATGTCAAATAAGTTATACCTTTGTATCAGAGGCCAGATTTTAAACAATATTAAGTGTTTATGCCCTTTACCTTAATTTTTTCTTACTAGTCTCTTTCTAGAATCTCTTCATTCTGTATATTTCTTCTCACTTTTGCTTGATTCTCCCAGCTGGGAGGAGGACAGGCTGCTGTTGGTGAGGGTCAGGCTGCAGGCAATGAGAACACGGAGACCTGTTAAAACTCAAGAAAAATATACAAACCGAAGAAGGAAAACATTTCCTTGAAATGCCCTGCCTCGGGCCTTGCTCCTTCTTGAATTTGTAATCAAATACTCTCTCATATTACCAGAGTTCTTTTGTCTCCAGTGTGAGCACAGAGGAGGTGACCTTACTTTATGAGATTCCATTTGTGTTCCTTTCAGGCCTCTCTTTGGTCTCAACATTGAGAAAAAGAAGAATATTAGATAAAAGTTGGCTTCACCTCCCTTGGGGGGCTGCTTTCTGCTGCTTTTATGAGATGCTTGTTTAGTTTTTCCCTTGAAAAATCTAAGATCTGGGGCCCTGTTGAGGATGTACATTCTGCTGCTAGCAATGAGTGGGGTTGGCCGGGCACGGTGGCTCATGGCTGTAATCCCAGTGCTTTGGGAGGCTGAGGTGGGCGAATCACTTGAGGTCAGGAGTTGGAGACCATCCCGGCCAACGTGGTAAAATCCCATCTCTACTAAAATTAAAAAAAATTAGCCAGGCATGGTGGCATGCGCCTGTAATCCCAGCTACTCGGGAGGCCAAGGCAGGATAATTGGTTGAACCCGAGAATTGGTTGAACTCTGGAGGCAGAGGTTGCAATGAGCCGAGATCATTCCACTGCACTCCAGCCTGGGCGACAGAGTGAGGCTTTGTCTCAAAAAATAAAAAAAAGAAATGGTTGAGGTTGCCGCCTCCCTGGCTCATCAACTTGTAGCAAAGCAGTTAGAACATCTTATTTGTAATGAAATAGTTCAAATGTATAGGAGAGTGCAGAGACCAATATAACATTCAGGTGCCCAACACTCAGGTTTAAGTATTGTTGACATTTTGATGTTTGCTGTGTTTGTTTCATATTTTAAATGTCACTTAGATTTTTGTTTTAAAGAACTAAAACATCACAAATACAGTTGAAGTCCCTCAATCCCTTTCCATCCTATTCCCTTCTGTCCCTCCCCAGGGGTGACTCATTTCTGATACTGGTATGTGTCCTTTCAGTTAATGTGTTTCTATTTTTACTACATAATTATCTGTCCATAGGTTACCGTAACATACTATACTTGTTCTCCTTCATCTTTCCTTTTCTAACATTTGTTTTCAAGATCTATGCAGATTAAAGCTTGTAGATCTGGTTGATTCATCTTTAGGTGTTATATAAGTAAATTATATTTACATGTATGTTTCTCAAAGTGGAATTGTTGGGTTTTAGGAGTTTGTAGTTTTCCAGCTTTCTTAAAATTTGCCAAATTCTCTTTCATAGTGTTTATACCAATTTACCCCCATGCCAGCATTCATTTGAGTTTTAATTTCTGTAAGAGCTCACCAACTCTGGACGTTTTACAGCTATTTAAGTTTTGGGAAATGGTATCTCCCTGCTGTCTTTAGCATTTCACTGATTATTGGTGAGGTTGAATATCTTTGTTTATGTTAATTGGTTATTCGGGTTTCCTATAAGATACCTCTTCATTGCTTTTCAAATCACTTTAAACTTAGCAGGAAGCCCTGAAGAAACTGAAGAGGTTGTTTGTATGCATAAAGATAAGTAAGTGTGCATGTATTAAGAAAATAACAAGTTCTAGAAATGTCTGTCAGCAGGGAGACTTGGCCTTTATAATCATGCCATCAGAGCAGGGAGCACAGTGCCCGGCATGAGAAATCCGACATCTTCCTTTATAGCCACCACTGGGGTTGAGCTGTGCCTTGAGCTCATCGGCTTCCCTTATCTGAGGCTGGGGGAAAACACGAGGAGACAAAGGAGAGAAAGGAAAGGGAGCCACCATCTATCTATCAGCACTGTGAGTCAGGCACTGGGCAGGGCATTTTTACATACCTGCTTTATTTTTCCCTCAAGCAGCCATAAGATAGGTATTTCCTTCACTTTACAGGAGGAGGAGTCTGAGGCACTGTGGGATTAAGTGACTTGTCCAAGGTCACATGATCAGGGGCTGAACTCTCTGAACCCAGGTGTCTGACTCCAACCCCATCCCATTTTTGCCCTGCCAGGAAAAAGTAGAAAGGAGGGATGAGAGGAGAGAAGGAAACAGGCAGAGAGAGGAAAGAGAACAGCCTTTATGATGAGTCACCAGTAATCGCAGCTGTGACATGAGTTCGCTATGCTAATAATCTAAATTTTCCTTCCCCACAGTATATACATCCTGCAGATGCTGTGAAACTGGGCCAGGCTGAACTAGTTGTGATTGATGAAGCCGCTGCCATCCCCCTCCCCTTGGTGAAGAGCCTCCTTGGCCCCTACCTTGTTTTCATGGCATCCACCATCAACGGGTAAGGCACCGTAAGCAGGAGTCCTTACTCCCGTGGCAGGCTCTTGCAGATTCAGGGACATGTAGCGGATGTGGCCTGGGCCTGGACAGCTAAGTCTGATTCTCAGAGTCTCTGAGTGTTTGGGGCTGCTTCGCTCTCTACTGGCCTTCTGCAAATGGAAACTGGTCTCTTAATGAACTGTTACATGTCTCTGGCCTGACATGAAATGGGCAGCATAAGACTAAAGAATTATAGTCTTATGTGCTGAGTGTCTGCTTCTGTCTGTGTGAGAAAATGTTGAAAAATACATGGATGGCGATACCAATACCTTATATCTTAGAAAATATAGTATTAAAGTACTATAGTTATCGTAAGAAAGCAAGCTCATAATGACATGAGTGTTTTTTTTAATTTGAAATATTTAATTTTTAAATTTGAAATATTTAGTGTTTGCTATTGAAAAATTACAACAGGTAAGCAAAAGAAAAATCACCTGTAGCCAGGTGCGGTGGCTCACGCCTGTAATCCCAGCACATTGGGAGGCCGAGGCAGGCGGATCACAAGGTCAGGAGTTCGAGACCAGCCTGACCAACATGGTGAAACCCCGTCTCTACTAAAAATACAAAAAAATAGCTGGGTGTGGTGGCGCGTGCCTGTAATCCCAGCTACTCAGGAGGCTGAGGCAGAAGAATTGCTTAAATCCAGGTGGCGGAGGCTGCAGTGAGGCCAAGATTGCCTCACCGCACTCCAGCCTGGGCGACAGAGCGAGACTCTGTCTCAAAAAAAAAAAAAAAAAAGAAAGAAAAGAAAGAAAAATCACCTGTAATTTAACCATCTGGAGATAGATTTTGTTAGAATTTTGGTGTACATTTTCTCTGCATTTACTTTTTTCATTTGAACAAAAACATTTTTAATTTGCTTTTTGAATATAACAATGTATTGTGAAATCTTTTGAGGTCGTTAAATATCTATCTCCAATATTGGGAAGATTTCTGTATGGAAATCACATCTTAAAGAGATTATTCTGTATGCAGATTTATTGTGACTGTTTTGCTTACACTGAAAATACTGAAATAAAATGGGTTATTATTTTTCGAACAGCTTTATTAAGATATAATTCACATACTGTACTATCTATCCATTTAAAATATGTAATTGAATGGTTTTGAGTATGTTCACAGAGTTGTACAACCATGCTCACAACCAATTTTAGAACATTTTTATCACCCCATAAAGAAAGCCTGTGCATCCTCTTCCAGTTCCTCCACAGCCCCCAACCCCAGGGAGTCACTAATCTGTTTTCTTTAGCCATACATTTGCCTATTTTGGACATTTCATATAAATGGAATTATAAAATATGTGGTCTTCCATGACTGACTTGCAGCGTATATCAGTATTTCATTCCTTTTTGTGGTTGAATAGTATTCTATTGTATGGATATACCACATTTTATTTTTCCTTTTATCTGTTGGTGGACATTTGGGTTATTTCTCCCTCTTGGCTATTATTAATAATCTTGCTTTGAACGTTAGCGTGCAGATTTTTGCGTGGACATGTTTTTCAGTTCTCTTAGGGATACACCTAGGAGTGAAACTACTGGGCTAACTCTATGTTTGACCATGTGAGGAGCTGGCAGACTCTTCCAAAGCAGTTGCACATTCTACATTCCCACCAGCAGTGTGTGAGGGTTCTGACTTTTCTGTATCATCGCACACACTTTTTATGTTTCATTGTGATTATAGTCATTCTAATAGGTGTGAAGTGACCTCTCATTATAATTTTCATTTGCATTTCCTGGTGACTAATGATGTTAGCATCTTTTCATGTGCGTGTTGGCCACTCATGTATCTTCTTTGGAGAAATGTCTATTCATATCCTCTGTTCATCTCTCTCATTGGGTTGTCTTTTTTATTAATGATTTGTAAGGGTTCTTTATATCTTCTTGATAGCAGGTCCCTTATCAGATGTGATTTACAAAAATTTTCTCCCATTCTATGGGTTTTTTTACTTTCTTTCTTTTTTCTTTTTCTTCTTCTTTTTTTTTTTATGAGACAGACTCTCACTCTGTTGCCCAGTCTGGAGCGCAGTAGCATAATCTTGGCTCACTGCAACCTTCACCTCCCAGATTCAAGCGATTCTCTTGCCTCAGCCTCTTGAGTAGCTGGGATTACAGGTGTGTACCACCATGCCCGGCTAACTTTTGTATTTTTAGTAGAGACAGGATTTCACTATGTTGGTCAGGCTGGTCTCAAACTCCTGATCTCAGGTGATACGCCCGCCTCCCAAAGTGCTGGAATTATAGGCATGAGCCACTGCACCTGGCCACTGTCTTTATTATAATGTCCTTTGACGACAAAAGTTTTTAAGTTTTGTTGCTTGTGCTTACTCTATTTTCTTTTTTTTTTTGTTCTGTCGCCCAGGCTGGAGTGCAGTGGTGCGATCTCCACTCACTGCAAGCTCCGCTTCCCGGGTTCACACCATTCTCCTGCCTCAGCCTCCCGTGTAGCTGGGTTCACACCATTCTCCTGCCTCAGCCTCCCATGTAGCTGGGACTACAGGCGCCCGCCACCGCGCCCGGCTAATTTTTTTTTAATGTATTTTTAGTAGAGACGGGGTTTCACTGTGTTAGCCAGGATGGTCTCGATCTCCTGACCTCATGATCCGCCCGTCTCGGCCTCCCAAAGTGTTGGGATTACAGGCGTGAGCCACTGCGCCCAGCTCTATTTTCTTAAATAAGTAAATGGAATACCTTTGGGAGAGCTTTGTTATGTGGGGTGGAGAGTGGGAATAAAACACTCATTCTAACTTTTATAATTTGAGTAAGAGGAGGTATTTTACAGTCTTTGAATATAATAATGAGTACTATGAAATCAGGTAATGAAAAAAAGTGCTCTGTGTACCCTGTGGTCACATATGCTTGTGACTAAAGACAAGGAGAAGAAACTCAGCAATGAAGGCTGATTGAGTTATCAGATTATAGGTGATTTAATTTTTTCCCAACATTTTTTAGCTGTTTTATGTCACCTTTTAAGTGGGCATAGTAATGAAAAGAATTTCTGAGGTGGTGGATTTGTTTTATTACCCAAACTGGAAATGTTCTCAGTTCATTTCCTTATGCACCATACTTCCAAAAGCAGCTCCGTTAGTTGACCATTTAACTTTGTTCCAGCTTCACTAAAACTGCCTAAAGCCTTTATGCCAAAGGCTTTACTTACACCCTTTTTCCAGTCCTTATTTTTTGAGTTCACATCACAGTCCTGTGAAGTGTATAGAATAATCCCCCCTTGAAGATGAGGCTAAAAGAGATTGAACTCCTTGCTCAAAGATACTAAGTAGATGAGCCAGGATGTGAGCCCAGGCCTGGGTGGCCCCTCGCTGAGCCACCGTGCCACCCTGCCGCCTCTGGACAGGTGCCTGCTGTGCTGGAAGTTCAGAGATTAGGAAGGGTGTCGTGGGGGAAGCAGGGATCTGATGTTTCAGCAGGTGGAGGAAAGCAGCTCTCTGTCCCCTCCTAGACAGTGGTTTGGTACCTCATGCCTGATTCCTTTTGCCTTTGCTTCTAGCTATGAGGGTACTGGCCGGTCACTGTCCCTCAAGCTAATTCAGCAGCTCCGTCAACAGAGCGCCCAGAGCCAGGTCAGCACCACCGCTGAGAATAAGACCACGACGACAGCCAGATTGGCATCAGGTACCCCAGAACCTGACCTGGGCCCCGCGGTTCACAGCAAGGCCCTTCAGACTTGCCGATCCTCGCTTCCCCTGTGACATCATGGGCAGCACCAAACCTTCCCACCATCAGGCTAGGAGGTTGAGTCCCCAAGAGGAGAAGTAGCTTTTCTCGGCCAGTGACCAGATGGGAGCCAGACTAGGGCCTTCTGATGGCGGGGTCCTTGTGTGTCCTTGTCTCGGCATGGTTGCGTTGAGATCCCTTTGAAGTTGGTATCGTGGCAAGTTGAATATCCACCAAAAACAATTTTAAACCACCCAGTTTAAATTCTTACCACACGTCTCTGGCCACCATGGGACAAATATAAAGTGAAACATTTTTCCTTGCTTGTTTAGACAATACATATTTAATCATTGTTTCTTCTTTTGTGTGTGTGATTGTGGGGAGCAGCGCGGACACTGCATGAGGTTTCCCTCCAGGAGTCAATCCGATACGCCCCTGGGGACGCAGTGGAGAAGTGGCTGAATGACTTGCTGTGCTTGGATTGCCTCAACATCACTCGGATAGTCTCAGGCTGCCCCTTGCCTGAAGCTTGTGAACTGTATCCTCCTCTAGGTTTCACTGGCCCTGTGAAAAGGAGAGGGGCGGTGTAAGAATTCAAAGGATTTGGGCCCTTTGTTTCATAGGATGCTGCTCTAGAGAAAGGGGAAAGTTGAACATTTTCAACATTTTCAATTTCCTTTTTCTCTTCTTCTTTTTTTTTTTTTTTTTTTTTTTTTGAGACAGAGTCTCGCTCTGTTACCAGGCTGGAGTGCAGTGGCGTGATATCGGCTCACTGTAACCTCTGCCTCCCGGGTTCAAGCAGTTCTCATGCCTCAGCCTCTCGAGTAGCTGGAATTACAGGCGTACGCCACCACGCCTGGCTAATTTTTGTATTTTTAATAGAGATGGATTTCACCATGTTGGTCAGGCTGGTCTTGAACTCCTGACCTTGTGATCCGCCTGCCTCAGCCTCCCAAAGTGCTGGGATTACCAGCGTGAGCCACCACGCCCGGCCCTCTTCTTCCTTCTTTTATGTGTTTCTGCTTAGGACACTGAGCTCCTGTTCCCATCTAGGGAAATTTGTTCTGCCTCCAGAGAGTAGTATGACCAGTCTTGGGCTGCTTGTTTTGTTTTGGTTTCTTAACTCCAGACCCAGCTACTACGTTAATAGAGATACTCTCTTTTGCTACCACAAGGCTTCTGAAGTTTTCCTCCAGCGGCTTATGGCCCTCTACGTGGCTTCTCACTACAAGGTAACTGCAGCTAGCCCTTGTGTGAATGTCAGCAGGGAGCTTCAGCATTTCGCAGTCCCCTTTTACCTGATTTACATCTTTTATTACCTAGTGGCTTAGGTGACTGTTCCATTGGGACATTGATGAGGTCCACTGATCTTGCTGTGTGTAGGTATAGAGCGTGGAGCTCCATGCAGTAGCTGGACAGGGTGGAAAGCCGTGCCCATTTTTAAAGGGCTGCTTTCATTTCTTGCCTGCCTACTAAACTGATAGGATGAGGTGACATTGCAGTTGTGGCCCGGTGGTGCAGTTTGACCTGAGACCAGCTTTGTAGCTCTGGGCTATTTTTATGAAACAGTGCATTTGAGAGTTTAGAATATCTGAGACTCTTAAAAACGAAAGGGTTGGTTAGAAAGGATACTTTTTTTTTTTTTTTTTTTTTGAGACGAAGTCTCGCTCTGTCGCCCAGGCTGGAGTGCAATGGCCGGATACTTTTTGAATGTCTAGGTAGTATTTTTATGAACAGCCTGTAACGGAAGGCTTGAAGAGTTGGCGTTAGAAGTGGTGACAGTTTTTCCTGAAATAGCAGCCTCTTATCTGTAAAAAGTTCACTTCCTAGCTGTGAAATAAGTAGTGCTAAATAAATTCTCTTCTGCTGTCCAGCCTCAGTGCTTGGGATGAGAGGACAGTAGGCGTTTGGGGCTAAGTTTGACTTAACTTGTTATGAAGAGTCTCAGACTTGCCAAAATACTAGAAGAGTGCTTTGCTGGAGCTCCTCACTTGGCTTTGAGAAGGCAATACTGCAGTCATCCTGTGGTTTTGAATCGAACCTCTTATGTTAAGGGCAAGAGGAAGAGTGCTTCTCACTGACCCGTGTTTGGCTTCCACAGAACTCTCCCAATGATCTCCAGATGCTCTCTGATGCACCTGCTCACCATCTCTTCTGCCTTTTGCCTCCCGTGCCCCCCACCCAGAATGCCCTTCCAGAAGTGCTTGCTGTTATCCAGGTATAGGAGCAGAGGCATCCTTGTGGCAGTGATTTGGGGAACCACTGATGCATCAGGAATTAGTGGCTCAATAACTGCATTGTGGGAGTTTTGAAACTGTGGAGTCCTAGTCTGGAACCAAAGGGGTGGGTCTGCTGAGACAGGTGACTAGGGTGCACTGGAAGAGGTCAGTGCCACTAGACACCCAAAGCTCCGCTGTTCGTGGACGGGGAAAAGCCAGAATCGACCACTCTCTTATTTTGACTCACAGCTTCTTCCACAAACAGACTTGTTTGTTTTCTCCCTTTATTACAAAAGCAATACATGGTGCTTTTTGCATTAGAGGCTACAGATTGGGGAACCAATTTTTAATGCCTAGCATGGATGTATTTATGCATTTCTGTATCACTTTTCCTTTTCATATACATGGGAACGCAGTATTTAGTAATCTGCTTTTACTTTTAGGCAGTGTTAAAATACTCATAAGTTTTAAAAGCTGTGTAGTATTTCATTATATGCATGTACCATGATTTGTTCAACCATTCACTTGCTAGACATTTGAGTTGTTTTGAACTTGTGCTGTTCTGTGCAGAGCCTCATGAGCATCCTGTGTCTTGATGACATTGGCACACTCACAACATGCATAGAGACTCTCTTCCAATGTGGCTGTTACTTTTTGGGTCAGGAGGCTGTCTTCTGTCTTGTAACATGGGGCATGGTAGTTAAGCTCCTGTTAGGAATGGATATGTCAGTCAGTGTCAGGGTTAAACCTGAACACGGGTGTGGAAACAACTGGCCTAGTCGGAGAAGCAAGCTTTATTCTGTGAGTGGGCTGTGTATCAGAGCTGGCCTTTCTTCCTGCACTGTCCTGCTTCCCCAACAGGTGTGCCTCGAAGGGGAGATTTCTCGCCAGTCCATCTTGAACAGTCTGTCTCGAGGCAAGAAGGCTTCAGGGGACCTGATTCCATGGACAGTGTCAGAACAGGTGATGGGCTTTCCCTGGCATGTCTGAGGGAAGCTGGCGGTGTCTGAAGATGTCTGTGTTGCTAAGTTATTGGTTTGTGTCTCCCACACAGTTCCAAGATCCAGACTTTGGTGGTCTTTCTGGTGGAAGGGTCGTTCGCATTGCTGTTCACCCGGATTATCAAGGGGTAATGTGTCCTCAGGCTCCCCTGAAGCCGTGTTGCTGGCAGCACTTTAGGGCGGGGGGTACTTGGTGGTTGGAATAAGAAGATGGTCAAGCAGAAGCAAGTGAAGTGTAGGTACTTCCCTGCTCTGGAGAATTTAGCCAGGGTTCGGGGTGGGCAGGTGGACAGGATGATGGCATATGCCCACTCTTCCTTTGTGAGAGCAAGGACTTGTGAACCAGACCCGCATACCAAAATTACCTTCTTAGAACACCTCACTGGGTAATTGGCCGTAGAAGCTTCCTTTTCAGGCAGTGGTACGCAAACTGTCTCTCTTTTGGGCTTGCCCATCTGGAGACCAGAAACCACAGCCATCCTTACCGTCAAGTGGCTATTCTCGATGGGCTAGACCAGTGTTAAGAACTCGGGTCACACTGCTTTCAGTCTTAAGCGTCTCTGCTTTAGGACCTGATTGAGGAACTTCATTGGTTCTCTTGCCCCGTGCAGTTTGATGGGGAGGGAAGGTTCTCTAGAAGCAATACAGGGGAGTCACCATGGCTTAGACTGAGAGCAGCTCTCTTCCCTCTGCCTCTTCCCCTTCATGTTTACTCCTAGATGGGCTATGGCACCCGTGCTCTGCAGCTGCTGCAGATGTACTACGAAGGCAGGTTTCCTTGTCTGGAGGAAAAGGTCCTTGAGACACCACAGGAAATTCACACCGTAAGCAGTGAGGTAAGCGTCTTTCGACGAACTTTCTGCGTCCTGCTTCTTGGGAGGATAATTCTCTGGGTTTTTAGGGGCATCAACAAAAACCAGTCCAGAGCTTTGGGCCCCTCTCTCGTTTTCTTCTACTGCTGCTTTCTCCAGCCGAACACTTGAGATCCTCAGATAAGTATCATTGGGATCATCTGGCAGCTTGTTAAAAATGTAAATTCTTGAGCCTCATTCCAGACCTACTGAATCAGAAACTCTGGGGTAGACCCTGTAATCTGTAGTTTAACAAGATTCTCAGGTGATTCTGATGCTTGTTCAAGTTGGAGAATCACTGCTCTATAATCTCTTTCATCCTACACTCAGACTAAGGGAAGTTCTGTCATTCCTTGATAAGAATGACTGATACTAGTAACTGTGACAGCCTTTCATGTGCATTCATTGATTTTCATAGTATGTCTATTTGGGAGCTGGGCAAGGGGCTTTTATTTAAGTCGAAGCAGCTGGGCAACATGGCAAAACTCCGTCTCTACAAAAAAATACAAAAATCAGCTGAGCGTGGTGGCACACACCTGTAGTCCTGGCTACTTGGGAGGCTGAGGTGGGAAGATTGCTTGAACCCCAGAGGTTGAAGCTGCATTGAGCCGTGATCTTGCCACTGGACTCCAGCCTGGGTGACAGAGCCAGACCCTGTCTCAAGCAATGAAAAAAAAAAAGTTCAAGCTCAGAGGTTTGTCACTTCCCAAGGCTGTCAGGTGATAGAACCTGGACTTCATGCTGGATCATAGGAACCTGTCTGTCCCTTTGTAAATCTGTCGGGCATTTCTGTTTTCTTTTTTCTTTTCTTTTTTTTTTTTTTCAAAGAGATGGAGTCTTACTCTGTCTCCCAGGCTGGAGTGCAATGGCATGATTTCAGCTCACTGCAACCTCTGCCTCCCAGGTTCAAGCAGTTGTCCTGCCTCAGCCTTCTGAGTGACTGGGACTACAAGCACACACCACTACGTCTGGCTAATTTTTGTATTTTTAGTAGAGATGGGGTTTTGCCATGTTGGCTAGGCCAGTCTCGAACTCCTGACCTCAGGTGATCCGCCTGCCTCGGTCTCCCAAAGTGCTGGGATTACAGGCATGAGCCACCACTCCCGGCGTCTGTCAGTCATTCCTAAACTCTGTGGCTGTCTTCCTGCATTCTGGAGGTCCAGAGCAGTGTGACTCCATGCATGTTGAGGTATTTTGTGTACGTGGGAATGATTGCTTGACTGTGGTGTTCCCATAGTTTGACAACCACAGCAACAAACCAAGAAACCTCTCCCAGTTTTTGTTGTGCTAAGTCCAGAGTGAGCTGTGGCAGGGTTGCTTGACAATGTCTCTCTGCCTGTGTCGAGTGGACTGTGTTCTCTCCTTGGCATCTTCACAGGCTGTCAGCTTGCTGGAAGAGGTCATCACTCCCCGGAAGGACCTGCCTCCTTTACTCCTCAAATTGAATGAGAGGCCCGCTGAGCGCCTGGATTACCTGGGTGTTTCCTATGGGTTGACCCCCAGGCTTCTCAAGTAAGTGCCTGCCCTCCTTCCTCAGCATCACTCCTTGGCATTGAGAAAGAAGAGTTCTGTGGGCTGTGTGTCTGTTGGTAGCTGGTGCCTGTGCTAGCCTGCTGTTCGTGGCCTGCTCTCCTGGTGCTTGCCCTTGTGTGTCTGTCAGCCGCTCCCCAGAGACCACACACACAGTACCTACTGTCTTTGTATCTTTGCAGGTTCTGGAAACGAGCTGGATTTGTTCCTGTTTATCTGAGACAGACCCCGGTGAGTGAGGCATCCAGCAGAGGAGAGGTTTAGGTTTGCCGTTGTGGTAGGTGACAGGCCTGTCCTTGCAAAGAGCCCTAGTGCATCCCTGCTGTGTCGCTCTGAGCAGGTGGCTGTGCCTCTGAAGAGGTTTATTCTGATGGACATGGAAACAGCCATCCTCAGGGACGAGCCATGTCATCACACATTTCTTCCCCGACTACATGGTGCATGCCTTGTGCTTAGTCATAAAATGGCAGAGGTGCACGTGGACTTGTTCATCAGATTCTGAGGAAGGAGAGTGGACAGGAGGATCAAGGGTAATTCCTAGAGTTTTGGCTTGAGAAACTGGGTGTTGGAGGTGCTGTCGGAGGTGGGACTCACTGCAGAAGGAGCAGATTTGGAGGGAAGAGTGGGAGTTCTTTTTTGACATTAATGTGAGATGCCTATTGGACATCCAAGTGGAAATGTGGACTAGGCATTTATTTGACTACAGTAATATGGAGGTAGGGAAGTTTGGGGCTAGAGATGGAACTTTGGGAGCCATCAGCATATTCATAATAAAATGCACTGCACGAGGGCACGGAGCTCTTGTCTGTTTTGTTCCTTGCTGTATTCTTTGCACTTAGAGTAGCAATTGCTGTGTAGTATGTGTTTAGTAAATGCTTTTGTTGAGTGAAAGAAAAATATCTGGAGCCAGTGAAAGGACATGAGGGTGACTCCTTGGACCCTAACATTTAGAGGAATGAGGAGGAGGACACAGCACATACAGGACTGAGAAGGAACAGCCCTGATGCGCAGGAGAAAGTCGGGGTATGTCCACGTCGTGGTGAAGAAGTGGGAATGGGAGTCAGCCCTGTAGAGAGGATGAGGAGGATGAGGACAGCTGGCCATTGGATTCATCAGCAGCAGTGAGCTGCATTGAAGCAGCGGCAGTGGAGTGGAGGCTTTGGCCTGGCCAGAGGGAAGAGGAGGTGAAGAACTAGAAGGGGAACAGGCGACTCTTTCAGGAAGCGAAAGGGAGCAGAGAAACAAGGTCGCTGGAGGGAAATGGAAGCTAAAGGGGGATTGTCAGATGGGAGATTCTAGAGAATGTTTGTTTGCTGCTGGGTTCGATTCTGCAAGTAGTGGTATAGGTGAGGGGGGCTGACTGCCAGAGTGCAGGCCTTGAGGAAGTGGTGGGTGGGACTCGAGACTCAGGAAGGAAGGTGACCACCTACTTCATCCTTCGGACCCAGGGAAGGCAGAGAGCATGGGAATGGAAGGCGTCAGTTGGCTGGCTGATTTGGGGTTGGGAGGATGATGACGTTCTCTTCTGAGTGCTTCTGTCTTCCCAGATGAGGGGAGTCCATCGGCTGAGAGGGAAGTGTTGGAGGTTTAGGGCAAAGCCAGTATCCGAGGCTAGTGTCCAGTGTCCGTCCGAGGATTTAAAGTGGGACTGGTGAGGACCGCTGGGTGTTGGGCTGCTTCCGTGCAGGCAGGGAGCCGCAGAGATGGGTTGGTTCTCTGTCGGTGCGTTTGGTGGAGGCTGGGGATGTAAATTCGGCCATCAGCTGCAAGGAGAACGCAGGCTAGTGAGCTGCCGTGTGGTCTGTGGTGTGTCCATGTGGTCTTGTACTGTGCGCTGTTCATTTGTGACTTGATAGTGGTGTTTTTATGGTATGGGCTTTGTTGTTATGTAGTAGAAAATGTAAAAACAGCCGGGCGCGGTGGCTCAAGCCTGTAATCCCAGCACTTTGGGAGGCCGAGGCGGGCGGATCACGAGGTCAGGAGATCGAGACCATCCTGGCTAACACGGTGAAACCCCGTCTCTACTAAAAATACAGAAAGAAATTAGCCAGGCGTGGTGGCGGGCGCCTGTAGTCCCAGCTACTCTGGAGGCTGAGGCAGGAGAATGGTGTGAACCCGGGAGGCGGAGCTTGCAGTGAGCCGATATCGCGCCACTGCACTCCAGCCTGGGCGACAGAGCAAGACTCTGTCTCAAAAAAAAAAAAAAAAAAACAAAAAGTCGCAATTTTAGCACCTAAAGAAGCCTGCACTTGCAGACTGGCTGCCAGCACTGAGATATAGGTTTTGTCCCTGGAGTTCCTGCTGTGAGGCACCAAACCCATGTAGACTGGATTGTGTGGAGCTTAAGCCCTAATGACTGAGTTCAGCATCCACCTGAGAGGAACAGGTATTTCCCTCCCGCAGGTCCCGAGCAAGAGGCAGGCCTGGAAGAGTGAGCACCTCTGCCCTGTGTCTGTGACTCTTTTGAGGAGATTGCAGGACAGTGATCTTTACAGCCCTTGCATGTGAACTGAGGTGATATGAGGAAGGTGAAGGCGAGGGCTGTGTTTGAGAAGGGTGCCTCTCCCAGCCCAGGTAGAAGGAGAGGCCTGCGGAAGCACCAAGCCTTTCTTCTCTGAGTGTTTACCCTTCATCAATGATGGGTTGTTCAAAAAACGGGGTTCTTGGTGCCAGTTGAACCTCTATGTTGTCCAGAATGACCTGACCGGAGAGCACTCGTGCATCATGCTGAAGACACTCACTGATGAGGACGAGGCTGACCAGGGAGGCTGGCTTGCAGCCTTCTGGAAAGGTGACTGAGGAGTGGGGGTTCTGGGGAGACAATGAGGTGATCGGGGGCTGCCGGGGATGCCTCCAGACCTCTAACTCTGCGTGATGGCACCCCACAGATTTCCGACGACGGTTCCTAGCCTTGCTGTCCTACCAGTTCAGCACCTTCTCTCCTTCCCTGGCTCTGAACATCATTCAGAACAGGAACATGGGGAAGCCAGCCCAGCCGGGTGAGCCGGGCCGGGACAGGGAGGAGGGTTGGGAGTGGCTTGGCTGTGTCGGAGGTGGGTGTGGTGTCCTAGGAAGGGTGTGGGCTGGAAATTGAGGGCCTGGTTCTAGCCTGCAGTCACTTGCTGGCCACCACCCACTTGCCAGGCCTCTGCTCTGTCCCAGGCTGTGTTGTCTTTCATTTTCATGGTAAGACTCTGGCTGTGCAATTTGACGTCAGAGGTGTCCATTTAGTTCATGTAGCTGGTTTGTTATGGAGGCCGATTTACATCTGTGCTCTAGGGGAGTGAGGTTTACTTTCCTCATTCATGAAATTGTAATAAGAACATGCTGCTAGCCTTCTGTAGCCAACAGCACACAGAAGTGCTTTGTGCATACAGATTCTATTTGAATATTTAAAAAACAAAAAATGTGTAAGAGATTAGTTTTATTGCATATTTTATACATAAGTATGTAGGTATAACATGCATATATATGTGTATATGTGTGTGTATATACTTTTTTGCCACTTATATTTTGATGGAGAAATCTGTATATCTTGAGCTGGGCAGAGGTTACACACATTCTGTGACACCGAATGAAGTGACAAAGCAGGGAAAGAGTGTAGTTGTGTTCCCCTAACCCTAGGCCACAGGGAGCTTTTCCTTGGTCCATGTGTTGAGTATGGGAACTGAGCAAGGGTCCTGTGGCAGCCGTCCCCTCCCTGCACATGGCCCGGAGCCGCCCCTTCTATGGCAGGAGCAGGTTTGGTGCCCCTCTGGGCCAGGGCTGTGTGGTATGGCTGTCAGGCCCTGTTAGATGCTTCTGTGTGTTAGGGTGCCGCCTGGGGGCTGTGTGCTATCTCTTGAGGGTGCCAGATGACCTAACCTGTCTGGCCCTGTGTCCTGTGGTCAGCCCTGAGCCGGGAGGAGCTGGAAGCACTCTTCCTCCCCTATGACCTGAAGCGGCTGGAGATGTATTCACGGAACATGGTGGACTATCACCTCATCATGGACATGATCCCGGCCATCTCCCGCATCTATTTCCTGAACCAGCTGGGGGACCTGGCCCTGTCCGCGGCTCAGTCGGTAGGCTACCTGCTGCTTGCGTGGAGGAGGAGAAGCGAGGATTGTGGAGCTGTTTGTTTGCTGGGTGTTGGGTTGGGCCCTTGGACATAATTGTGTGCCTTTAGTTCCTCATAGATCTGATAGGTGGGTAGTGGTCGCCTCATTCTACAGGTCAGGAAACCTGGGCTCTGAAGTCGAGTAACGTGCCCAGCCATACGAAGTGAGAGAGCTGCAGCTTCCACCCCGCTACGTTGCCTTGACACTTAACTCCACCTTAGCAGAGGTTCAGGAACATCCCAAACTTTTATTGTAGTTGTGAAGCAGGTATTTGTCAGGATAAAAGTTATTTTGGGGATTTAAGGAAGACAGCATTTCTTGGTGGTCTCAGTAACAGGATGAGAGAGAAGATGCCAATATACACAGTGCTAGTCTGCCTTTGTACCAATAGCTTTGGGCAAGAGAGTACCCTAGTTCTTGGCGCCATTTTAATGGGCAAGGGCCTGTCCTAGAGGCCCACCCAGCAGATTTTCCATCCTTTAGGCTCTTCTCTTGGGGATTGGCCTGCAGCATAAGTCTGTGGACCAGCTGGAAAAGGAGATTGAGCTGCCCTCAGGCCAGTTGATGGGACTTTTCAACCGGATCATCCGCAAAGTTGTGAAGGTAACCTTGACCCGAGGGCAGGGGCTTGATCTCTCTCACATAGTGCGGTGAACCCACTCCCTGCTCCCGAGATGAACACATGTTAGCATTTAGCTGTGTTTGCTGCATCTCGTCACACACACAAATCCGGGACTTCAGCTCTGAAAAATCTGTGAAGTTGTGTGTGTCCTCTCCCAGAGGCATCCCTGTTAGGAATTCGGTACATATCCAGTCTGTGTTCTTCAACTCTTCTTGCGAATATCCATATTCCTAAACTGTAGAGTGTTGCTTTATGTCTTCAAAATGCACACCTTTCTATAAGACACCAAGCGTCTGGGTCACGGGTGACTGGGCGCCTGCTGTTCCTTCATCTTCTGCTTCTCTGTGGTCGTCTTTTGTAGCTGTTTAATGAAGTTCAGGAAAAGGCCATTGAGGAGCAGATGGTGGCAGTGAAGGATGTGGTCATGGAGCCCACAATGAAGACCCTCAGTGATGACCTGGTATGTCCCTACTCAAGGCCTCAGGAGTCCTGGCTTTTCCATCAGTTGCCTTAGGCTGTGAATGCAGACTGTCTTCCCTTCCCCTTTAGAAAGAGTCCTCTGCACTCATTGAGCTAAGTGCTATTCCATAGGTTTAACTGGGCAAATGGACCCAGCATTGTCTGAGCACACACAGGCCTAGAGTTGTGCCTGCCATTGGTTGTGTGTATGTTATGAATGCAGGATTCCAGCATCTGTTGTAAATGTTTTGTCTTTTTTGGTGACTTCTTAAATACATATTTTATATACAGAGCTACCTTAAAATAATCAGAGCTGCCTACAAGGTTTTTGCAGGTGGACGGAAGAGAAGGAAATGTTTTCTCATCATTGTGCTATTCCACCCCAGCTTCCCCTTTTCCTGTGTTTGGTTCAGTCCTTGACTCTGACTTAGTCTCTGTATGGGTCCTTAACCACAGGATGAAGCAGCAAAGGAATTTCAGGAGAAACACAAGAAAGAAGTGGGGAAGCTGAAGAGCATGGACCTATCTGAGTAAGGCTTGTGGGAAGCAGAGACTTTGCCTTGGCTTCTGGGGCCCTAAGAATCTGCCTACACGTTTCTTCTAATCATATCCCAGGTTCCCTGGGAAGTGTCTTTCATGGGATCAATGTTAGGAGTGCTAACAGTTCTACTTGACCTTCTAATTGCCTGTTTGTATAATTTTGGAAGAGTTGGGTTCCCGAGACCAGTGCGGCCACTTTGACTTTCAAATTGCGTTCTCCGATCCCCAAGGCTCCAGGTCACACCTCGGGTCCTTCCAGGAGTGGGGGTGCCGATTGGATGAGCATGCACTTTAATGGTTACTTTACTCTATTTGGCTTTTACACGTGACTTTGTTTGAAGAAAGGATTCTACTGCTAAAACCAACCAAACAAGCAAAACCCTTGCTCTGAAACCGTCTGGGGATCCTAGTCCCTTCTGAGCTTCAGCTGTAGTGGTGCTGCCTCTCCCTCCACCGCCTGGATTGATGTGAACAATAACTCCAGAATTCGTGGCCTCTGAGCCTCTGCGACCTGTAGTCCTGTTTCTGGGTCATCAGTGATGGTGGCTGCTGGGTGTGTGAGATGGAGGTGGCCAGGAGTCCTTGGTCAGAGAATCGAGCTGTAGTTTCTGCCCTCAGCTTTATAATATCAAAACCTTGATTTGCCAGGACTGCTAAATCTAAAAGAGAAGGGAAGGAGGGAAGAGACACAGTTCAAGGGCTTGTGGACAAACGCTTGGAGGTGGGAGTGAGTGAGAAGATTGTGGAGACGACAGGAAGCTGCTTTGGGGGGTGTTAATGAGAGTCATGTGGGAGAAGCCAGGCAGGCGCCTTCTGTGCAGGACTGTCCTCACTGACCCCCGCCAGCAGACCTGGTGACCCTCGCTCCTGTGGAGCTTCTATCCATAGAGCTAAGCGCCACATCTCTTGGCCCTCCTGCATGCTCGTCCTTCTGCTGTTCAAATGCTGACACTGCTCAGCCTGGCTTTCATGACAGGAAAGGTCTGATAAGAATGTTGTCACTGTTGTATTTTCTCTTAAGCAGTCCCGTCTTCTTTCAAGCAGGCTTTGATAGTGCCCTTCTGTTTTTTTAAGATACGTAATCCGTGGGGACGATGAAGAGTGGAATGAAGTTTTGAACAAAGCTGGGCCGAACGCCTCGATCATCAGCCTGAAAAGGTGAGGGCCCAAGGTCTGAACTGCATCTGGTGGAAGAGGCATTCTGGCCTCTCTGCTTCTCTTTAACTTTGACTAGAAAATAGGAGGTTGGAGCAAAAGCTTTGACAGAAAAGTCATGGTTCTTCCCTTTGAGAGTCCCTTGGCCATTACCCTTGCAGTGCATCTCCCACAGACCAGGAGGGCCATCTCTTAGGCATGGATCTCTTCACTGTTTGTATTCGTCAGCCTTGCCAGGGCGCTGGGCCTATCAGAGAGAAGGGCTTGAGGGAACAGTCCAGAAGCTGCCACTGGCTGAGTCTTGCCTGTGGGCTTTCATCATTCAGCCCTCAGGATGACAGCATGAGGGGGCTGTTTTATTACTGTCATTGCTTTCAGATGAAGTAACCAAGGCTCTACGGGGTTAAGTAAATTCCCAAGAAGCACACAGCTAGTGAGAGCTGGAGCTAGAATCAAGTCCAAGTTTCTCTACTGCAAGGCCATAGGTTTAACTGTTACATTGTCCTTCCTTTGAGCCAGCAGTTCTCAAGGTTTTGGGTCTTTGAGTTCCTTTATCTCTTAAAAACAATTAAGGCCCCCAGAGGACTTTTGTTGGTTATATCTATTGTAATTTCCCATATTAGAAATGAAAAACTGGGCCGGGCGCGGTGGCTCAAGCCTGTAATCCCAGCACTTTGGGAGGCCGAGATGGGCGGATCACGAGGTCAGGAGATCGAGACCATCCTGGCTAACACAGTGAAACCCCATCTCTACTAAAAAATACAAAAAACTAGCCGGGCGAGGTGGCGGGCGCCTGTAGTCCCAGCTACTCGGGAGACTGAGGCAGGAGAATGGCGTGAACCCGGGAGGCGGAGCTTGCAGTGAGCTGAGATCCGGCCACTGCACTCCAGCCTGGGCGACAGAGCGAGACTCCGTCTCAAAAAAAAAAAAAAAAAAAGAAATGAAAAACTGGTCAGGTACGGTGGCTGATGCCTGTGATCTCAGCACTTTGGGAGACCGAGGCAGGAGGATCGCTTGAGCCCAGGAGTTCAAGACCAACCTGTGCAACATAGTGGCCCTGTTTCCCCAAAAAAATCTTAAAAAGAAAATAAATGAAAAACTGAGAAATTTAAAAAATATTCATTTGTTCACAGTAATAATGGATTCAGTTGTTTGGAAAAACACTCTCATAAAAATTGTGGTGAAGAGTGGCATTGTTTTACATATACGTTTTTGCAAATCTCTTCAATATCTGGCTTAATAGAAGGCAGCTGGATACTCATGTCTGTGTCTTCACTGACACCCTTGTGCTGTCATATCTTATACTCTCTGGAAAACTGAATATTTGTGAGAGAATGAAAATGAAAAAAGGCAAATAACTATTTTCATACTAATAGAAGTACATTTTGACCTTGTGGACACCTGAAAGGGTCTTAGGGACCCCAGCAGTCCTTAGACCACTCTTTGAAAATCTTCACTCCAAGCTTCTTATCTGCAGAGTGGTGCATTTGTAAATAACTTAGGCTGGAACCTTCATCAGTTTTCCCTGGGAATACAATGAGGCCTTCCCTGCCCAGAGCCTCTGGAATTGAGGCTTTCACAGCTGATTTGGGGGTTGATGGGGAGGGTGAGATTTTGGCAGTCCCCTAGTTACTGGTTTCCTTAAAAGCTTATATTTTGGAAACATTTGGAAAGAGGAAACCTTGTGTCTCTGGGAACTATAGATCCCAGAAATCAGATACTATCTTCCAGAGTCTCCATTAGTCACTGTGGCATCTTGAAGGATCCAGCATCGATGCTGGCCTCATTTCCCAGATGCTCTGTGGTGCAGTACAGAAGCCCACTGTCGGTGTGACCTGTCTCTGGTTTGTACAGTATGGGAAATGTAGCACAGGGCCCATGATGGCTTTGGCCTTGAGCACGGTGGCTTTCACTGGAAAAAAAGGCTGGAGAGCGTGCTTGCTGTGGAGACAGCCTCAGCTCCTCACTCTGCAGAACTTGGCCTTTCCTGCCATTTGTTTGGCCATTGCTGGTAGTGAGAAGCCTCTTGAGTCCAACCAGCCAGTGCTGTGTGGTTGTTGATGTGCTTGATGGCTCTGAGTAAATGTGAAAGCTTGAACTTTGTGAGCTAAAAATGCTGGTAGCTATCATTAAATACTCTGAGGCATTTCTTTTTTTCCTTTGAGAGGTACTTCATTCATACAACCTTAATGGTATCTGGACTGAACTCTTCTCTGTCTCCTTGTAGGGAAGTATTTGTTCCCAGAGCAAAATTAAACCTATGTTTCTTAATGGCAGGTGGCCGTTTGCTGAGTGATTCCTGTGCCAGTATATCAATGAAGAATCCAGGAACTGGTCACAGGGTGTCACCTGTTGTTTTCGATTTCTTCTTCTCATATAAGATAAATAAAATAATAGTAGCACATCATGGCTACTATTATGGCAGGGTTTTCCTTGGAGTCTCATGCCTTGTATTAAGGACTGTCTTCAGGGTCATTGGGATGAATATGTCTGGTTTCCAGAGTCGCTGCAGTGGTGGTGAGAGTGGTGAGTGGTGAGTGGAGAGTGGTGGTGGGGAATCCTTGTGGTGCCTTAGATCTGTCTTGGGAGAGGGGAGCACAGCGTACCGAGCTCTGAGGAGAACCTGGATTTCAGGTGTTAAGATCAAGATTTGTTCTTCCACAGACTAAGAGCTGGGTCAGGGCAGGAACTGGTCTGTGTGGTGTGTCCCCAGCCCCAGCACAATGCCTGCCCCCTAATAGGTTTGCAGAGAACATTTATGTCCAATCGGGTGTCCTTACATCAAGTTTCAAACGGTGGAAACCCTTTTTCACAAAGCAAAGCAAGCTTAAAACCAAGCAGTCTCAGATGTTCAGATCTGTACATATTTCATTCTTTCTATTTTTGATTTTTCTCTAGTGACAAGAAAAGGAAGTTGGAAGCCAAACAAGAACCCAAACAGAGCAAGAAGTTGAAGAAGAATAGAGATACAAAGAACAAAAAAGATATGAAACTGAAGTGGAAGAAATAGTGAAGAGAAACTTTGGCATCAGTGTTTGATCATGGGAAGATACTCTCACTTCCTGAACCCTCTCTGGCTGGACTGTTATAAGCAACAAGAGTCCCCGGCACACCTGCAAACTGGCTGCGGATTCAGCCTCCAGGCCTGTGTCAGTCTGTGAGCTCAACCTGGCTGAAGGCAGAGTCACTCCCAAATGGGTCTCCTTAGAACTTGATGGCTGGGCACTGCCACCTAGAATTGCTAGGAGTCTCTCTCTCCCCAACCAGTCCAGGGCCCTCCTTTCCTATAAGTTCATATTTTGCTTTGGGCCAGCTTTTTAGGCTCATACCCGCACACGTGGAAGCCATGTTGCCTCTCGTCCTCCTGAGGCCCTTAAGTACATCGCTTTCTGGTGGTGCCCAGGGGGCTGCTGCTGGGCCGCTGGGTCTCTCTTTGTGGCCTTGTGCCTGGAGCAGGAGGACCTCCAGTCCGTCCCGGCATCCCTGGCAGCACGCAGTTAGGTGCACCGGGGTTTGCTGATGCTGTCTTGTGCTGTTCCACTCTTGGCTCCAGCAGAGCCACTGTCCCAGAAACACCTGAGCCTGTAGTTTGTGTAGGATGCCACATCTGCGTCCTCAAGACCTGTTATCTCATCCATTTGGGAAAAGATGTTGGGAAAGGCCATTTTGCTCGCAGGGGTGAGGGGAGGGATAGAGAATCTATTTTTAATAAATAATATTCTAGAAAGACCAGCTGCCTGTGAGCGTTCTGAAATCCACACACGTGGAAGTTTCTTCTGGTCGGTCTTGGCTGCCTGGTGGAATTTGGAAGGCGTTGGTATCAAGGCCGGAGGTGAGCAGTGTATCTAGGGCTTCCCAGCCCAGAGGTCTGCGGGAGAAGTGGCAGGTGGTTGTGGTCACCTCGAGGGGCTTGGTGTGGTGGCTGGAAGCCAGCTAGAACTGCCTCATTTCCTTCCCAGCTCCTTCCAGGTCACTTGGTCCCTTCTATTTGTTGAGAACAGAGATTACAGAGCTTTACACATACTTCGGTATGTTTGTTTAATGGTATCCAGGCTAATGAATCTGCAGCCTGATGTGTTGTCTAGGTTCAGAGAAGGACAGGGAAGGAAACGGTAACTTCTCAGCCTAAGGGTATTTCATATGCAGCTCCCGGGACTTGTTCCCAGAGGGAGAAGAGCAGGTTCTGTGTGTGACCCTAGCACTGCTGAGCCTTGTCACCGAGGCTGTCGGGACGTGAGCTAGGGACCTTTCATTTCTTGGAACTGAAGTTTCCTGGCCACAGACCTCTGTTAGGTCTGTAGGAAATTTTGCTGGCGGTGGGGAGAGGGCATGAAAATAATTTTTATTTATTTTCTCAGGTGGGTGCCTAAGCCTGCCTTTCAAAGAGGGTTTTCTTAGAGCGTGACCAAAAGCAGAGTCACATTCTCAAATGGTCAGAGCTGGATGGGACTGTGCAAGTTGTCCAGGCATATCATCCTACAGGTAAGGAAGCTTTTGTTTAGTGTCTCTACCCCCAAAGTCTCCCCAGCTGGCTCTGCTTTGGGTGCAAGGTGAGAGGGCTCTGGAGGCAGACTGCTCTGCCCTGACCCTCACCGTGGCCTTGGGCAGGTTACTTGATCCTACCTGCCCTTCAGGTCCACTTCTGCAAAGTGTGAGCGGTAGGAATAGCACCCCTGTCATGGGGTTGTGGTGAGGAGTGGGTGAGGTAGAATGGAAAGCATTTAGAACAGTGCCTGGCACAGAGCAAGGGCCTGCTCAATCTCTCTGGGTTCTGGGCACTCATCAGATCTAACTAGAGGAGCTGTTCAAGTTCAGTTACATGCCAGCTCTGAGAATACTCAATAAGGACTGGCTGTGGTGGTGTTTTAAAAACAGACAGGGTCTTGTTCTGTTGCCCAAGCTGGAGTGCGGTGGCTCAGTCATAGCTCATTGCAGCCTTGAACTCGGGCTGAAGGCATTCTCCCACCTCAGCCTTCCAAGCTGAGGGAAGGTGCTCACCACCACACCTGCCTAATTTTTGAAATTATCTAGAGATGGAGTCTCAATATGTTGCCCAGGTTGGTCTGGAACTCTGGCCTCAAGTGATCTGCCAGGGCCTCCCAGAGTATTGGGATTAGAGGCATGAGCCACCACACTTGGCCAGGACTGGCCATGTTCCAAAACCACAACCTAAGCTAGAAAAGGCATCTCACTTGGGCAGCAGAGAGCATGCATTTTGCAGTCAGACTTGTCTGGCTGAGTGTAATATCTCTGTATCCTTGGACAAGGCCTCTTTATTTGCAAAGTGTGTGTTCCTAAACACACGCCTGGGTCTTTGCATTTTGTGGTCATGATCTTGGGTTCTCCTTCAAACCTGAAAAGGCATGCTCCCCCACACTTCACCATCTGGCCCCCAGACAGAGTGACATCTGTAAAGCTTGGCTGTCTTAGGAAATGTCACTTGCGAAATGAATTCAGATAGGCCAGCCATGAATGCTGTCACCAGAAGGGGAAGAGGCTGAAGAAGCCTGAACAAAGAATGTCACTGAATGGTCGCCCCCCATGCCCCCTCGCCAGGCGGAGCTGATGCCGGCCTGCTTCAGTGCTTCCACTGCTCATCTGGCCCGGCAGTCCCAGAGGACTCCAGAGTGACCAGGAGACGGGACACAAAGGGGGCCGCTGAGGCTGGGAGGTGGGGGAGGGGCAGAAATAAGTGACCGTCACCTTGGAAAAATGTAGACTCATTATCTGAGGCCCACCCGCAGCCATTCTGCAGGCCTAGAGGAGGGGGTGGGGTTGGAAGCCTCTTGGGCTTGAATAGACAATTTCAGGGGATTGTCCCTGAAGGGGCATGCCCTTGATTCTACAAACAATTGGTTCGAGTTAAACCTCATCTGGATCCTGCAAACGGGACATGAAAGGCAGCCTGAAAGGGAGATGCTGGGGCTTCCTGCTTGGGCTGGTTCTGTTGAGGAAAAAGCTCTAGCCACCTCGCATCTGGCATGGGGACTGATGTGGAAAAGGATAACTGGCCTTCCAGGCGGAGAGCAGAAAGGAAAGGAAAGCTTCAGGAGAAGATTTGAAAGCAGGAAAGAAACCAGACAGCCTCAAAAAAGACAATCTCAGTGTTATCCCTGTCGGTGCAGGAGCAGACTGGTACCCGCCACCTCTGGAGAGGCGCTTTCTTTGGAGACGGCTAAGGCGCCAGCTTATGATTGCCTGTGGACCTGCTGAAGCGGAGTGAAATCCCTGTGGATGCAACCCATGCGCTCAGCACCTGGGTACTCAAGGGCTCCAGTGAGAAGGTAACTCCCCCGAGCCCGCCTGTGGCTGCTCATAGCAGGCGGAGTAGGCAGGCAGTGAGCAGTGGCCCCGAATTAGGAGGTCCAGCTGCCCAGGTAAGTGATCATTTCCGTTTGGGTCCTAGCCCCTTGGAAGCATGTCTGATTTTTTTTTTTTGGTAATTATTTTAATTTTTAATGTTTATTCAAAAATGTATTCCTGCTACCCACAGGCTCCAAGGGACCCGCTCCCTCTCTCCCACCTCCACTTTCTCTCAACCCCCCACTCACCCTCTCAGGAGAGGAAAGGGCTGATCCCTCGTCTGGAGCCAGAATGCAACTAGATCTTGCTTTCTAGACTGGGTACTGACCGAGGCATGTCCTGCAGGGATGGGGCAACTTGTGGGGACGCTGGACACAGACCTGTGAAGGGTAGCCACTTTGTATGACAAGTGCTGGGGAGAGGCGGCCTGCTCTACCACCTTCTTGGCCACAGCATAGAAAGATGGTGTGGGGGCCGGGCGCGGTGGCTCAAGCCTGTAATCCCAGCACTTTGGGAGGCCGAGACGGGTGGATCATGAGGTCAGGAGATCGAGACCATCCTGGCTAGCGTGGTGAAACCCCGCCTCTACTAAAAAAAATACAAAAAACTAGCCGGGCGTGGTGGCAGGCGCCTGTAGTCCCAGCTACTCGGGAGGCTGAGGCGGGAGAATGGCGTAAACCCGGGAGGCGGAGCTTGCAGTGAGCTGAGATCTGGCCACTGCACTCCAGCCTGGGCGACAGAGCGAGACTCTGTCTCAAAAAAAAAAAAAAAAAAAGAAAGATGGTGTGGGGGAGTGCGCCCCCTCCCAGTGGCCCCCAGAGGGCACCATGGGTCTGTGCGACCCCAGGGCCCCAGGCTGGGCCTCGAGCTTCCTGCGCAGCCCCTGCTGGAATTGGGCCTTCCCAGGGACTGGGATCTTTATGTCATTCCCCTAACTCCTGAGTCATGGCCAGTCACTGGCCCACAGCCACTTTGCTTCAGGTTCCCAGTGACCTTAGGAATTTCTATACCTGCCTCTGCAGGCAGGCGACTTTTTTTTGAGAGAGTCTTGCTTTGTTGTCCAGGCTGAGGTGCAGGAGTGATCATAGCTCACTGCAGCCTTGAACTCCTGGGCTCTGTGATCCTCCCACCTCAGCCTCCTGAGCAGCTGGGAATACAGATGTGCACCACTATGCCCAGCTAATTGGCAGGGAATGTTTTAAAAACTTGTATTTGTGCCTGAACTTTGCACCTAAAACTACAGCCATGGCCCCAGAACACTGTTGGGTCTGAGTCCGCGCCTCACCATCTCCCTCCATTACCTCTGCTAGTGGCCTTGTGGTGGCACAGCCAGCTTAGCACTCACCCAGGGACAGGTCCCTCAAATCAGGCCAGGTCGGGCCTGGGTGAAGGAGGCCCTACCGCCACTTTGCTGGGCTCTGCCATTTGGGGATGTGCCAGGGTTTGCAAACACCTCTGAAGACATCCCCCAAAATAGCTCCCACATAAAGGGCTGTGGAGGGGGTGGGAGTGGAGATAAGGAAAGCCTGGTGGTGTCATATTCCTCAGTCATTTGGTGCCTGTCCAGCTCAGTGGCACATACGTGCTTAAATATGAGCGAGGGCCGGTGAGGCATGGAGAGAGGCGAGTGCTGGGTGGCCACAGCAATGGCTTTGGTAGGGTCTTGGCTCTGAGAGGCAGGAGACCTGAGTAAGAGAGTCAGCTCTGGGATCTCTCCCTGGTCCTAAGGGCTCCTCCCCAGTTCTGAACTCTGAGTAACCCTCTTCCAGAGCAGTGAGGCCAAGGTCATTGTTAATGAGTATTTATTGTTAATAAAACCATAATACATTTACAGTAGGTGACATTATTGTACAGTTAAAGTATCATACAATATTACAGCAATAAAATAATGCCTATTTCTTTGTACATCCAGCCAAGCAGCTAGTCAAAATATTTTCCAGGATTGCAAGCCCTTGGGGGCTGTTCAGGGTGACCTGAGTGACACCTCCTGAATTGCCCAGGGCTTTTGGTGAATAAATAGTTTCTAAGGTGCCTCCAGACAGGCCGTGCCTGATGCTGCCCCAGTGTCTGGTCCATAAATACGACAGGTGTCAGGGGAGCCTGAAGCCTGCAGAATTCGAGGGCAAGGCCGGGAGGGGACACAACAGAAAGGCCTCTTCTCTTGGCCCTTATTTTCCATCAATGACCCGTCCTTTATCTCCAAGAGCCACAGTTCCCAGTGGGAAGTGTTTGCCCAGCTCTCAATCCTCCGTTAAAGGAGCGAAGAGACTTGACCAGGGGGCTCTGCTTCCTGGCCCCACAAAGGCAACCTAGTTTAGGCCTGAGGTTCCAGAATCCACTCATTTACTTTGGCCCCTAAAACCACAGCAAAACAAGAGCTGAGGCCATTCCTACACAGTACCCCATCCCCTACCCCTCCATGCCAGACTTAGCGCAGAAACCATCAGCTGAGGAAATGCCCTCTGCTGCTAACTGAGCAAGCCGATAGTCCTGATGGGAGGTACTCTGGAAGCCCAGGCACCAAAGACAATGGGGGGACTCTGGGTGGCAGCAGTCATGGTGACGGGGGGGTCAGGCCACTGGATGCCCACATCAAGCCTGTCAAACCTTTGAGGAAAAAGTTCAGGGATTTGGGCAGCCTTTGCTATGTGACATTTAGGAAGAAAAATACCAGCTTTTGAATTACTATAGACGATCGGGGGCCTAGGCAGTATGCATTCTATACATTCATAAGGATTCCCGCACCCCCAAGAGCCCCAGTTGGGATGGTCTGAATTTACTGAGGCCCTAGGAGGGCCTGGGCAGAGGTGGATCAGGACCAGCTGCTGACCTGCAGGAGGGGAGAGCGACACGCAGGGGAGTGCATGGCTGCCCTTGAGGGGCAGACTGGGATGGGGAGGAGGGCCACCAGTTGGCTACATCTCTCCTTTGCCTATCAAACAGCTCTAGAGCAGAGGAGATGAGGGTGTGCTGTCTGGTGACAGGTGGGGCATCTGGGGAAGGAGGAGGAAACAGCCCCGTGACCCTGGCTCCAAGAGGGCCTACAACCATAGCCTGACCTGGTGGGCCCTGGCATCTCCACAGGCCCTGGCGCTGGCAGCCTCCGCCCCCCGCCTCACACCCGGGAGGTGATGTAGACAGAGTGCACGCGCTCCGCCAGGGTGTTCTGCAGGTCCTGCAGCGGATCCAGGCCCTGCACTTTGCTGCTGCGGCCGTAGATGAGCTGCCGGAAGGCGTCCTGCTCCAGCAGGGCCTTCATGTGCTTGAGAAAGAAGCCCTCACAGAACAGGGCCAGTTCTGGGGCATTGTGGATCTGTAGGGCAGAGAGAGGAGGGGTGAAGCTCATGTCCTTAGTACAGCCCCACTCACCCTCACCCCCAAATACTGCCTACCCATGGCCACGGCCCTGCTTAAGCCCCACCCTGGCCAGGGGAGGCGTTCCCTGTCCCTGCATCCTGAGGCCACCTCTGCTATATCTGAACTGTTCCAGGCCCCGTCATTTTCCTGCCTGTGTCATACTGTCATGCTGCCCTGTTAAGTGGCAGTCATCCCTGTTGGATTGGAAGTTCCCTTCCTAAGGGCAAGAACAGGGACTGTCCACCACTGGGTGTCCAGGGCTCAGCACCAGGCCTGGCATGTGAGTGTGCACATGGTAAATGCTGGATAAGGATGTCACTCAACAAATATCAAGGGGCCGCTCTGGGTTTTCAGTTCAGAGGTCAAGGTCTCTGCAGTGCTGCAGATGTCCTATTTTGGGGGAGACAGAATCTGAGGAACCAAAGACAAGGTAACTGCAGACGGTGCTAG
Source organism: Macaca nemestrina (assembly GCF_043159975.1). Lineage (NCBI taxonomy): Eukaryota > Metazoa > Chordata > Mammalia > Primates > Cercopithecidae > Macaca > Macaca nemestrina. The sequence goes on along the minus strand of NC_092136.1, from coordinate 31,312,659 downwards.
AGACTGTGAAGGAGGTAAAGCCAACGTGACCGGATGGTGTGTGAGAGGCCAGGGGAGGCCTGGGGACACCAGCTGATGAAGATGAAGGGCGGGAAAGAGCTTTACAGGAAAAGGGAAGCGTCACAAAAGCCCTGGGGTCTGGGCATGCTGAGAAGGAAGCATGGTGGAGTGAAGGGAGATGTGGGCAGGACCTTGGGGGCCTTGGAAGGCATGATAAGGGCTGGCTATTATTTAGCCTGCAGCAGGTGGAAAACCTTTGGTGGGATTAAGTATGGGAGTAACACAGTCTTTGTACTTTCTTGGGGGGCGGGGGGAGTGTGTTGAGACAAAGTCTCACTCTGTCGCCCAGGCTGGAGTGCAGTGGCATGATCACAGCTCACTACAGTCTCAACCTACTGGGCTCAAGTGGTCCTCCTGCCTCAGCCTCCTGAGCAACTGGGACCACAGGTACACGCCAGGACACTCAGCTAGTTTGTAGAGGCAGGGTCTTGCCATGTTTCACAGGCTGGTCTAAACTCCTGGTCCTCCTGGCTCATCCTCCCGAAGTACTGGGATTACAGGTGTGAGCCACTGTGCCTGGCCATGGTTTTTGAACTTTTAAAAGAACCTTGTGGATTGCAAGGCTAAGGCCAGAAAGTAGGGAGGCTGGGCCAATGCCATTGTCCAAGAGAATGATGGTGGTGGCTTAGGGCAAGGAGGGCAGTAGAGATGAAGGGAAGTGGAGAAACTGCTGGTGTGTTTCAGAGGTACATGGCTTGCATTTGGGGTGGGATTTTACAAATCAAATATGATTCCTAAGTTTTGAGTCTGAGCAACTGAGCAGTGACCATGTCGCTTGTTGAGATGGGGCAGCTGGGGAGGCACAGGTAGGGGAGAAAAGTAAATACCTATGGCTTTGATTTGACTCAGAGGCTCAGCAACTTACCCAGGTGGCAGAGCTGGAATGTGAACCAGGATGCACCTGGCTCAGAAGCTCCCCTCCCAAGCTACCATGTGGCCGGTGGGCAGCAGTGCCCCCAGGCTACAGAGAGTTGCCTACCCTCCCTCAGCCTCTACTCTGCCCTCAAGCAGCCTGGCCACCCGCATCTCCTAGCTCATCCCCAGTGTGGCCACACGGCCGAGGCCCCCGTGGAGCAGAGCATGTGGTGGGAGGTGGCCAGCAGGCATCCTTGGCCCTCACCTTGGCATATTTGTAGGTGTTCACGGCGCTCTCCACGCTGAGGGTCTGGGAGCATAGGATCTCGCAGTGCCTCTGCAGGGCATCCAGCTGGAACAGGCTGGCAGCTGACAGCAGCTGGTAGGGAGGCAGAGCAGGTCTTGGGGACCCATGGCCAGACCAGTAGCCCAGACAGCATGGAACAGAAAGCTCCTGAGTGCCATGTGCCCTGCTGCCTCCGCCCTCAGGCCCCACTACCTTCCGATCCGCCTGGACCTAACCATCCCCGCTGGGGCACGCACTGAGGCTGGGCTCAGCGGTGTGCACAGTTCCTGTTTCTGGGAATCACTCTTCCAGTGAGATGGAGAGGAAGAGGCACCTTACCTCTGTGAAGGGGGTAAATGGGAGACCGAGCAGCCGGGGACCCTGGCGCAGGCCCCCTCCTCCTCTCCCGAGTCTCACCTCCAGGATGTCAGCGGTGGGGATCTCCATGGATTCTGTTCCTCCGTAGTACAGATACTGCATCATCATCTGTGGTGGGAAGAGGCCCGGGTGAATGCCACGTGGACCTGAGGCATGAAAGTCCTTGCCGGCCCCACAGGGTACTGCTCCAGCTGCCACCTCCAGGGGCCTGTCCCTCTGCAGAGCCCCAGCTCTGTCTCTCCCTCCCTCTCCTGCTCAGGCTGCGACTTGTGTTTTCCCGGGAACGCCACCTCTAGAAGCCACCTCCAAGACACTCTCTCCTGAGTCCCTGCCTGGATGACAAGCTCCCTCCGCGGAATGTTTCCCTACAATCCTCATAAGAACACCGTGAGCCCAGGAGGGAAGTTCCTATCCGCAGTTGGGGCAACTGAGGCCCAGGGAAGGAAGATGACTTGGCTCAAGTCCCTCAGCTCCCCGATGCCTGCAGCAGGACTCGCGGCATGCCTGGCCCCACGTGACTCATTGCTGGTGTGATCTAGATTCTACACAGGGAGTAGCAGTGGGGGGGTCTCTGAAGGGATGTTGGAGGACGCTGTCTCCTGCCTTCCCCTGTCTGTACAAGGACTCCAATGTAGAGGTGAGAGTCCATCCGGACTCTGTCTCAGGTGTGCTCCCTCAAAAAGAAAGCGCAGAGCCCAGGCCCATAGGCCCGGAGCTCCCCTCGACAGGTTGAGCCCCGCCTTGGGCTCCCAGATGAGGTGGTCCAGGACTAGGAACTATTTAGTTCTGCTGAGGTTTCAGTTACAAACGCAGCCATCACGCTGGAGCCTAGTGAGGTTCCCAGTTGGAAAAAGAAAAACAATTCTTTCTGGCTGGCTGAAGAAACGGCCCTAGCAAGGAGCTGGCAAGTGTGTAAGTAAACATGGCTCCAGCCGGCATAGTCGGGCTCTGTCAAGACCAGCCGTGAGGCTGCAGAGGCACCAGAGGGTCTAGGAGAAGGCCCAACTGCAGGGAGAGAAGTCGGGAGATGGGCCTGCCAGCCTCGTTCAGGCATCAGGAGACGTTGGCCAAGGCCCACCCTGGAGATGTCAGCCTCTCCCCACCTCTAGAGGTCTGGGAAGCTCCCACGGCCTTCTGCAGCCCCTGCTGGAGCCTGGATGGCGAGCTCATGATTGCAGAGTAAGTAAGTATCCGTCTGTTCCCTCCAGACAGTGTGTGCCTTGGGCAAGCCATGCCCGCGTCCCTCTGCCCTCCCCATGCAGGGCACTGAATCAGTGCTCAGCAAGGTGTGGCACCAGCAGGAGCAGTGCCTGGAATGCCCCTCATACAGGGTTGGAGTTGGGGGACCAGGCAGGCAGGTCAGATCTTCCTTCTGGGATTCTTTGCTAAGGGATGGCCTCAGGGCAGCCCCTGGGGCCAGGCCTACCAGCCACCTTTGGCTGCAGCTCCCTTCCTGGCCTGGAAGGCCACCTCCTGCTGCATTTTAGGATTCGGTTTTGGCAAGGCCCAGTCTTGGGATCCGTGGCACATGGATCTCCCTGAGGCCACTTGAATGCACATGAGGCCACAGAAGTCAGATCAGAATGGCTCACCTGGAGCCTTGCTGTGGGAGCTGGGCAGCCAGCAGGCAGACGTGGGTGAATTTTGCTCAGCCTGGCAGTCCCTAGCAGGATACAGGTCATGTGCCTCCTGGAGCCAGGCAGCCTGCGGGGCTAGACAGGCTGCTTGAGGAAAGGCCCCAGACAGGACCAGCTGTAGAAGGGCAGCAGGGTTTCCTTCTGTCCTAAGTGGGCCACCTGGAAGCTGAGACTGCAGAAACCATGTTGGAAGGGCAGGGTTCGGGCCCTCTGGGCTATATGCTCAGTAACTTTTTTGTTTTGTTTTGTTTTGTTTTGAGACGGAGTTTCGCTCTTGTTGCCCAGGATGGAGTGCAGTGGCACAATCTTGGCTCACCGCAACCTCCACCTCCAGGGTTCGCGTGATCTTCCTGCCTCAGCCTCCTGAGTAGCTGGGATTAATTTTGTATTTTTAGTAGAGACAGGGTTTCTCCACGTTGGTCAGGCTGGTCTCAAACTCCTGACCTCAGGTGGTCCGCCCACCTCGGCCTCCCAGAATGCTGGGATTACAGGCGTGAGCTACTGTGCCCAGCTGTCAGTAACTTTTACATTGATTACATGTTGAAATAATTTCACCTGCTCTTTTTTATGTGACTAGTAGTAAATTTTAAATTACAATGTATGCCTCACACTCTATCTGACAGTACTGCCTAGAAGTCCTTGGGCCTCTGTTTCCTCCTCCAGAAAACAAAATAATGATCCACACACCCCCACCCCACCCCGCCAACATGAGAGCCAATGAGATATTTGGGGGCTGCTGGAAAACTTTCAGGCTTTGTTAGGGAACCCTGACCCCAGATTAATGGCTCCAGCCTGACCCCTCCAGGGAAGCCCCGGAAAGCCAGAGCTGAGGTCTGGAAGCCCCATCTGAAATGATGCCCCGGATATGGCGAAGTTCTGTACCCAGGGGACCCACGGGGCCAGTGCCCTGGGCCTGGTTAGAACAGTCGGCCAGAACTTGGCAAGAGGCCCAGGGGAAGGCACATGTGTGCTGTGGAGCTGAAGCCTGTCCCCTATTTGCCCTCCCAGCAACCCCGGGAGATGCCAAGGGGCTGCTGAGCCTGTTCTGCAACAGATGCCCTCCCTTGGCCTGGTGGGTGAGCACAGGCAACCAAGCCTGCACACATCCCCTTATAGGCCGTGGTCACCTGTGGCCACATGTGTGCCCCCCAGTCTCCAGCGATTCCTGCAGTCCCTCTAGGACCTGCCTCCTGCCTGATCTGAGCATGACTCCACCTCCCGCTCCACTCACCTGGACATGTTCCTAAAGCTGCCCATTCTCCAGTGAGTTGGATTAAGGGGTGGGAAAAGAGGGAAGGGGAGATGCCACCACTCTGTGGCCTATGCCAGAATCCTGGGCCTCCCCTCCTCCCACATCCGTCAGTTACCAAGTTCCAAGTCCCATCCGCTCTTCCCTGGTCCATTTCCCTCCATCCCCCCAGCCACTGCCAAGCCAGGTCACCACTGTCACTCAGTTGGATTCCTCAGCAGCCCCTAACGGGTCCTCTGGAGGCGGCCATGCCCCCTTCCATCCCTTCTTACTGCTGCAAATGCAAACTTGGCCATTTGGCACATCCTGGGTTTGAATTCTGGCTCCATCACTTCCCAGCTATGTGATCTTGAGCAAGTTACTCAACTTCTCCATGCCTCTGACTCCTCCTCTATCAAGAGGCGATAACATACCTACCTCCCTGGATCTGTGCTGTGGAGGCTTCAATGGAAACCAAGCAAAGCACTTAGAACCCTGCCTGCCTAAGTGTTAGTGATGGTGAGCTCATCCTACTGCTTAAAACCTTGAGGGCAGCGTCTCTGTCCTGTTTGCTGTGGTATTCACCCCAAAATGTCTAAATGCTACATAAGCATGGGGATAAGTGACTAGAGAGGGCATGAGAAAGAAAAAGCCATTTTAGGCCAGGTGTGGTGGCTCACGCCTGTAATCCCAGCACTTTGGGAGGCCGATGCGGGTGGATCACAAGGTCAGGAGTTCGAGACCAGCCTGACCAAGATGGTGAAACCCTGTCTCTACTAAAAATACAAAAATTAGCCAGGCGCGGTGGCAGGTGCCTGTAAATCCCAGCTACTCATGAGGCTGAGGCAAGAGAATCACTTGAACCCGGGCAGCAGAGGTTGCATTGAGCTGAGATTGTGCCATTGCACTCCAGCCTAGGCGACAGAGTGAGACTGTCAAAAAAAAAAAAAAAAAAAGCCATTTTAGAGGTGGCCCCATGTGCTTCTGTGAGACTCTTTGGGGTTTGCAATCTCTCCTATTATATCACAAACCACTCCTGTGCAGGGCAAGGCCCTAGACCCACCCACCAGCTGCCTCCTGGCCTCAGTCCCAGCCCATAAGGGTGAGCTCTTCCAGCCCTGAGCCCACCACACGGCCTGGAGACCTGCAGTTGCTACTTTCTAGAAAGCTCCTCTCAGTGGGGTTCAGCTGAGATCCCAGCCAGGTCTCTTCCTCTGGACCTTGTCTGCCCTGACTGGAGTTTCTAGTACGTAGCCTTGTATGTTTTACAAAGCTTAGAGCCCGAAAGACCTGACTTTGATCTTCTACAATCAGGATGTGCGCCTCACAGCCACATGCTTGACCACTGTGACTGGGGTTCCATGCTTGGGAGAAGTGACAGCCTCCATAGCCTCCAGCAGCACTGCTCAAACTGTACTGAGCACATGGCCACCTGGGGATCTTGTGAAGATGCAGGAGGGCTGGGGCGGGGCCTGGGGCTCTGCATTTCCAACAAGGTCTCAGTAATGCCCATTGGTTGGGGGCCCACCCTGATAACAAGGACTCACTCCACGGCTGTGTGGCCTGTATCTGTCCTTGCACGTCTGTCTGCAGGCTGCCCAGACCACCTGTCTAGCGGTGAGAGCTCAGTACCCATGCAACAGGCTCTGAAGCTGCAGCCCCACAATGGGATGGCTGCCTCTGCACAGGGAAAGACCTGGATGCTCTACTGATTCAACAAAATACAGAAGGCACTGGGAATAGAGTGGACAATGTCAGCCTACGCACAGCTGCCCACAAAAGTGAGCTCCTGGGGGAGGGTCATCCCTCCGAGAAGAGGGCGGCACGAAGACCCACACACCTGAAAAATATGGTACTTCATGTCGCTGATCTCAATGGTCTTGCTGCTGTCCCCATCCTGTTCTGATTTATTGGTCATTAGTGTCTTGAACCTGGAGTAAAGGAGACAAAGCAAGGCGGATTTTGAACCTTTTACTCCACCACTGTGTGGCGATGGCACCATTTGTCACCTGACTGGCTACCATGAGACGGAGCATTTTAAAAATTACTGCTGTGCTCCTAAAATAATTTTCAGCAAGTGCCATTTTACACAATCTTAGGAAGACATCTGGGCTGAGCCCGATTCTGTTCTCACCACCCACCATACAAGCGACCTGACTCCTGTGGCCAGAATGCTGACTCTTCATTCCAGAATATGTTTGCTAATAATCAAAGCAATAACTCGGCCAGAAAGAACACCACCTCAGAGACCCCCTTCCCTGCTGCCCCGGGTCCACCCTCCTTGCCCCGCTGTGGGGCGAGTGGGGCTCTGCTGCCACGTGACCACAGTCTGAGGGGCACAGGCTGTAGGGTACAGCCCCAGCGAGTCACTCTCTGTCACCTCGAATCTGAAACAAGGTGTTTCTGTGCCATGGGCTGGGAGTTTGTTATCTGAGGCTGCCTACCTGTTAGAAGCTGTCACCAGCAGGACTTTATGTGCATAAAACAGCTTTCCTTCCACTAGGAAGGTCACATCCGACATCTCCTTATTGTTCAAAAAGTGTGGATCTGTGGAAAGCGGGGAGACAGAGGGATATGGCCGAGGAGTCCCCTGCTGGGGGTTGCTTGTGTGTGCTGTGAGGTGCGTGTCTGGGGTTGGGGGTGGGACATAGGGGTGAGGAACAGAGAAACTGAGGCTGGAACCTTGACACTTGGAAATGGAAAGACAACAAAGTGGGGAGGGGGCAGGAAAGGGAAGAGGGGGAGGGCGTGTGGCAATGCGGGGCGCGGGGGGCGGGCGTTCACCTAGCCTGGCTGGCAGGGTCTTCCGGACCTCTGGGATGCTGGGGATGGGGCTGCTGCCATAGCAGTGGGTGAAGATGGCAGCCAGTTGCTGGATGACGGAGTCGTTCTGTGGGGAGGGGAGAGAGGGCCTGTGAGCTGCCTGCTGTGGCTGGCTGTTCACAGATGTAGATATATTAGGCTAATTTCAAAAGTCCAGGCCAGGATTAGTGCAGCCGCTGTCTTTTGTTCCTGCTAGATGTGGCTTGGCAAGAGATGCCTGTTCCTTCATCAGTGATTCCCCAAATGGCTTTTTTGGCCAGGTTCCAACCCAGACACATCCATGGCTTCTGCCCTCTACAGCCAGGCAGTGCAGGTCTAACTCTGGGTGCTCTGTGTGTGAGAGGGGGTGTGTGTGTGTGTGTGTGTGTGTGTGTGTTGGGGTGGGTGTGTGTGTGTGTGTGCGCGCGCGCTGTGTGTGTGAGAGGGTGTGTGTGCGCGCTGTGTGTGTGTGTGTGTGTGTGTTGGGGTGTGTGTGTGTGTGTGTGCGCGCGCTGTGTGTGTGAGAGGGTGTGTGTGGGGGTGGGGGTGTGTGTGTGTGTGTGTGTGTGTGTGTGTGTGTGTGTTGGGGTGGGGGAGTCCCTGGGTGCTGGGGACAGGCGTGTGGGCGTGTGTGTGTGTGTTGGGTGGGGGGGTCCCTGGGTGCTGGGGACAGGCGTGTGGGCGTGTGTGTGTGTGTTGGGTCGGGGGGAGGTCCCTGGGTGCTGGGGACAGGCGTGTGGGCGTGTGTTGGGTCGGGGGGAGGTCCCTGGGTGCTGGGGACAGGCGTGTGGGTGTGTGTTGGGTGGGGGGGGGGTCCCTGGGTGCTGGGGGCAGGTGTGTGGGCGTGTGTGTGTTGGGGGGGGAGGTCCCTGAGTCTGTCCACGTCTGCCTGTGTGTCCATCTGTGTGTCCCATGGTCTGAGTCTGGGCCGTGGGCTTGGGAACCAGCCACTGGCCACACTCACTTTGCTGGTCTTGAGGATGTCAAACATGAGCTGCAAGCCCTCGGTCACCAGCTCCTCGTTGTACTCCTCCTCTTTGATGGAGCTGAAGTCCCGCAGGAGGCTCTGCACCACCGAGTACCGCGACTGCGAGAAGGAGGTCCTCAGAGACTCGATCCAGATGTGCAGCTTCCAGGGGACTCCTGGCCCAGGCAGGGAAGGGCAGGCAGTCACGCACCACAGCTAAGCGCTCCCGGCACAGACCACAGCCTTTTCTGGGCAGACTCTCCCAGGATGCCCCTGCTGTCTGCAGAGCACCCCGCCCACCCCCTCCCGCCTGCCCCCTTCCTGTGCGCTGAGTGGCCCTCTCAGGATGGCCATGGAAGGAAAGCTTTAATTCATTCTAATAGGGCTTGCTGGCAGGTCAGAGTGGAGTTTCAGGTTCTCATGAGATGAGGTGGAGTGGCGGCTTCGGCCCAAATGCAGGGAACTCAAGCTCTGAAAGTTGATGGCCCAGCCTGGGGATTTTGAAGCGTGGGCCCAGCACCCATAGTAGCCTTGTTGCTTATTGCGCTCAAAAATGACTGCTAGAGAGGTCTCATAGTTGTGGAGGGGTGGCCAGGAGGGCTTGGATGGCCAGAGAATATGCCAGGCACTCCAGGACACACAGGCCTCCTTGCCTGCACGGAAGCTCAAAATGCACCTGGTCCTATCACGAGGCGCTCTCCCAGCACACAGATCACTGGAATGTCGCTGCACATCCCCGGGAACATAATGACTGTTTTACCAGGTCCCCAGCGTGTGTCAGCGGGGCCATAACTTAAAATTGCTGTGGGAAGTTCGTGACAAAAAACTAGTCATGGCCGGGCGCAGTGGCTCAAGCCTGTAATCCCAGCACTTTGGGAGGCCGAGACGGGCGGATCACGAGGTCAGGAGATTGAGACCATCCTGGCTAACACGGTGAAACCCCGTCTCTACTAAAAAATACAAAAAACTAGCCGGGCGAGTGGCGGGCGCCTGTAGTCCCAACTACTCCGGAGGCTGAGGCAGGAAAATGGCGTGAACCCGGGAGGCAGAGCTTGCAGTGAGCTGAGATCCGGCCACTGCACTCCAGCCTGGGCGACAGAGTGAGACTCCGTCTCAAAAAAAAAAAAAAAAAGAAAACAAACTAGTCATGTCCCTGGTGATTAGAGAGGTAGCTTCTTACCCCAGCCTCACTGTGGATTAAAGAACTGATGGCATTCCCCAGCGACACATGGACAGCAGTGTGGTGGTGGTACTACACTTGGGTTACTGACTGCAGGTGGGGGTGACGTCTCCGTTTCCCAGTGAAGAACACTGAGGCTGACTCACTGCTGTCTTGGCCCAGCCCTGGGGGGTTGTGGCCCTGTGATGACAGTGACAGTGCTATCATCCACCAAGTGCTCACAGTGGCCACTGTGCCTTGTACCCCATTCTTAGATAAGGATCATTAGCACCAAACTCACAGAGGCAGCAATTGAGGCTTGGAGAGAGGACGTGGTGTGCAGCTAACACAGGACCTGACCTAAGTTTGTCTGACTAGCCTCCCTGGAGGACACCAAAAGTCCACAGACTCGCAGACCCAAGGAGTGCAAGGTCAACCAAGTGACAGGATTGCCGTCTCACAGCATGGAGTCCCGGGGCTGCAGAGGCTCCCAGCGCTCCACATCCCTGGGCTGTGACTGGGGAAGGGGCAGCGAAGCTCCAGCCAGGCAGGGTGGAGGACCCAAGGGCAGAGGGCTGGGCCATGACCCCAAGACATGGCACTGTTGAGCACTGTCTGAGACCCAGGGCCCCTCCTGACCTGGCTGTGTAGCTGGGGGGTCCCAGCCTCCACCCCGTCTGTGCTCAGCTGCCCTGGGGCTTGTCTGTCCCTGCGGGCCCTGGCCCTCTCAGGCCTGCTGAAGAGCACCTGGGAGTGACCGTGTGTGTCCATATGCATGCATGGACATGCGTGTGCACGCCCGCGAGGCCTCACCCAGCGCCCTCAGCTCCATGGTGATGTCCACATAGCCGTGCTCGGCGCTGTAGTACATGGCCTCCTGCAGGGCCTTGGTGCGGGTCCGGCTCAGCCGCACAGGCCCCTCGCTGCCGCTGCCCTGGCTCGACGCGTCGCTCTCCTCCACACCCTCGGCCAGGATCTCCTCCAGGGACAGCACGTCCGCTTTAGCCTGCTGCGGCTGCGTCAGGAGCTTCCTCAGGACGTTCCTGCGGGCCCAGGGATGAATGAAGGTGAGGGCTGAGGTCCCATAGGCAGTGCCCACCTGAGCTGTCCTCCAGTACCCCCCTGCCCCAATGGGCTGCTCTAGGGCATCCGAGGGCTCAGTTTCATGGTCTTCCTCCTCTAGGTAGGCCAGGGGTCCCAGGGTCACCGATCCCCATACACCTCCGAGAGGCAGGGCAGGGTGCAGGGGAACCCACCCTTCTACCATCCCGGTATTGCCGAGAAGTCATAGGCTTCGGGGCTGAGCGAGCTCTGCCATCCTGGCTGTGTGACCTTAGCCAGGTCACTCTACCTCTCTGAGCCCTGACTGCTTTGGTATCTGTATTGCAGGGTGTCATTATATCACACTTTCCTGGGGCTCATGTGAGGCTGATGTAAAGGGTTTAAATGCAGAGCCTGAAACACGGCAGGTCTGTCTAGATAGCAGCTGACTATGCACGTGAAAGTGTCTAAAACACAGGAAGAGCCCGGTAAGTACTCATTTGGTCCCTTCATGTTGATAAGGATGAACTGGAGATGGATGTCACGTAGAATTTGTTCATATTTACGAATGAAGACACAGAATATTAGACCCCACGGAGGACACTTCCCCCCGCTGCTGCTTTTCGCCTCATGAGAGCCTACACACATCACCGTCACAGGCGATGGATCTGTCTTGCTCAAGGCCACTCCAGGTGGGGGTACAGACCCAGGGCTTCTGGTTCCAAGACCTAGGCTCATTCTGTCGTGTCCTGTGGCCTGGGGCTCTGGGATGGATGCAGTATGGGTGGGGCTGCAAGGTTCCCGGGGGCTGATCTCTCCACGGCCACCCCGCAGACCCTCCTCATACCTGCCAAGCTCATGGCCTGGAGGTGCCCTTCCAAGGACCCAAGGTCCCTGCCAAGGGCTCCTGGACTTGCTAGCTCAGGCAGTTTACAGAGCACCTTGTTTGGGCCGGGCACTGGCACGTGAAGGTGAACTAGCCACGGTGCCTGTCCCAAGAGTCCTGTGCTCAGAGTGACAGGCGGATGAGCAGGCAGGCAGTCTCCACACAGTGTGAAGAGGCCTCTATGGGGGATACAGGCACTGGGCGGGGTGGAGTGGTCTAGAGGTGGCGATGTGGAAGATGGTGCCTGGAGGGTGAGGGCGGCTGAGGTGGGTGAACGTGGGGGTGGGCTGGAGACAGCTGGAGAAAAAAGCATTCTAGGGCAGGGGACCCCAGCCAGAGCATGAGCCTGGTGACAAGAATGGTGTCGGGGAACTGGAAGTAAGTGTCCTGCCTGCCAGCCCTGCTTTTCCGGGCCCTGTTTCTGCCCTGTAATAACCCCTTGTCTGGTCTCCCTCTTGCCCCTCCATGCTGCCCCTGACTTCAGCCTGCTGCTGTCCCGCCACACCCTTGGGCAGGCCTGGTCCCCACAAAGCAAGCTCTACCATCTGCACCTGGGGTAGGGTGCAATTCAGCCATGTGCTGTTTGGACGCCCAAGGCCGCTTGGGCACTGGAGGACCACCAGCAGGCATGGGAAGCCGCATGGTCCTGAGTGGGCTCTGGCAGCTGCAGAGTGGCCTCTTACTGGGAAACGGGACGGTCTGCCCTTGGCGTCGGGAGGCCCAGGCTTCAGTCCCAGGTCTGCCAGGAACCAGCTGTGGGTCCTCCCCCATCTCCAGCCCCTGTGCTAAACTCCCCCATGTTTCTGGTTTATGAGCACACAGGCCCCCTGTTTTGGGAAAGGTCTCTGGGCCTAGCTCTTCTGCTCCCATCGGGGAAACTGAGGCTCCTGTGAGCTTATTTCAGTGCCCTCATGTCACACAGGGTGGGAATCCCGGGCAGGTACCTGTGGCCGTGGGCAGCTGAGTGGCTGAAGCAGTTCATGTCCTCATGGAGGGAGGAACCCATGCCGTGGGCCTCGAGCATGCTGAGGAGGGGGTCAGCGCCTCGGCTCAGCAACAAACTGACCAGCTCGTAGTTCCCTGAAAGAGAAGGCGGGCAGCACGGAGGACACTGAGATGGTGGCCGCCAGGGCAGCTGAGGCGAAAGGGAAGGGAGAACGGGATTCTCGCAGCTCTGAGTGCTGGAATAAATCAGTAAACCCCACGCTTATCTGCATTTGGCAGATGAAGTGGAGGGAGAGGAAGAAGGCTGGCTGTGCCCTGCCCCTGTGCCCCCTCCCTGGGTCTCCAGAGGGAAGGGCCTCCCTGCCCTGCTGGGTCCTGCTGAGCCCAACAGAAACTGATGGGTAGGGCCAGGGGAAGCCCCCCAGTGGCCCAGAGAAGGGGTTTTAAGGCCCCCACACAGGGTCTGTGTGTGCTACAGAGACCCCTGCACGTCCAGCTACACACCTGGCCAGGCTGGAGGGCACTACAGGGAAGGGTAGACAGAGCCTCTGGGTAGCAGGTGCCTACCTGCCGCAGAGGCCAGCTGCAGGGGCGTCTCCGCGTAGCTGTCCTCACCGCCGTTCACTGCCGAGCCCTCCACATGGGCACCAGCGTCCAGCAGCAACTGCCAGGGGCACAGAGGAGGAGGGCACTGCTCAGCATGGCAGGGAGCACCTGGGAAGGGCCAGGGTGCTTTGCGAACAGGGCCTTTACTTCTCTCCAGGCATGTGACCAAGATGCGGTTCACCCCAGCAGCTGAGGAACTGGAACTTTAGAACTCCAGGTTATCCTCAGAGCTAAGTTTCTAGAATCTTCAACTCCATTATTGTGGCCCAGGACCAAGCCCCTAAGCTGTGAGGACCTCTGAGCTTTTTCTGTCTTTCAAATGTTTTCCTGTGAACTGACTGCAGCCACCTTTCCGAGAACGCATGTGGATGAACAGCACAGAAAATGCTGCCCCCAATCTATGGGGTAAACTGTGGCTCTGGGTGGCAGCACGTGCTGGAGTCAGAAGGAGCAGGGTGTCAGTGCTGGCCACTGGCCAATGAGTAACCCCAGGCAGGTACTTCCATTCCCGGAGCCTCAGTCTTCCTCATCCACAGAATGGGAAGAGAGGCCTGCTTCCCTTAGGCTTCTCGTTGGAGAGGCACAGCAGGTACCCCAGGACGGCAGGTGGTGGGGCTGGAGCAGGAAGTTCCAGTCTAGGACAGCAGAGGGCCTCTCCCCATGCTAGCAAGGGCGGGCTTTGACAGGGGACAGATGGGGCAGAGTTAACAGACACCAGGCAGTTCCAGATGAGCCGGTCCTGGCTCTGCCTTGGGGCAGAAGTAGGGTCTGCGTTACTCCAACTGGTGACTTTCAGATCCCGTTCCACCTTCCCTGACCAGCTGCTCTGGAGGGAGCAATCTTCCAGCCCTCCCAGGCTCCTAAAGACCAAACCTTCCTCCAAGCATGCATGGCAGCCTAGGGTAGCCCAACTGCCCTTTGCCTGGAGACCAGGAGTGGAGTTCGAGCTGACCTCTCTGGACTGTGTGGCATGGGGGACAGCCATCACTGGAGACACAGCAGTCAGAAATCAGTCATGGCCCAACTCCCTGCACCAGTGCCAAGGCAGTGGAGGTGGGGGCCTGCTCACTGGGGCAAAACTAGGCACGGGTTCAGGCAGGCTCAGGGCACAGCCCCGTGGACCCAGTCTGAACTGAGCTTGGGATTTTGCTCTGGTCCATATAAGGCAAAGGCGGCAGGATGTGGTGGCCACTGGGTAATGGCCACTCCCGGAGTCCTTGCTATAGGCTAGGGCCATGAATCAGCCAGACACAATCCCTGCCCTCAGAGGCCTTGCAACCTAGTGGGGAGCGAGGGTGTCACGCCAACTCCCTGGAAGGGGTGCCATGAAACCCTGCGTGTGCCAGCGATCTGAGGACCTGGGAGTAAGTGCATGTGGCTGGAGCTCCCGCTGGCATGGGGAGCTGCTCTGCCCACAGCTTCTGCTTCTAGAACCACCACCTCTCCCCACGCCAGCACAGCTACCTGGGCCGAGGTGGGCAACCTGTGGCTTGGCTCGACAGATGAGCCGTGCCAATCTGAATCCTAAGGAAGTAGGGAGGGGACAGAATTGCACAGACCCCATGATACAGAGCTGGCCCTGTGGTGGAATTCACAAGGGAGGAGAAAAGGGAAGGGTCAGAAAGGTGTCTGGAGGTGAGAAAGCTGAGTGGGGCTGGGACAGCCCCCAGTGTGCCCAACACGAGAGAGAGAGAGATGCCGGAAGGGCATGACAGGACCCTAATGCTGCCTGGACCTGGGTCTTGTTTCCTAAAATTACACATGTCCTTGCACTAATCCCTTTCCTTGAGGCAACTCGGGTGGGCCACTGCCCTATTGATCAGGTGAGCTGGCCTTAAGCAGTGCCTTTGGGATCTCTCATTCAGGGCACCTGCCCACTCAGCTGAGGCTGGGGCCGTGCTTGGGGCCCAGCTCACCTGGTAAGCTGGGGGGCATGGTGTTCACCTGGCAGGAGCTCACCTGGACCACAGAGATGTGTCCATGCAGCACAGCAAATGTCAGTGAGGTCCAGTGCCGGCTGTCGGGGTGGATGGAAGGATGCCTGGGAGAGTTGCTTGGAACCTGGAAAATACCACAAATCATCTGTGTTTTCTGGGCACCCGAGTGAAGGGAGTACCCTGCAGGGATGGTGAACAGGAGTTAACAAGTGCTTTCAACATTCAATTGGTAATGTTTGCCTGTAGCACAAAGTGGACAATGCTCAAAAAGAGAGGATAGGTGTTTAACTAGCAATGTCCGCCCTGGGCAAAAGAGGGCAGATTGGGAGTGCTTTATGCTTCAGAGGGAGGCAGAGCTAGAAGTATTTGGGGATAGAAGGAATGGCTGGAGATTAGGCTGGTAAAAGGAGAAAGATACGATGAAAACAGAATCACAGCCCATCTCTCCACTCAACTCCCGCCTCAGTCCACTTCCTCTCAGACAGAAAGCCCAAATCTTGAGGAGACTTCCCTGTGCTAATGGTGGCCTCTGTGCATCTTGTCTTTCCAGTCTTGCACATCTACTCAATTGCCCAAAACATCACGCCCAGCATGTTTGCTGGAGACTTCGGAGTGATCCTTGCTGGCCTAGGACCTGGGTGCAGCTCTGTGGGGCTTCCTCACCTGGATGTCCAAGTTTGCCCCGGCATCAATCAACATCTGGACCATCGCTTCGTCCCCAGCAGCGCAGGCATACATTAGCGGCGTCATACCCTGAGCAAATCAAATGCACATGCTGAACTGTTTGCAAACAGAACACAACACCACATACCCACAGGCCTCTGCCCCAGAAACCACAGATCAGGCCCCCTGCCACCCCAGCCGAGCATCCTGTGCTCCCCCAGGCTTTGTGCTTCCTTTGGGCTGCTGGGCATAGGGCATGGGGAAGGTGAGTGGGGGCATTGCCAGGAGCACTGCAGGACACTGGAGCGGGGCCCAGCACAGGCTGTGCAGCCAGGCTCGGTGCCAAGGCCTCCTCTACCATGAGGAGCTGTAAACTTTGTACAAGTCATTTGCCCTCTCTGTGCCTCAGTTTCTTCATCTGTAAATGGGGAACTAGAGCAGTATCTTATCTCCCTCAAAGGGTTGTTGTAGAGTGTGGATTAATATGTATAAAGTGCTTAGTTCAGAATGAGCTCACCTTGATTAAGAGCTACCTAATTAAAATACCAACAACACAACAACACTCTCACGGCTACTATGCCATACAGCCTCACCCAGGCCCTGTGCGTGGAGATCACCATGCTAGTGATTAGCATGCAGCATCTCCCTCCACCATCGTAATATTCCCATTCTCCCCATTTTACAACTGAGGAGCGGAGAAGGGGAATTAACTGCCCAAAGTCACACAACTAGCAAGAGGTTGAACTCGGGGCAGGACCCAGGCCTCCATAAGCTGTGAAGCCCGAGTTTGCGCCGTCTCACGAGATGGTAAAGGAGGCATTTGACTTCAATGTCTTCTGCTACTGAGCAGTTCAGAGCGTTCCTGCAAGCTGAGTCCTACTGTTTCCCTGGGTTAGGTGGGCAGTTGGCGGGGCCGCCTCCCTGGCTGGGAATCCTCTGTGACTGGCAACAGCAAAGGCAGTGCAAACTGTTTATTCCACGGCTGGATCCCAGCAAGTGTTTGCCTGGTGCCCCGTGATGTTATTTATTAGAATATTTGTGTGTAGACAAGATCTCCTTACCTCATAAATCCTTGCCTAGTGGCCAGAGATAAAGCAATGGCCTGAGATTAATCATGGGGTGAGAGGGCTGTTTACCCACAGATTGTTCTATAAATACTAAGGTTTAGGGAACAAACAGGATTGAGCACTTAGACAAAGGCCAACACCACAGAATAAAAATCTGGCTTTGTTTCATCTTCCTGTGGACAGACTTGACTTACTTTTTTTTCTCCACACATCTGTACACAATTTGGAGTTTAAACCAAATGATGGGCTCTGCGAGGAGACACTGCTTTTTCCCTTGTCCCTGTCCCCACACACTCCAGACATATAAAGAGGCCAAATAAAACCAGGCTGGCCTGCAGATTTCAGGCATCGTCATCGTATTGACAGTAATACGACTACAATAATCATCGTATTGGCAATAAAACCGGAATGAACATTTGCTGAGTGCTGACTATGTGCTGGATGCAGACGTCCCCCTAACCCTATGTGGCAGGTGCTATCATCCCCCACCTTAGAGGGGAGGACACTGAAGCACCTCGGGGAGGCAGAGTAACTTGTTCAAGATGCTATAGCTCTTACAGTCACTAAATCCTAGGTCAGTCTGAAGCTAAAGTCCACGGCTTCCACACTGTGCTGTTGAAGAAGGAAGACTCCACCGGGACAAAAGCTCCCACAAGGCCCTGGAGCCTGTGTGGACGGAGAGGCTCCCACGAGATCCCACAGCAGCCTGTCACCTGCCACTGCCCTCCGGAAGCCCAGCGCTGGGCCTGTGGTCCTTCCCTAACCCCCGGCCCGGGTCCACACCCTGACTGCCCCACCCCACGCTCCTTATGTCCCTTTCCGTGGAATCCCTTCCCGACTCCTCTCTGCTCCATCCCCATGCTGCCCTCCCCCAGGCTGGGCTCAACCGCCTCCAGCAGGAAGCTTCCCCTGGCAGCCCGTCCCATCTGTCAGAGTCCACCCCGGCCTCACGGTCTGCCCAGAGTTTCATCACACACTGCACTGTGCCGTCACCTCATCTGAGAACGCTGCCTTAACTCGCCACTGTCATCTAACTCCCCACGCTCTGTGTGGCCTTCCAGACCCCACACTGCCCTTCCGCACACGGTAAGTGCTCTCAGTACAGTGTCAAATAAACACACAGGATATTCCATAGTGGTTGAGGGACTGGGTCTGGCTGCTCAGATTCTCCACCCAGCTCTGCTCTTGACTAGTGGTATGACCTTAGGTAAAGCAACCTCTCTGTCCGTCAATTTCCTCATCTATACAATGGGGAAAATAATATGCTCCATCACCATCACAGGGCTGCTGTCAAGATGAAATGAGTTAATCTACGTGAAGCACTTAGAACAATGCCTCGAACATAGCAAATGCTATATAAATGTTGGCTGTTCACAGCAAAAGTAAAAAAACAGATGCGAAACTCAAGTTAAAGCCTATGTAAAACGACATCACCTCCAACATTTCCTACCCATTTTCGTGCTTCATTTTAGTCCTCAGCACTTTAAATGAACATCCTCTACATTTTACATGTCTGTATTTCTTATTATCTGTCTCCCCCACTAAAATGGTGGCTCCATGAGGACAGGGGTTTCTATGCCCCCAGCAAGTAGTCGGCCCACAATAGGCCATGCTACAGGGTTAGCGACCGTGTCCCTAGCTGGAGATGAAGCTCACTCTCCTGAACTCATTCCTAGCCTTGCACCACCTGCAACAGTGGCCAGCTGTCCAGCCAGGGAAGTGGAAGCCACATGACAAAGTTTTTCCAAGGGGTACTAGAAGTCTCCAAGCCGACACTCCATGTGACCAGGCAGGGGGCAGGCAGGGTTCGGGGAGGTAGCCCGCCTCTTCGAAGCACAGAGCTGAGCAAGTCTCAGGGTTAAGACAGAGGGCCGCCGAGGCTGGGAGCTGAGAATTCCCAACTCTGGTCCTCGCGCCTGTCTTAGTGGAGCTCTCAGGACGTACCTGGTCATCCATGGTGTTAACCCCATCTGGCCCCAAGGCCTCAATGGCTTGGTTGATGAGGTCCGTCCTCCCACAGTTGAGCATGCGGAAACCCAGGTCCTGGTTGAATTTTTCAGTAGCTGCTCGGGCATCCAGCCTCCGGAAGGAACTGAAACAGTGTTCAGGTCTGCCCAGAAGAGACCCAAAGGTGCATGTGACTGTATGCAGACAGCAACTTTCAATGATGTCACACAGATGCGTGAGGCTTAT
Organism: Macaca nemestrina; assembly: GCF_043159975.1. Taxonomy (NCBI): domain Eukaryota; kingdom Metazoa; phylum Chordata; class Mammalia; order Primates; family Cercopithecidae; genus Macaca; species Macaca nemestrina. The sequence continues at coordinate 31,293,949 of NC_092136.1, read as the reverse complement.
GTGTAGAGTGAGGATGAGGATGGGTGGGGAGAAGGGCCAGGGAGTTATGATCAGATCGGCAATTACTGTCCCCATCATGTTCTGTGACATGAAGGGCACACATTTCTGCTTTTCTATAAGTACATTAAAAAATTGCTGGGGGGCCAGGTGCAGTGGCTCACACCTGTAATACCAGCACTTTGGGAGGCCAAGGCAGGTGAATCACTTGAGGTCAGTCAGGAGTTTAAGACTAGCCTAGTCAACGTGATGAAACCCCGTCTCCACTCAAAATACAAAAATTAGCCAGGCATGGTAGCATGTGCCTGTACTCCCAGCTAATCAGGAGGCTGAGGGAGGAGAATCAATTGAACCCAGGAGGCGGAGGTTGCAGTGAGCCAAGATTGTGCCACTGCACTCCAGCCTGGGCAACAGAGCAAGACTCCATCTCAATCAATCAATCGATCAATAAGTAAGTAAGTAAGTGTTCTGAGCCCTCATTGCTTCAACTGGCAGAAAACAAAGACTCGTGTAAAACAACCTGTTATGGGGCTGCCCCGAGCAGGAAGCAGCTCCCACCCAGACTCATGCCATAGCACTTGGTTGTATACTGTTTGCGTCGAGCAGGCTGCACTCAGCCTGTAAATGGTCACCCTGGCCAGGTTGTAGTGTTTAGCTCTGTGTTCTCTCTCTTTAAGACTTCCTGGTGAGGCCCAGAAGTACCAAAGAGATGGCAGAGAGTGGCATAGACTCCCATTTGCAAACAATGCAACCTACATGGAAAGTCACAGATAATGCCTGTGTTATAGGGGTCACATCACGGACGTCCAGTTGGCAGCTTTGGCCTGGAGCCTTGGTTGGGCCAAAATGTAGAAAGTTCATGTCCTAGAATGGGGTTTGGGCCTTCTGCATGAAGACAGAGGCCTGGGTTTGGGCAGAGGGTTAAAAAAAGATATAAGGCCAGGTGCGGTGGCTCATGCCTGTAATCCCAGCACTTTGGGAGGCGGAGGTCGGTGGATCACCTGGGGTCAGGAGTTTGAGACCAGCCTGACCAACATGGTAAAACCCCATCTCTACTAAAAATACAAAATTACCCAGACGTGATGGTGCATGCCTGTAAGCCCAGCTATTTGGGAGGCTGAGGCAGGAGAATCGCTTGAACCCGGGAGGCAGAGGTTGCAGTGAGCTGAGATCGCACCATTGCACTCCAGCCTGGGCAACAGAGCGAAATTCTGTCTCAAAAAAAAAAAAAAAAAAAAAATATATATATATATATATATATATTTTTTTTTAAATTTTAAAATAAAGTAGATAAAAGGCTCTCACGGGCTGAGGATGGCCAGGGAAGCTTCTCTAGAAAAGCTCCTCAGCAAATGAGTGTACTGTGAGAGGCACTTAGGCAAGGAAATTAGGAGCACAGGCTTGGAGGCCGTATGGACCTGGGTTCAAATCTGGACACAGTAAAGCACTAACTGAGTATCTGTGGGCAAGCTACTGTTCCCCTCTGACCTTCAGCTTCTTCATCTGTAAGACGGGCACGATTGCCTCTTCTCTACACTTGTCAGGAGGACTAAGATAATACACATAAAGAGGAAGGGCTCTCAGCACCTGCACCCAGGAAGGGCTTCACGTGGTGTCAATGACAGGAACAGAGGAAAGAATGGGCCCACTTCTGCCCCTCAGCCCCCAAGTATCCCAGAGTCAGATGTGTGGGCTCTCCTGCCCCATTCCCAATGTGTGTGTCCTCTGTGTAGCAGACCAGCAGCTGCAGGAGACGTTTCCAGACGGCAGCAAAGGTCTGCAATCGATCTGTTCCCATACTCAGCCTTGGCCTTTGCAGACGACACCCTTAGAGCAGCTCAAATGTGCTGCAGCCCCTGCTCTCTGACCCCCTCCCAGCCACCTGGGGAAGAAGCCAGCAGAGGGGAGCCGCTGGGGGCAGGACGTGGATGCCGGGGTCCTCCCTCCTCCCTGGTTCATACTTGAGCTGCCGAGGTTCACAGTCCAGACCAGGCAGCAGCAGCCGGGCCGCCTGCCGGATGTCGCCGCTGTCCACGGTGAGGCTGCGGCGGTGCTCTGCGTAGGTGATGGCCACGCGCATCCACTCCATGAGGGGTGGCAGCAGCATGAAGGGCCTGTGGGGCAGCAGAGAGAGGGTCAGGCGGGGGGTGGGGGTCCCTGCAGGGCAGCAGAGAGAGGGTCAGGCCTAGGGAGAGTGCTCCCTGAAAGGCAGCAGGGGACCCCTCAAGCACACACATGCTCACAGGCGGCCACCAAGGCTGATCACCCCTTGCAGGGGACCTACTCCTTCTGCTCACAGAGACCCAGACTGAACCTGCAATGCACAGAAGGAATTTCTGTCATGAACCATTAGCAGAACCTGAGGGCCCTCAGGTGGCCCAGGGAAGGAATGGTTCCCCAGTGTGTGGAATTGGGGACCTTGTCCCCTCCAAAGAGTTCAGTCAGGGTCCCCAAGTGTTCTCTGCAGAGGGGAGAAGCTGCACAGCTAAGAGTCTCACAGACCCAGGTCCAAACCCAGGGCTGCCACCAGCAGCATCAGGTCACCATCCCCTCTGACAAGCACACACGAGTCTGTTTCTCCATCTGCAACACGCATGTGATACCTCCTTATCGAGGCTGTCATGAGGCCAAATGGGACGACGCATATTACGCTGTTGTGCAACATTAATGACCACTGCTTCCTCACCTGGCACCTAGGCCGAGGTGGGCTGACACCACTTCCTGTGCCAGGCCACGGTTGCCCCCAGTTTGGTGCTCAGGGAAGAGTAGTGGCCTCCGCCGGGCGCAGTGGCTCACCTGTAATCTCAGCACTTTGGGGGGCCGAGACGGGCGGATCACGAGGTCAGGAGATCGAGATTATCCTGGCTAACACGGTGAAACCCCGTTTCTACTAAAAAATACAAAAAATTAGCCAGGCGTGGAGGCGGGCGCCTGTAGTCCCAGCTACTTGGGAGGCTGAGGCAGGAGAATGGCGTGAACCCGCGAGGTGGAGCTTGCAGTGAGCTGAGATCTGGCCACTGCACTCCAGCCTGGGCGACACAGCGGGACTGTGTCTCAAAAAAAAAAAAAAAAAAAAAAAAAAAAAAGAAGAGTAGCGGCCTCAAGTCCCACAGAGAGGAATGGTCCTAGCGGGTCCGAGAATCACTAAGAGCCCACAAAAGCAAGGAGAGGCGGCGGCAGGCTTAGAGTTGCAAACTCCCGGGGCGCCGCGCATGAGGCCCGCTCTGCGCCACCAGGGGACGCCACGTGCACAGCCTGTGCTGGGCCCTGACTGCGGCGCAGGCGGCGCCCGCCCCTGCCCGCGGCCAGCGGCTCAGATTCAGTCAGGGCGGCGGGGGCGCGTTTCTGTCCTCTGCCAGCTCTGGCAAGGCTCCGTGTTGAAGCCCCCTCAGGAGACCACTTCGCCGTCCAACAGACCTCCCCGCCGCGGAGGGGCCCGGATGGCAGCCTGTGGCTTCATGACTTCGTGGGACACCCACCTGCTCTGCCCAGAATGGATGGAGATCTTTCCCTGCACTGTCACAGGAACAAGGCAGCCCTGGAGCCCTGCCCCTCACTCATGCTGTTCTCCCTGATGACAGCCCAGAAGTCAGCCTCCCGGCTCCTGCCTGTTCCCAGCCCCTCCCGATGCCACTCTTGTCCTTCCTTTCAAACTAAGCCAGGGAGCGGGCAGGCAGCCAGGGGCAGGCGGCCAGGCCTCCGGCCACCCCAGCTCCCTCGGGGCTCTTGGAGTGTCCAGCCGGTGCGGTCACTGCGGTCTCTCCCCTTGACATGCAGCTAAGTGCTCTGGCCAGGAAAAAGATGTCCATTCTCTCTCCTCAGCTAGGAAGTAAGCCGCCTCCAGGGAGTCATCCTGGGCTGCCCTCGGAACCCCTATCTCAGGTCTCCAAAAGCTCAGGTCATCTCCAGAATTCTAAAAGTTTCTCTCCTTGAGGGCAAAGAATGCTTTTATTTTAAAAACTAGCCAACAAAATGTAAATGCTCCTTGACTTAGGATGGGGTTACTTCCCAATAAACCCACTGTAAGTTGAAAATATCCTCAGCGAAAATGCATTGAATACACCTCACCTACTGAACAGCTTACCTTAAACATGCTCAGAACACCTCCATTAGCCTACAGTTAGGCAAGATTATATAACCCAAAACCTATCTTATAATAGTGTTGAACATCAGTGTAACTACTGAATCCTGCACTGACAGTGAAACACAGAATGGTTGTGTGCGTACTCTAAGTAGTTTCTACTAAATGCATGTCGCTTTCACACCACTGTAAAGCTGAAAAATTGTAAGTTGCACCATCGCAAGTCAGGGATTTTCTGTAATCAGAAGTGATCTTGAAGGTCTTTCCTTTGGGAAGGTATTCTAATGTTCTGGTTCTGTCACTTCCAAAACTATTCCTGGGTTTGAGCCACTTAACTGGTCCACTGAGCGCACCAATCCGTATGAAGGGAAGGGCCACAGGCCAGTAAAGCCTCGCTATCTCTGGCCCTCAAAGCCTCCCAGAACTTCACCTCACCCTATCTCCTGCCCTGGCTCACCCCCGTCACCAGGACACACCACCAGCACTCATGCACCTCAAGCCCACCCTGCCTGCTCCCATCTCCACGTGAGAATGAACAGCTCTCACCCCTGCTTGTCTAGATCCTATTTATCCTTCAAGACTCCATTCCAATGCCACCTGCTTCAGAAGCCTTCCCAGATTCTCTTCCCCCCACCAAAAAAAAAACGGGGGCTGGGTGCAGTGGCTCATGCCTGTAATCCCAGTACTTTGGTAGGCTGAGGTGGGCGGATCACAAGGTCAGGAGTTCGAGACCAGTCTGGCCAATATGGTGAAACCCCATCTCTACTAAAAATATAAAAATTAACCGGGCATGGTGGTGCTCACCTGTAGTCCCAGCTACTCGGGAAGCTGAGGCAGAAGAATTGCTTAAATCCGCAAGGCGGAGATCACAGTGAGCCGAGATCATGCCACTGCACTCCAGCCAGGGTGACAGAGCGAGACTCCGTCCCCGGCCACCCACCCCCTACAAAAAAAAAAAAAAAAAAAAAAGAAGAAATATCTTCCTGGTCTGAAATCACTCAGAACTCTCCTTTACAGCAATAGCCATGAATGCATCTCATCTTCCTAACCAGACTGTTCCTTCTAAGGACAGGAACAATGACTTCCTCATCTCTGTATTCTCCAAAATATGCCCAGTCTGGGGCCTCACATGGCAGGTCCTCAATAAATGTTCACTGAAGCCAGGCCTGGTGGCACATGTCTGTAGTCCCAGCTACTTGGGATGCTGAGGCAGGAAGATAGCTTGAGCCCAAGAGTTGGAGGCTATAGTAAGCTATGATCACACCACTCCATTGCAGCCTGGGAGACAGAGAGAGACCCTGTCTTGAAAAAAAAAAAATTATTAGAAGAAAGTTCTGCTGGGCCGGGCGCGGTGGCTCAAGCCTGTAATCCCAGCACTTTGGGAGGACGAGACGGGTGGATCACGAGGTCAGGAGATCGAGACCATCCTGGCTAACACGGTGAAACCCTGTCTCTACTAAGAAATACAAAAAACTAGCCGGGCGAGGTGGCGGGCGCCTGTAGTTCCAGCTACTCGGGAGGCTGAGGCAGGAGAATGGCGTAAACCTGGGAAGTGGAGCTTGCGGTGAGCTGAGATCCGGCCACTGCACTCTGCACTCCAGCCTGGGCGACAGAGCGAGACTCCGTCTCAAAAAAAAAAAGAAAAAAAAAAAAAAAGAAGAAAGGTCTGCTGAGTGACTAAAAGTATGGATGAACATCAGTAACTTACTATAGTGTACCCAGGTTTTCAGTTAAGGACCAAGTCATGTTTCTGACCACAAAAGAATGGTGTGTAATTTTCAAGAGCCTAGTGTTGACTCATTCGAGTAGGAAGCTGGGATTCTATGGGGGGAACTTGTGTAGTCTAGGAAGAAACAACAATCTCTTCATGAATTATCCCTCTGTTTATAAGAGTTCCCTTATACATAAATGCCCAATTCCCCCCAAATATTTTTATATTTCACAATTCTTATATTACAGGGCTAGAAGGCAAGCTTAGAGACATGCTTCTGTATATCAGTCCTTCTGATTGCAGGAAAAGCCTTTATTTCAACCATCAGTGTTGGAGACTGAAGTGTAAACAAAAAGATAATCTGTGGATTTGCCAGCCATTCTTCCCTATTGTGGCCAACAGCCAAGACAAAGCACCACGTGTGGCTACTAAATCTCTAAGAGGGCATCTCCTAGCTGCACTAGGGGAAATCCAAGAGGGAATTCGGGAAATCATGAAGTCTAATCAGGTGGCATCTTGGTTCATCCCCCTGCCTCATGCTCCTTAGAACTCAGCACTTGAGAAAACGCAGTATTGATAATCCTGGTGGGTATACACTGGGGATTGGCTCATTTAGCCCTCACTTTACCATCTTGGCTAGCGAGGTGGAAAATTAAAAACTGCATTTCCCAGACTCCTTTGCAGCTGGGATTCTGGAAATTAGGTTTTATCAGTAAGATATGCTGCATGAGATGTGGTAAGTGAATGGGAGGCAGAGGCCACCTTTGTGTTCCCTTTGTCTGTTTTTGCTAGCAAACCAGGTCATGAAAACTGAGGTCTTTTTTTTTTTTTCCTACAGAACATTCCAGTCCAGTTTCTAACTATCTGAGGCTTCAGAGGCAGTGGTAGTGATGGCGAAATGATAAAAGCAATAGCAAAGCCTTTTTTTTTTTTTTTTTAACCTCCCACCTCAGCCTCCCAAGTTGCTGGGACCACAGACATGCACCACCATGCCTGAATAATTTTTTGTATTTTTAGCAGAGATGGGGTTTCACCATGTTGCCCAGGCTGGTCTTGAACTTTGAAGCTCAAGCGATCTGCCAACCTCGTCCCCCAAAATGCTGGGATTACAGGCATGAGCCACCATGCCTGGCTGCAATGCCTTCTTCATTCCAGCTTTACTCCTGAACTGCAGCTCCAGAGGTGTTGTTCAAACTCACAGTTCCAGGCGCTGTCTCAGAGGGAGCAGCTCCCCTAATGGGCTAGTTCATCATTCCTGGATGCTCAGCCTACACCCTGCTCCACGAGCTCCTCCAATGATTGTGTGAACTCCCAACTCCCTGTATTGAATCATCTCCTGCTTACAATAACTAGAATGCTTTCTGCTTCTTGAATTGAAAACTGATCAATACTTTCAATATACAGAAATCTAGATGAGCCCTCTGCCTCTGGGGAGGTGGCTGGTGTCCACATGTACAAACAAGGCTGTGTCGGCCCCCAGACTGACCCCTTCAGGCCTTTCTCCTTGGCCTACCCACCTCCCCGGCCTGGGATCTATGGGAAGGTAAAAAGAGAAGTAATTCATGGACTTTCTCAGGAACATGCCTTCCATGGCCTGTGGGTTCCAGGCTACCGTTTCCTTCCTGGTAATTCCATGGAGTCTGCTGGGCAGGCTGAGACAAGCTGGACATGCATGTCTGGCCGTTCTGGAAAACCCCTCTAAAAACTCCCATCTGCAACAGCATGGCTGTGTCAGAACTCCCGGGTGAAAGGGCCTGAAGGAGCAAGGCTGAGAATGACTGATGTGTGCACTGTCCTCAAGATCCCAAAGAAGTTCTCTTTTCCTGCTGGTTGCATTTCCCATAGGCTGAGCTTGGCCGTTCCATGCCCGAATGCAGGTATCTGCAGGGCCAGAGCCAGGAGACTGGATCGGGGCTGAAAAAGCTCCCTTTGTTCAGCCTTTCTGCCCGCTGAATTTTTCCTTAGCTGGATCTGATACCTCAGAGTAGTGGTTGTCAATTTTTTCCCTGGTCTCAGGACCCTATATATACTCTTAAAAATTGGTCGGGCACGGCAGCTCGTGCTTGTAATCCCAGCACTTTGGAAGGCTGAAGTGGGCAGATCACTGGAGGTCAGGAGTTTGAGACTAGCCAGACCAACTTGGCAAAACCTCATCTCTACTAAAAATACAAAAATTAGCTGGGCGTGGTGGCACACACCTGTAGTCCCAGCTACTCAGGAGGCTGAGGCAGGATAATTGCTTGAACCCAGGAGGTGGAGGTTGCAGTGAGCCGAGATCACGCCATGCCACTGCACTCCAGCCTGGATGACAGAGCGAAACTCCGTCTCGGAAAAAAAAAAAAAAATTACTGAGGACCTCAAAGAGCTTTTGTTTATGTGTGTTATTCTACGGATATTGGCTGTATCAGAAATTAAAACTGGGAAAATGTTAAACACATGAACACATAAGCTCATGTCCCATTGCCATCAGAGTGATGATATCATGATGCCACACAGCTTCTAGAAAAGTCTCCTGGATATTTGTGAGAAAACAAGAATGAAAAGGCAAATAACTTCTTGTTATGAAAATAGTGTTGGCCATGTGGACTCCTGGCAAGAGTCCCTGGGACCTCAGGGGTCCCTGGACCACACTTTGAAGACCGTTGCTGTGGAAGACCACAGCTGATGGCTAGGACAACACTGCTAGGGGCTGGCAGGTGGCACTGGCATGGAGCTGGCATTTCGCCCTGGTGGCAGACAGGCTGGTGAGTCCTAGAGTGGCGTATGGCTTGCATGCATGCTCCTGGCAAAGGGATCCGAGGGTGCTAGACCCTTCCCTGTGGCATCCTCACTGGGAGAAAGTCCTAGTTTCTTTGCTACAACTGGACTTACTCTATAACCTTGGGCAGATCGTCATCCTCTGTGGGCCATATTTTGTATTAAAGAATAAATTGCTAAAGTTCGTGGTTTTTAACTCCTTTCATTATGAGAGCCCTTTTGCTTTTATTTCACAGACTCCATATGATAGTAATTGTACTTATTGCATGGTCACCAAGAGCAAGGACTCCCGAGGGAGATGGCCTGGGTTGGAATCCAGTGTATTCCCAATGAGTTCAGCTGTGGGGTCTATGCAAGTTACTTCACCTCTCCTGGTCTCAGTTGTTCCATCAGCAAAATGGGTATAAATAATAGGACCACCTCACAAAACAGCTGGAAGCATGTATGTAAAATACTTAGCACCGTATGTGGAATATGGTAACTTCTCCATAAATGTTAACTATTATGACTAGTTTAGTGTCTGTTGACAGAGAAAATGTATAATAGCAAAAAGGGCTCTAGGATCTGGTTCTATTAAATGCCTCAGCTCCAGCCTTCTGAAAGTCCAGCCAACTCTTTGCCCTCCCCCTATAGCAAGTATAAACATGTAAAGCCTGCAAAAGTCTGCCAGCAGGCTGCCCACCACCCACTCCATCCCGGCTCATAAAACAGAGAAAACAAATGCAACCACTATGTCGAGTGTGAGCTGGAAACTGTTTCTGGCAGTGCAGCCTCATGGCCTTGGCAGTGAAAAAACTCACACAGGGGAAGGGGCAACAGCAAGGAACACAGACCCAGAGGCCTTGGGTCATGAACATGTGTGGTGGCAAGGGTGGGTGAGCAGAGAATTACTTCAAGGGATCAGCAACCCCTCAAATGCTGCAAACAGCCCAAAGCCTTAACCTAAATACCGTCACATACATACATGCAGACAAATCCCAGAGATGGACAAAGCCACTTAAAAAGGTCAGTGGCTTTCTGGTAGCATTTGTCTTTGTGTACATAAAGGGGAGCACATGAAATAGACCAATGGAAATGGGTCTTTTTACACGAGGAGCATGGGAACTCCCTGGCCACCTCCTCTCATTGCTAGAGGAGGAAAAGGAAACCCAGAGAGGCGAAGTGCCTTGCTCACGGTTACACGGCCAGTTCAGCTGCAATAGGGATGCTAGACCCAGGTGCCATAACAGTCTCTCTCATCTGCCTTTAAGCTAATCATACAGGTGAGCCTGACTGTTCAATCCAAGGGTCGCCTAAGGCCCCTCAATGGAACTGGGACTGAGAAAGCTATTTTTTGCCCTTTAAAAAATGAAAGAGTACAAACTTCTTAAGGCCTTTGTTTTGAGACGGAGTCTTGCTCTGTCACCCAGGCCGGAGTGAGGTGGCACGATCTTGGCTCACTGCAACCTCCGCCTCCCGGGTGCAAGTGATTCTCCTGCCTCAGCCTCCTGAGTAGCTGGGACCACAGGCACACACCACCATGCCCAGCAAATTTTTGTATTTTTAGTAGAGACGGGGTTTCCCCATGTTGGCCAGGATGGTCTCGAACTCTTGACCTCCTGATCAGTCTGCCTCGGCCTCCCAAAGTGCTGGGATTATGGGCGTGAGCCACCGTGCCTGGCCAAGGCCTTGGTTTTAAGAGGTCCCTGTAGCCTGGAGAAAAAAAACAAAAAACAAAAAAACCAAAAAAACCCTGTTGCACTCAGCAAGCATATGATTTATTGGGATTACAGTCCTATAAGCGGTGTCTTAACAACATGGAACAGGAAACCCCTCCAGTTTCCAGCTCAAAGCAGGCTCTGTTCTTCCCCAGGGTGGGCAGGGGCCTCAGAGTGAGTCAGGTTGGCAGATGGGGCACAGGCCTGTAACCAGAGGCCACATGACCTGAGCCCCAAGCACAAGCCTCGGGTCTCTGCTCCCATCCTGGCAGGCCGAGCATATGAGGCCAGCAGGTTTGTGCCCTGCTCCATCCACCCAGGAGTAGCTGGACACAAAGACTCAGGCAGACCCTGGACACACCCACAAGCTAAGAAGGGCCTCGAGACCAGGCCCAAGCTTAACTCTGGGAAGACAGGGTGGGTGTGAGCACACAACGTTATGGGGTGCAGGCCCAGCTCCCAGGGCTGGGAGGTACACTGTGCCACAAGCTTGCTCCCAAGAGAGCTCCCCATCACCCGCAAGCTGTGACCCGCCCCACCTGCAAGCACCCTTGGAGTCCAGGAAAGGACAGGCCAGAGATGATGATCAAGGGAGAGGGTGGCCCCACTGGTTCCCACCTTCAGCCCTAAATTCTTCTATTAGCTTTGCCCCACCTTCAGTGGGAGTCAGAGCCAAGCACTGGGGTTGAATGGGGTCACATCCACCCGGACTCACCCCTTCTCATGGATCATGCCGTGAAACACACTGCTCCCACGCCCCTCCCTGTCTTGTCTGGGCTGGGGCTGGGGGTGCCAAGTGGCACCGTCAGGAACTTGCAAAGATGCCAAGCTTTTCCTAAGCAAGTGACGGCTCCACAAACAGACTTCTTGGGGAAGGTCAGGGCTGGCTCTGCAGGGCCGGCAACGAGGCCCTCACCATAGCTTCCCTGAGATTTCCACACAGCCACCACGGCCTAACACCAAGCCAAAACATCCATGTAGGATAAAACCAACATTGTCCTGCTAAGTCAGATTTCACTCTGCACAAAAGAAACATTTCTAGTCCAGCTCACATCTTGGACTCATTATTTTTCTAGAATTGCTGGGTAAACCAGAATGGTTTGGCGCAGCTTGGAGGCAGAGTTGGGCATGATTCCCTCTTTGGACCCCCAGCCTCATGTCTGCCAGCAGCCAGGCTGCCTCTGAACCACAGCTGAGCCCACGGAGAATCTCCACTTGTGCCCAGGTGACTTCAGCTTGAGGTGGGGCATTGGGCTGTCTGGGGCGGCGGGGGGTGGGGGGTGGGAATACACTTTTCCTATTAAAACTCATCTGGTACAGATTAGAGGCACTAGATGAAGCTTGCCCAGATACACGTAGGCACAGAAATTTAGAGCCAACCAAGTCATGACTAGCTCTGGGTGACTTCCCTTGCTTCTCCCCAGGGGTTGCCCTTCAGGTCTCCACGGGAGCCTGAGGGTTTCTGTTAGGAGTGAGATGGGAGGTCCACCGTGTGACAATCAGGGCCTCCAGGAGTAATAGAAAAACGCAAACAGCTAACATTTCCAGAGCATTTACTAAGCAGCTGCCACAGTGCCCTGGACGTCTAGTGATTTATCTGCTCCTCAGAGCCACCTGATGTAGCAGGTACTATTATTATTCCCATTTTATACATGGGGAAACTGAGGGCCAGAGAGCTGAGGTCACTCGCCCCATGTCATGCACCTGCCAAGGAGCAGAGCTGGGATATGAACCTGGGCAGTGTCCCTGAGTCTAAGCTTCTGAAGACGACATTCCACAGCCACTCAGATTCTTCACCTGGCACTGACCCATCTCCTTCATCTTAGGGATGACGAATATTAGGTACAGTAATCACAATTTGTCACGCAAACTGGATGACTTTTTTTTCCTTTGAGTCAGGGTCTTGTTCTGTCACCCAGGCTGGAGGTGAAGTGGCACAATTACATCTCACTGTAGCCTCAACCTCCTCTGCTCATGTGATTCTCTTGCCTCATCCTCCCAAGTAGCTGGAACTACAGGTGTGTGCCACCAGACTCGGCTAATTTTTGTGTTTCTTTGTAAGGCGGGGTTTCACCATGTTGCCTAGGCTGGTCTTGAACTCCTGGACTCAAGCCATCTGCCTACCTTGGCGTCCCAAAGTGCTGGGATGGCAAGCATGAGCCACCGTGCCCAGCTGGATGACTTTTGAGAGGGAAAAAGAGAGCTGCCGCCAGCACTGGGACTACTGGGTATAAACTAGAACTGGGCTGGGCACACCAGAACATATGGTCACCGTATTGCCCTTGGCTAGAGAGACTGCCCGCGGTGGCCTGCTGCCGGGCTCATGCTGTCTGCAGGCAGGGGGAAGTGCTCCTGCTCACCCCCTCGGAAGCAGGCCTCCCTCTGCCCTCCGGCACTCAGCCCTGCCTTGGTGCCTGCACAGCACTCGTCCAATTTGCAATGACTTGGTTGGGATGGTTTTGTGCGGTCTCTCCTCTGGACTATATCTTCTCTGAAGGCAGAGGCATTTTTGCTCACCGATGTTTCCCCATCTCTCCGCACAGAAGCCGGTGTTAGAAACTCCACTTTTGAATTTATAAACACAAGGCACATTTCTCACTCCTGGAGGCAAAGTCCTCCAGCTGCTAACATGGTTTCAGGGGCTGCTGTTACTCTAGGATGTTTTGTTTTTTAAACAAACAACCAAACAAAAAAACAGGGGGAGTCTCCCTCTTGCCCAGGCTGGAGTGCAGTGGTGTGATCAAGGGTCACTGCAGCCCCAACCTGCTTGCTGGGCTTAAGCGATCCTCCCACCTCAACCACCATGCCTGGCTAACTTTTAAAAAGTTTTTTTTGTTTTGTTTTGTTTTTGTAGAGACAGGTCTATGTTGCGCAGACACGAGCCGCCGCGCCCGGCCTCCCAAACTGTTCATGAAGGGCTCCAGAGTACTCTCACAAAAGGGGGAACTGCTTCGTCTTTCATTCCTAGAAGCTTGAGTTGGCTTGGGTATTGGCAAAGAGTTCTTTTCAGAAAAAAAAAGGAAATAATTTCCCCAGTAAAAAGACAGCCATTTCACAGGAGAGTGTTCCAAATGCAACAACGTCCTGGGGGAAGCACGGCAGCCTGGGGCCAAGGCGGCTTCTGGGAAGGCAGCTAGGATGTAGGGATGGAGCTGTCACCAGAAATAGGAAAAGGTGGCTGTGGTTCTGCAGATGTCACCGTGCCCGAGCCTCGGTGGAGGGTACACAGCCATCTGTCCTTGGGAACCGGGCCTGGTTCCAGGGCGGCATCTCATGTGGGTGAGATGGTACAGATTCCAGCGGAGACTGCGTGCAGGCCTCCACCCCTCCACCCTTTCCCACACAGTAGGGAGGGCTCCTAGCCCTGCAAGGGCCAGGACATCTGCCTCATTTCTCAGGCCAGAACTCCCCAGCATGGCTGCCCCAGCACAAGGGCAGGCAGCTGGTCCAGCAGGCCTGTGCCTCAGTGCTTCCCCCACCTTTGGGTGGCAAGTATGAAAGCCGCCATCTCTCCACCTCACTGGGAAGCAGCTCCCAGGCCTACTGGCCACGCCCCACCCATGGGGCTCACTGCAGCCATGTGCCAGGGACCCACTTTCTTCTCCCATGCGCGGTGTTTGTGGTGGCTCCCCAGAGACCACGAGCTCTTTCACCACATGGAAGCCAGACAGGCGGGGACCTCCAACCTGCTCAAACATACCTCCCTCCCGAGGCCACCCGCCACCACCCATCGGCCTCTGCCAACAAGGCAGACCTGAGAAGACCCCGAGGTTTATCCTGTCTGCTGGGCTGTGGGCCAGGGATGGAAGACTTTTGTTTAGGCTCCTGGGATAGGTAATCCTGTTTGGATTTCGCTAACTGTAATCACACAGCACTCACCTTCCCCAACTCTCACAGTCTAAGGCAGAAAGAAGAACCATTCGGACTGTCAGCTGAAGAGTTTCTAGAAACTTCTAGGAAGAAGCAGAGGCATGAGGGCTCTTGAAGCCCGATATGAGAGTGAAATTCTTGACTGGCAAGCAGTGTTTTGATCTGAGCTGTTGATGGGATGGGGGTCATGGAGGGGTGGTGCACTCCAGCGCAGCCAGAGAGACAGGAAGAGACGGTGCAAGCTCGGAGGAAAGGGCCTGACCCTGCTTTGTGTGTCCACATCCCAAGGGCAGCTGCAGGGAAAACTGGCATTGCCTTCCGAGCAGCAAAGCCACCTTGCTGAGATGTGCTGAGGGCCTACTGTGTGCCAGGTGGGCGCGAGGCCATGTTGCCTAAGTTACCTCTGAAACAGCCACCCTGCAAGGGAGATATACTGCATTTTACAAATGCAGAAACAGCCTTTGAGAGGCCAGGACACATATCCAAGGTGACATAGCTAGCCAATGGTTATCAGTCTGGCTCTAAAAAAACCCAACCATTCTGAGTAGTCACGGAGGCTGGGGTGGGGCTGTGGGGAGATGTGGGGCAACAGGTACAGAGTTATAGTTAGATTGGAAAAATAAGTCCTGGTATTCCCTTACACAGTATGATGACTATAGTTAATAACAATGTATTATATGCTTCAAGACAGCCAGAAAAGAGGATCTTTTCTAAAGCACTGATGAAGGTTTGAGGCGACGGACATGCTAAGGACCCTAATTTGATCATTATAGAATGTATACATGTATTTAACCATCACACTGTAGCCCAGAAACATACAGTTATTATATGTCAATTATAAACAACAACAAAAATCCCCAAACCGCCCTGGGGGTCTTTCAGGATACCAAACTGCAGGCATGAAATGCTCTGAGCCCTGGTGGGTGGAAAGCTGGAAGGAGGCGTGATGGAGAAATGCTCATCTTGGGGTCCCTACCACCGCTTTGCCCAATCTCGAGCTTTTGCTCTCACAGCCTCATTAGGCCCTGAACTCGGCTGGGAACAGAAGGCTGGGCCCCAGTGCCTCAGGGGGTGCACCCCAGGTACCTTAAGAGCCCTTTCCACCCAAATCCACAAATATTAAAGCAGCAAAAGTGGGGAGGGGCAAGTCACAGACAGCTGTCACGGCGGCTGGTCTTGCAAGAGGACAGAAATCCCACGAGCTGCCTGGCAGGCGAGTAAGAGCAAGTCAGGAACCGGCCCGGCTTGGCTCCAGATACCACCCAGCTCCTGCCCTCCCCCCATCCTGAGGGTCTGCATGCTCTCCAACTTCGCCTCGGAAGCAGGCCTCTTTAAGAAAGCAAAATCAATTCCCTTTAGAGTTGGGAATTCCCTGCATTGAGAATCCTGGCAAGACGGCAGACAAAGGGGATTGTTGCTGCCCGTGTTACAAAAACACTCCAAATGAATGAAGCTCCCCGGGCCAGCAGTTCCCAGTCTTCTTTTCTGTGAGGACTGGTGGGTCCAACAATAGGACAGGAAGTCCCATACAACAGCCAGCCCTGGGGGGTGCTTGTCAGAGGCCGGGCCAGGATCCTGTCCTGTCTCTATCCCTGTTATGTGGCACTGACACTTCCTGCCCCGAATCCCTGGCTCGCTCCTTCTCGGATGCTGGGCAGACGCCCACCCCGAGGCTGGCCTCCCAGAGCCTGCAATGCAAGCCTGCTGAGAAAGAGGCCCCAAGTAGCTGAGAGCAAGCTGCCCACGCCACTCTGGGAAAGGAGGTACTGAGCGAGGTCCCCAGCTCCGGGGTCTCACCCTCTCCCTTCTGGGAGGGGAAGGGATTTACCACTCTGAGCAATGGGAATTCACTGCATTATTATTAATACAACCGACCTCCATTCCTGAGCTGAGATCTGTCTCTTACCAGCTGTGATGGTGGGCACACCTCGGACCTCCTCAAGGCCTCAGTCTGCTCGCTATAAATGGGAATTTAATAGTTTCCTCCAAGAGCTACCGTAAGAGCCTGTTAGAGAGCCGTGTACTAAACAAGCTCTGTAAACTGTAAAACTTTGTCTAGATGCTTCCAGCCCATGTAACGATAGATCAGGTCTCTCCCAAGTTTAGCCTTCAGCAACCGCAGCGCATTCTACATAGGCTATGGCTAAACCAGCAGGTGTGGGGCCAGGGACACCACCAGCTTTAAAGAGTGGCCGATAGGTGGCTTCGTCTTTGCTCCCATAGGTAAATGGAATCCAGTTTGTAGAGTTCTTTGAATTCCTTGGTTGTGATAAGGCTAAATTTTGTAGATGTCCCTGTCCAAAATGGGCCTCATTTAACGAGCCCTCTGTGGTGTGGTCTTCCTAATTACCTTCTTTGCTTTTTTTTTTTTTTTTTTTTTTTTTTGGTGAGATGGGGTGTCGCCGCCCAGGCTGAGTGCAGTGGTGAGATCCACAGCTCACAGCAGTCTCCAACTCTTGGGCTCAAGAGATTCTCCCACTCAGTCTCCTGAGTAGCTAGGACTACAGGCATGCACCACCATGCCCAGCTAATTTGTATTTTTATTTTTGTAGAGATGGGGTCTCACTATTTTGCCCAGGCTTGTCTTGAACTCCTAGCCTAAAGTGATCCTCCCATCTCGGCCTCCCAAAGTGCTAGGATTACAGGTGTGAAGTGAGCCTCTCATCTTTCTCACACACCTGGCTCCCAGCTACTGTGAGGGTTGAGTTAAGATGGACAGAAGAGCAGGGACTGAGGGAGGGAGGGAGGGAGGGATGAGGAGAGAAGACATGCACGTTGAGAAGATATGATTTTGGCCGTTACTAATGTTTTTGGATTGCTTGTTCACTGAACACAACTTGGTCTTTTTGGCCTTCACACAGGCTTGTGGTAATGGTGATAATAGCAGCTGCCATGCACAAACACCTTCTTCTCTGCCACATCCTTAACATGTAGCTACCTTATTCACCCCTCACAAAACATTCTGAAAGTATTTCAGGTCATTTTCTATTTCAAGTGAGGGAAACTGAGACTTGGCAAATCATATAACTTGTCCAAAGTCACACAGCTAGTAAATGGCAGAGCTGGGACCCCATATCATGGCCTTTTAAACTCCAAAGAACCCAACCATTAGTTCTACCACCTATTTCATTAACTTAACAAAATATTTAACTGCCTACTCTACATGCCTGGGACTGTGCTGAGGACACAGCAGGAACAGGGCAAACGGAGGGCGCTTACATTCCGGGGGGGTGGGGAGGGAACAGACATGAGCAAGGTGACTTCAGGTAGAGAAAGGTGCTCTGAAGGAAACAAAAAGAGGGTACAGTGAGGGGGGTTCCTGGCAGTGGAGGGGAGCTCCCTGTGTGCACCGTAGACTGTGAACAAGTCACTTCCGAGGCTAGTGGATGTGCCAGCCTGGGGAATACACGGAAACAAGTACTTAATTCACCCAACAGCTATTCTTATTTCATTTACTTCCATTTTGGGTAAACAGATGGAAATTTAATGCACAAAAAGTGGGAGCGGAAAAGAGAGAAAAGAGCTTAACATTGCAAATCTTGAAATGGTATTTAAGGAACTCAGAAGTCAGGAGCAGAAAGCCAGCACTGCCATCATCTCTATTATTTGATAAGAAAACACTTTCGCAAGCTGAGCAAAAGATTAACGAGCCCACTTCTTCAGCCTGAACACACGGCCTATCTGTGGGCACGTCCTCTTTATGTAAAGTGCTGTCTGAGGGAAACATTCTCCCTGCTGCATCTGGAATGGAACAAAGCGGCGCCTCGATGTGGTACCTCACTCGCGTCAGGGCATTTCCCCACTCGAGGAAGCGGGCACAGTTCAGATCTCCACCTTATGCGGGAGGAAACCAGACTCTGAGAGGTAAGGTGATTTGCTTGGATCATAGAGCCAGAGGACAAGAGCTGGGGTTTGATCCTCATCCCACAGCCACTTGGAGGATGCACTTCTTTCTCCATTGGGAAACCACTGACCTCCAGCTTGACCTTGAAGCATTTGCCTAGATAAACAACAATCAGTGATGACTTAAAAAACCAACTGCTGCTCTGAGTGCAGCGGTTTCTACAATTAATCGATCACAACCAGTTACAGATTTCCTTGTTCCTTCTGCACTCCCACTGTTTCACTTGACTAGCCAAAAGAAAAGAAAAGAAAAGAAAAGAAAAGAGAAGAGAAGAAAAAAGAGAAGAGAAGGGAAGAGAAGAAAAGAAAAACATATATAATAAAAAATGCTGGGCACTGTGGCTCACACCTATAACACCAGCACTTTGGGAGGCTGACACTGGCAGATCCCTTGACTCCAGGAATTCAAGACCAGTCTGGGTGACATGGCAAAACCCTGTTTCTACAAAAAATAAAGAAATTAGCCAGGCATGGTGGAGTGGGCCTGTAGTCCCAGCTACTCAGGAGGCGGAGGTGGGAGGATTGCCTGAGCCCAGGAGGTTGACATTGCAGTAATCTGTGATCACGCCACTGCACCCCAGCCTGGGTGACAGAGTGAGACCCCGTCTCAACAACCACCACCACCCAATTAATTTTTATGTTTTTAAAGTGTAGATTCATTTCTGTTATAAAATTCGTGCTCTGAAACAACAAAAGTCCTTTTGTGACTTTTGCTGCCCATGCCATTTACCTCTCCCAGTCTCCTGTGGCTGTCCTTTAAGGCCCAGTGAAAAATCCCAGGTCTGCTCCGACATGTCCCCCACCTACTCCAGCCTTCTCAGAATCCTCTTAAATGTGCTGCTGCTGCTGCTTACTGTGTACCAGGCACTATGTTAAGTGCCTTACATATATTAACTCAATTGATCCCCACAACACTCCTATGAAGTTGGCACTATTAATCCCCTATTAAGAAGAGACTGGGCTGGGTGCAGGGGCTCATGTCTGTAATCCCATCACTTTGGGAGGCCTAGGAAGGCGGATCACTTGAGGACAGGAGTTCGAGACCAGCCTGGCCAGCATGGCAAAACCCTGTCTCTACTAAAATAACAAAAATTAGCCAGGCATGGTGGCACGTGCCTGTAATCCCGGCTACTCGGGAGGCTGAGGCAGGCAAATCGCTTGAACCTGGGAGGTGGAGGCTGCAGTGAGTCAAGATTGTGCCACTGCACTCCAGCCTGGGTGACTCCCAGGCTGTGTGACTCCCAGAGTGTGACTCCATCCGGCCCCCGCCCCCGCCCACTCCCCTCTCCCAAGAAAAAAAGAAAAAAGAAGAAGAGACTGAGACGCAGAGGGTAAATGACATACCCGAGGCCGCCCAGCTTGTGAGTGGCAGGGCTGGGACTGGAATCCAGGCAGGCTTCAGAGCCTGAGGGCTGACCTCATGTACCATCATGCACCTGAGCTTCCTCCTGCACTGTCCGGTGGGTTTTGCTCATTTGTTTACTTCCATCTTGCTTTTGTCTCCCTCCTCATACTGGAGACTCTTTATCCTTCTCCTAGAGCCCTTCTCCATGGATCCGCAGGAGTCCAGGGAGAAATAGGAGTTAGTAAGTCAAGCACTTAAGACAGTATCTGGGCTGACTCTCCTTTCAGACTCAGCCCGCCTGCACCCGGATGAAATAAACAGCCATGTTGCTCACACAAAGCCTGTTTGGGGGTCTCTTCACACGGACACGTGAGACATTTGGTGCCGAAGACCCGGGTCAGCGGGACTCCTTTGGGAGACCAGTCCCCTGTCCTCACCCTCACTCCATGAAGAGGTCCACCTATGACCTCGACCTTGGGTCCTCAGACCAACCAGCCCAAGGAACATCTCACCAATTTTAAATCAGATCTTCTTGGCTTAGCGGCTGAAGACTGATGCTGCCCGATCGCCTCGGAAACCCCCTGGACCATCACGGACGCGGAGCTTCGGGTAACTCTTACAGTGGAGGAAGACAGGAATGTCAGGCCTCTGAGCCCAAACTAAGCCATCATATCCCCAGTGACCTGCACGTATACATCCAGATGGCCTGAAGCAACTGAAGATCCACAAAAGAAGTGAAAATAGCTTTAACTGATGACATTCCACCAATGTAATTTGTTTCTGCCCCACCTTAACTGATCAATGTACTTTGTAATCTCCCCCACCCTTAAGAAGGTTCTTTGTCATTCTCCCCACCCTTGAGAATGTACTTTGTGAGATCTAGCCGCTGCCCGCAAAACATTGCTCCTAACTCCACTGCCTATCCCCAAACCTATAAGAACTAATGATAATCCACCACCCTTTGCTGACTCTCTTTTCGGACTCAGTCCGCCTGTACCCAGGTGAAATAAACAGCCATGTTGCTCACCAAAAAAAAAAAAAAAAAAAAAAAAGACAGTATCTGTAAATGCGTGCTCTATAATGCTTGCTATAACTAGCAGTAGTGGTAATGCTGGTAGTAGCACTAATTTTAGTAATTTTATTATTATTAGTCATAGTGGTAGTGGTTAATTAGTAGTAATATCATCAGTAGTAGTGTTAGTAACTGTATTAGTAGTAGTATTACTGACCCAGATATCACTTGAGAATCACATTTTAGGAAATGTCATGCTACCTCAATAAAAAGATCCTGCTCTGAGTGTCAAACATGCCATCTAATGTGTTTACAGCCATTATAATGAGGAGGAGACACCATTCAATAAGCAGTTTTTATGTGCCTGGCATTGAGCTAAGTGCTTTACTGTATTATCTCATTTAGCCATAGGAGCCATATTACTATCTTCACCATTTTACTGATGAGGAAACTGAGGCCCAGGAAGATGAGTTGACATGGTCATCCTCCTAGAAGGTAGCCAAGATAACATTTCTGGGATGACCCAAGAGGCTCATGGCACCCTCCATCCCTTGGTCACCATCAGAAGCCCCAGGTGGCATGGTGGCATGCATCTACAGTCCCAGCTATTCAGGAGGCTGAGGTAGGAGGATCACTTGCACCCAGGAGTTCAAGGTTGCAATGAGCCATGACTGCACCACTATATTCCAGCCTGGGTGACAGAATGAGCCAGTCTCTTAAAGAAAAAAAACCCCCAGGTACGTGTTTCCAACAAAGTGGCTGGAACCCAGAGCTCTGACACGTTTGCTGGCTCCAGCTCTTTGAAACTCTGTCTAGCCTGATATGGAACAGGGAAGCCAAGAGCTGGGCCGGACACACATTTATCTTCTGCCAGGATCTCACCTGGACAAGAGCTTCAACCTCTGAGTAGGTCTTGGAAGCCCCAGCAAAAAGAGCTCTATGGAAGTTGGAGAGCAAGATTAGTGTCATATTAGCACCCTGGTCTCGTCTCTCCTGAACCTGTCTGGGGGGTGCAGAACTACATATCAGATTTCTCCAGGGCAGACCTTTAAAGGAGCATCAAGCATCTGGACCCTCTGCTGCCCTTATTCTCAGAAGGGTTCAGGCCCCAAGAAGGGAAGTGTGGGAAGGAGGACAAATGAAACCCAGCCAGTCACAAACAGCTGGACCACTGGGGACAGGACCTTCTCAGCCACAAGCTCAGCACTGTGTGTCTTGGCTCACAAGGTCCATCCACTTCTGTGCTCCGTCCTGCACCACGGTGCCCGTGTTCCCTTGCTCTGCTCCTCCCCGTCGCCCGTCTCTCCGGGGTACCTTGCTTCCTCTAGCCACTTGGACTCTGTCTATGCTGCTACCCTGCCTGATAAAAACCATCGTGTTGATAATCATAAGAATAGCTACTCAGTGTGTCCTAGGCCCTGTTCTAAAGTATGTAGTGGCCAGGTGCAGTGGCTCATGGTTATAATCCCAGTACTTTGGGAGGCCAAGGCAAAGTGTGTGATGGAGCACACCTGTGGTCCCAGCTACTTGGGAGGCTGAGGTGGGAGGATTGCTTGAGTCCAGGATGTCAAGGAGGCAGTGAGCTGAGATTGTGCCACAGCACTCCAGGCTGGGAGACAGAGCGAGACCCTGTTTCCAAGAAAACCCAAAAAATATGTTAACTCATTGGGTCCTCATACCTTACAGATGATTAAGAGCCTTGAAGAGGTTAAATGAGTGGTTGAAGGTTATGAAAAGTGGCAAGGTAGATCTCAAATGCACACCTTTGAATAGCAGGGCCCTCCTCAGATGGGGCTATTTTGGCTGGCTACAAAGTCACGATACCAGATGTTTCTAGGCCCAACCCCAGTTCAGAACTCTGGGAAGGGTCCCACATGCCTCCTATTTCTGTGTCCTGGATACCAGCAGGCTCCAAACCTTCTGAGTCTGCCTCCCTCCACAGAGGCGGAGACGTGCTGTGCAGGGCTGGGGAGGAGGCGGCAAGGGGCCAGGGCCTGAGGTTTAGCCAGCGGACCGCTCTGTGGACCAGCGGCCCTCTGCCATTCCCACTCTCTCTGCCTGGCCACTCCTCAAGGGTCTGGCTGCTTTGCTGCTGCTCACAGTAGATGCAGTCTGGAAGGATGCCTGGGGGACCGCAAGCCCTCCAGCAGCCCAGGTTCTGATGCGGAGAAATGGCCACCTCCTGTCGACCTCAGGCCCTCTGCACCTCTGACTGCATGTCTCCCTCTGTCTCCTCTGCTTGATGACGCTGCCTTCCAGCAATTTGCTGGCAGCTGGCAGCCCTCCTGCCTTCCTACGTGTCTGCGTAGTCTTTATCCCTACCGCCCCAGACCTCTCATTCCCCAGGAGGGTGATGGCCAAGGAGGTATACCCTCTGCCAAAGATTCTGTTCCAGCTAGCCCATCCCTCTGCCCTCAGGCACAACCAGCAAGGGCCACGTCTAACCAGATGGTTGTCCATTCTCCTCCAGACCTCAGAGGAAGGAGGCTCCCGATCTCCCTGGGCAACCTGGATCCCTGACAGGAGGCTCTTTCACTTTCTGAGCTTGATCTTGGGTGATGACACACCCTGCAGGGCAGCAGCTGTGACTAATTCTGTGTTTTAGACCCTGCCTTGTGCCTGGCTGGTGCCTGGGATGCAAAGCTGCCAGTGAGAAAGGCACCCTGGGAGGGTGCAGGGAGGCTCCAGCTGCAGAGCTCTCCCAGGATAGCGAGGGGGTGGGGCTGGAGTGGCCCCAGAGAAGGTGGCCCCAAAGGCCAGGGCCCACCCAGCACGCCTCAGAGCTGTAGGATCAGGTCTCGGCAGCCAGCTGAGAAGCCACAGCCTGGCACAGGGAAAGGCAACGGCCTTGAGGAGAGAGACCTCAGGTTTGAATCCTGGCCTCGCCACTTATCAGCCAGGTACCCTGCACCCTCTTGTCCTCACTTGTAAAATGGAGGTAATGACAGCACCAAACTTGCTGATGTTCTTTGGGCGTAGAAGTAGTTAGAAATGGGCTTTAAAGGAAGGGCGTATGTTATCTCACTTTGTCCTACTGGATAGAATTACTTAGCCCCATTTTATCGGTGAGGAGCCTGAGGCATGGAAGGGCCTGTGTGGCTCTGAGCCCAGGCCTCTGCCCCAAAACCTGTACTGTTTCTTGATGCACCAGGCTCACTGCAGCAGTGGAAGAAAGGAGGTTAGAGGCTTCTCATTCGCTGCAAAGCTGCCCGCTCGCCACTCTGAGTTCCTGCTGCTTCTGTCCCCTCCTGCTGTCTCTCCTCCCAGACCAGAGCAGAGAGCTCTGGGGAGGCGGCCTCTTACGGAAAGATATGAAGTCCCCACCGAACACTGCAGAAGCAGCAGGTGGCTTAGCAGGGAACACCACAGTGAGCTCCACACGAAAGAGATGAACACACATCCCTTCCCTTTGTCGGCATGGATGTGGTCAGACATAGCCCCTAATTGAAGGAATCAGGGTACCTTTCTTTAAAGCAGAAATATGAGTACAGACTTGAGTGGTTCCATCAATGCTGTCATGCTGCCAAACCCATGTCACCAAACTGAGCTCCTTCTCCCATGTGTGGAAGGCAGTAGAGGAGGTTACTCAATCCCAAACAAACCCAGGGAGCCACCAATCCCCAAACAGACAGCCTCTACAGCCAGACAACCACGGTCACACTGAAATCAGGGGCTCCGTCCAATTCTGGTCGGGTGAACTCAGTCCCCCAGGCTTCCAGGTGGGACAGAGGACGGGGCTTTAAGAGGATGAAGTGGAGCAAGAGACAGAGATAGACAGACAGCGCACATCCCCAAACTCACAAAAGCAAAGCTCTGTCACTCTGGCACCCTAGCAAACTCCAGCTACTATTTGCATCAGGAGAGGTTTTCCCCAGAGCTCTGGTGAGGGTATCAGGGTGCTGGGGCCTTGATGGGACATTGGCCCAGCCCAGCCTGCAGTAATGCTGTGAGCTCAGTGCTCCCAGGAAGGATCCCCACAGCCTCCAGGGCCTTCCCTGTCAGTGAGCCAGAGGGCAGCAGATCTGCTCAGCGACAGGAGTCAGGCCACCGGCGAGCCGTCGGGCTGTCGGCTCCCGCAGGTATTTTTAGGGTGTCCTCCTTTCCGTGTCAAAACTTAAAAAATTTTGGTTCCTTTTTTTTTCTAATGGGGGTTCCAATTCCCCATGTGTCTGATATTCATTTGAAATGATTCATGGAAAAATATCTTTGCTACCAATTTATTTGTGCTACAGATAGTGTGGTTTTTAAATAAGTGGTTATCTAAACACATGCACGTATGTCTATTGCCATGCAAGCTCAGCTGTTATAACCACATAGAGCTGTGCAACTCAGATCACGAAGAAACCCGGATTCTGTGTGTTAGAGTACTGGGGGCTGGGAACCCTGCTGGGGAAAGCCACAGCACATGACAAAGATGCCCAAGGGGGCGGGGGAAAGTGCCAGCAGAGGAATGCCTGCCCCTGGGCCTATAGCCATGACAGCCTGAGGGCCCAGCAGTCGGGGCAACAGGCCTGAAGAAGGCTCCTGTCCTCTTCTCCCAGTCACTTCTGCATGGGTGGCCCGGCCTCAGCCCAGCACCTTACCAAACAGCAAGCAAGCCTCCTACCTCCTCCTTCCCAGATGTCTTCCTGCCCTTTTCCCTTCCACGCTGACTCCTTCAACCACAGCACTTTTCCGCCAAGCAGGAACAGCTGGGGCTTAGGGCCTGTGCTTTGGCCCCAGCTCAAGCCAAAGGCGTCTTTCAGGATGCCCAGGGCTCCACCTGCAGCCGTCTTTCTGTGTCAGGCCCAGGGTGGCCCTCCTCAGACTTGCATTCGCCCTCCAGCTCCCAGAGAAATACAACAATGATGACATAAGGATACTAGTACTGATAACAGCAATGGTACTATTTACTGGGACTCTACTACGCATGTACTGGGCCACTGCTGTTTTACATTCCTCTTAGGGACAGGAGATACAGTGTAGTGGTTATGAGGAGCACAGCCTGTGTGGTGGGGCCAGTGAGTCCCTCCGTGCCTCCACTTTCTCATGTGTAAAGGGGCTTGAAGAGCACCTCTTTCTTGGTAGTGTGTGGATTAAGTGAGCATCTGCCTGCAAAGTGCTCAGCCCAGTGCCTAGCACATAGTAAACACTCAGTAAATCCACCTTAGTGCCTTTGTTTTCTGGGGCACTGAGGAAGCAGACCGGGCTGTGGAGCCAGCTGTGGATCATAGAGCGGATGAGACTCCACGCCCCTGAAAGACAGCGGGCAGCCGGGCAAGGGGACTGCAGAGCCTCCAGGACTTCCAATATTGAGGTCTCAGATTGTCTCCCTCCAGATGGGGCACCAAGTCCCATGGGCTCTGCCTTTCCTGGGCCTGACTGTGTGGTGAAATGTGTGCAGATGGGCTTCCCAAACCAAGGGCAAGCCTTTCCCACTTCGTGGACCCTCAAAACACAACTCTTGAGCCCACGGACAGACCGTACCTTAAGTGGCCATGCAGTGGCCTCCATGTGAGGCTCATGCCAGCACATACAACGTTTGGGGTAAGTTATAAAAAAGCATATTTTCCAGGTAGAAAATTTCAAAAAGGCAGTCCTCGGAGAAAACTAATTAGAAAAGGTATCCTGTCCTCAGGCTGACATGGCCCCACGTGCATCCCCTACTCATGTTCCTCACTGGGTTCCATTGTGCAGTACACAACCTGCACATCTGTTCTTTGCAGCCCTGCTCCCAGCTAGGAAAGTGTTGGGACCCTCTAGTGAAAGTAACTGACTAGGAGCCCACAGGCGTGCGTGGGTCCAGGGGCTATCCAACCACTAACCTGCTGGAGATCAGAGAGCTGCCAGGGTCACAATGGTCTCTTCTGCTAAACAAATGGATGAGGGCAAAACACACCCAAGACCCCTCATAACCATGATGCCAACAATGATCATTTGATCACTTTTGAATGGGATAACCCCATGAAAAGAGGTGACAGCTACCAATGGCCAAGGGCCAGTTCCCACCCAGCCCCCATCCTACATGCTTTTTCTCAGAGTACTAACCTTTCTAGGTGGGTGTGACTATCTAATTTTATAACAAGGCAGCTGAATTTCGGACAGCCCAGTGAGCTCGCGCCAGACTGGGCACAGAGGCTGAAGCACAGGTTCCAAGCCTCAGTGGCCCCATGCTGCATCAGCTCAGGGGAAAAAAAAAAATTCCACTGCACACCAGTGCAGGCCTTCATCCATTGGAATTCCTGGGCCACCTCCTCACAGGCACAGCATAGCTCCAGGGCCCCTTTCTCGCCCTGTCGGTCAGTCGTCAGTGAGTGTCAGTCAGTCGGTCAATGCACGTTTGGGCGCACGTCCCACCAGGTGCTCAGCCCAAGGAAGATCCCTACCGTTCATTGTTCAGGGTCATTCTCGGGGGGTCCAGGTTGGGGTTCTCCATGGACTCCATCTGTGGACACCGCAGGAAGTAGTAGAGCGTGTGGAGGGCGTCGGGGGACCAAGTGATGGGCTGTGGCGGCTGGCGGGCCTGGCGGGCGGGGCTGGCACCCGGGCACAGGGGGTGGCGCCCCTGCATGTGGTGCATGGCACGGGAGACCAAGTCACCTGGTAGGGGGCAGGGCAGAGGGGAGGAAGAGAAAAAAGAAGACAAAGTCTGAGTTTACAGCCCGCATTCTTCCAAGGATGCTCCTGGCTGAAGCTCCCTTGCCTTAGTGCGCAATTACTGTTTGTCCTGCAGCCAACAGGTGGAGGTGGAAACTGTCACCCAGATGCACAATAGCAATTTCGTTTCCCTTTCATTTCACTCTTGCTGAATTAAATACTTGGCAGGGCCTGTCTCCTCCAGAACTTAGGGTAATGTGGTTTCTTTTTCGACATCTCCACTCTCTCCACCACCCCCATGGGCCTCTCCCCAGATCTTTGACCGAGGGAATCTCTCTGGGTCTCTTTTCCCAGCCTCTACCAGCCAGGGCCAGGCTCTGTGGCAATTCTCCTGTGCACTGTCTTGTACAAAACCCAAAGTATTTCAGCAGAGAAGGTCCCTCTGACTCAGCACCAATTACAACCACCATCATCACCTGTTGAGGACTCATTATGTACAAAGTATGCAATTCCCCAGAAATATGATTTTAATTTGATCCTTACAGTGCTAGCAGGTATTATTTCCATTTTACAGATGAAGAACTTGAGGCTTATGGCCGGGCACAGTGTCTCACGCCTGTAATCCCAGCACTTTGGGAGGCCAAGGTGGTCGGATCACTTGAGGTCAGGAGTTCGAGACCAGCCTGGCCAACATAGTGAAACCCTGTTTCTACTTAAAATACAAAAAATAGTCAGGCGTACTGGCAGGCACCTGTAGCCCCAGCTATTCAGGAGGCTGAGGCAGGAGAATCGCTTTAACCCGGGAGGCGGAGGTGACAGTGAGCAGAGATCGTGCCACTGCACTCCAGTCTGGGTGACAGAGTGAGACTTCATCTCAAAAAAAAAAAAAAAAAGAAAAAAAAGAAACTTAAGGCTTATCTGATAAACATTTCCTGACCCCATGTATTCATTCTCCTGGCCACAGGGACACCTCAGAGCCCGCAGGTTGAGTTAACTAGCCATGGCTGTATGGCTAGAAAATGGTAGCATCTAGACTTGAATTCAGGTCTGTTCGACTCCAAAGTCCATGGACTTCACTGTGAGCTGGGCTGCAGCCTGCCCTGCTGGAGTCCGTGGGATCCTTAGGTCCCCATATCCTGTAGTGTGTTTCTACCCAACTCAAGTATTTTCAATATCTCACCAGTCCCAGACAGGAAACGGCTCAACATTGTGTGAGGCCACAATGCTGAGAAAGGATGGGCTGAAGGAGCCCCGGCACCTGCAGGCACCTCCGCTCTAAGAAAAGCGGCTCCTTTGGGGTCAGCTTCAGCCTCACCCCTGGTGATTCCTTAGAGAGAGCCCCTCCACGGGTGGGCACAGCTAACCCTAAGGTGGAAGAAATGAACAGGTTTCAATTTGGCCAGTGAAGTGTCATGAAATGCATGGCAGAACCAGTTCATTCACGTATTCAATTAACCTTCATGCTGCTTCTGGGAATCTGCTGTTCTGTTCTGTTGTGTCCCAGGGCCCTGCACGGGGTCTGTTACGTACTAGGTGCTCAGCAAATATTTGGAGAAGAATTAACCTTACGCATTCATTTCTTTTTAAAATACAACTTCTGCTGAGGCTTGATTTGAGCTCATTAGCTGCTAAATTCTCCCTTGACAGCCGCGGTGATGGTGTTTGGCTTCCAGGCAGGGACAAATGACACCCCTGGAGTTTGAGATCCCCACCAGGAAAGTCTTCTTTGTCATCCTCCACCACCATCCCTGGTTCCTCACTCCTCCCTGCTCTTGACTGCTCATCCCTACAGTTGGAGTTCAGCTGCCTGGGTGCTCCTGACAAACCCTAGGGCCAAGAGGGCAGTGAGTTGCTGACACCTGGTTTCCATCCCTGTGACCCTGATTTCATTGGTCTGCCGCTGGACCTGGGCATCTCTAGTTTGTAGATGTTCCCTCAGTGATTCAATGTCCACTCAGGTTTGAAAATCACCAGGTGAACTGATAGCTTGATTCAAGTCAGACACAGGTGGCCTCAAATCAGGGCCTGTTACTGTTCATTCCAGCCCATGTTCCCTTAGGCCTGAGAACTCAGGGAGGTTCCCCTGGAGGTCAGCTTCAGCCCTACCCCTGGTGATTCCTTACAGAGAAAGAGAAATCCCTTACTTAGTTATCAGAACCTCAGTTCCCTCATCTGTAAAATGGAAACAATAGTATCTACCCTACCGATTTTGAGGGTTCAAAGAAACAATAAATGTAAAGCACTTAACATCATGCCTGGCACAGAGTAAGCACTTGGTAGGGCTGAACATAGCACTGTTATGATTAATGTCTTATTATGATTATTCCTCTATCCTACAGGCCGCCTCCTGTGCACTCTTCCTTCCAGGACCACTGCCTGCCGTCAAACTCTGCCCCACATTTCCCAGGACAGGAGGAGTCTGTGCCCTGAAATGCCAGATCCCAACCCTGCCCTTGGGCTCCATGGGTGGTTGAAACTGGCATCACAACCACCAGCCAACCCACCTCACAGCAGCCAGTTGTACAGCTACGTTGACTGCTAATAAGTTGAAACCTGGCTCCCGTTTCTCCAGGTCTAAATGTCATAACTTTTGGCAGAACCACAGGACCACAAGGAGGAGAAATCAAAGAGTCTGTGATAGCATCAAAGGGAAACCTTGTTGAAATATCATTTCAAAGGCTCGACAAGGTAGAAGTCATTATCTTTAATTATTTTTATTGTTGTTTTATTGTTATGGGTGGAGAACCCTTTGGCAGTGTACTTCCTGCTTCATGTAGACAAGAAAAATCAAGAAAGAAATGGAATCTCCCATCCAAACAGAAGGAGATAACCCAAAAGTTCAGAAAACCATGAAGGCAGCTGGAGATGGAGGTCACCGGCTTCTTTGATCCAAGCCCTGCTGTGGCCAGTTTCTCTCAGACCAGAAAGACAAATGGCTGCAGAGAACTCTGACCACGACGTCTAAAAACTTACACTGCGTGGCAACCCATTTATGGGCAAAGAAAGCAGCTTGCTTTGAACCTTCTCCTAGGGTGACTTTTGCTTCCTGCCACTTTATATTTTCTAGGCTTCGTGACAGACATGAAAAGATAGACAAAATTTCCTTCAACTTTTTCAGCCACCCTGTAAGGGAGGGTCTTTCTACTCTACAGACAAGGAAGCAAGCTTGCAGGAGTGAAATGACCTGTCCCGGTGCCATAACTAGTCAGTCCGTCAGCCAGGACTTGCACTGGGGTCCCTGCTTCCCAAACGCATGCTCTTGACCATCGCACGGCTGCTACTAGAAGTGTGGTCTGTGAACCGGGACAGGTCCCCAAACTTACTGGTTTGCAGCAAGTTAATTTCAGAAGTGAAGAGTGAATTTTTAAAAACTTACATAGAAATTTGACAGTAATTTTATGTATAGCTAATAAAATAATTTTAAAAATTGGGCTTGCATTTCACCTATCTTATTTCCTTGTTCTAGACATTTATTTTGATGGTACATTATAAAGGTTTCATTCTGCAGCACAGTGTGGGGGAATACAATCTCTGGTCCTTCACCATGGCTAGTGTGAGAAGGCCTGATCCAGGCTGGGCTGGTCTCTTGGTTTAAGCACGGTGAGGACTCAGAGCTTCCTCTGAAACTTCCTTGTACTTGAGGATCAGTTGATCCTACACTCAATGAAACCTTAGTCTGAAGCCCAGAAACACCCCCCAGGCAAGGAAAAACAAGTCCTCCCCCACTTGTTAACCATGAAAGACTTGATTAGAGGTGCTAGGTTTCACTCTGGTCCTTCCACCTCTCATTATGAGCCATCAAATAAAAACAGCGGGAGAGAGTCTGGAATTCAACACCGTCTTCAAAATAAGGCCTAGAACATCTGGCTCCCTTCAAAAAGAAGTGTTTTGTTTTATTTTGTATTCTCTCCCTTTAAAATTTTTGTGGGTAGAGAGGGACAGAGCAAAAGCACAAGTCCCAAAACTCCCTGTGAAGCTGGATCTCATACAAGAGTGAAACTTCTCACCCTATCTGGCAGGCTGATGTTGGCGAGGCTCAGGGAGTTAATGCATGTAAACCCGGGGAACACTCTGAGGTCCAAGGGGTTCAGTGCCAAGTATCACTAGCCTCATTAAGTTCTTTAGTCTCAGGGAGAAAAATTGCAATATCGGCCTCCACCTCTGTCTCCTCCCTCCTCCACAGCAGGTTAGCAAAAGCCCTGGTTTCAGAGGGAGGAACAGGGCAACCTGGCACATGACACAGCCTGTTCTCTGGTCTGTGAAAAGATGCTGTGAGGGGGTTTCTTCCCTTGGCCCTGAGGAGTGGCTGGGCCAGGATGTGGACCAATCCTAGACGAGTTTTAGGAGAAAACATTTGGTGGGATAGACTTCATTCCTCCTCCTAACACATGTACATGCATACTCAGGAACTGTTCTCTGTACCAGGTACTGTCCTAAGCAATGAGGATACAGCCGTGGACAAAGGGGATAACGTTTCCAATCTCATGAAGCCAACTCTTCTAGTCAGAGGAGAGAGATGATAAACTATTCGTAAGTAAATATATAGTACATGTCAGGTGGTGATCAGTGCTTTAATAAAGTCAAAGCCACAAGAGGGAAGACAGTGGAATGACAGCGTGGTACTCATAGAAGGCCTGAATGAGAAGGTGCCATTTGGGCAGAGGCTTGGAAGTGTGAAGGACCAATGTATTTGGGTATCACAAAGGGAAAGTGTTGCAGGCAGAGGGAAAGCCAGTGTGAAGGCTCTGGAGTGGGAGGGTCCTTAGCCAGGCGGCCAGGCAGCTGGAGTGCAGTCCACAGAGAAGAGGATGAAGCGATGAAGTCAGATCATATATGGATCCTGGGCCAGAGTGAGGATTTTGGATTTTACCGAGTGAGCCGGGAAGCCATTGTCGGGGGATAGAGGGAATAGATATTGAGCAGATGAGTGACACAACCCAATTTAAGCTTTAAATAGGCAGCTTGGGGCTGGGTGCGATGGCTCATGCCTATAATCCTAGCACTTTGGGAGGCCAAAGTGGGAGAATCACTTGAGGTGAGGAGTTCGAGACCAGCCTGGCCAACGTGGTGAAACCCTGTCTCTACTAAAAATACAAAAATTAGCTGGGCATGGTGGTGCACACCTATAATTCCGGCTACTAGGGAGGTAGAGGCAGGAGAATCTCTTGAACCTGGAGGCGAAGGTTGCAGTGAGCCAAGATTGTGCCACCACACTCCAAGCTTGGGTGACAGAGCGAGACTCCATCTCAAAAACAAAACAAAACAAAACAAAGTAAATGGTCAGCTTGGGCTTGGTTGGTAGCAGTGGAGTTGGTGAAAGGGGCAAACTAAAACTCAGGATCATTGTAAATGGTAGAGCCAACAGGTCTTGGCCCCTTGGCTGACAGTAATGGCAGAATGATGTCAAGCCCTTCCCTGGGGGAGGCCTCTGAATGCTCCTCCCTTAGGCTGGGCTGGGGTTGTAATGGGCATAGGGCCACCATGAGAAGAGGAAAAGGATCAGCCCCAATCTTGATCTCAGCTGCCCCAAGGAGCCGGTGGCTGGGCTGCTATCTTATCTAGGGGCCAACAGCCCTAGACACGTCGAGTCAAGCCCCCAGCTCTGATCCATGTGACATGGAGAAAATCACTTTTCGTCTCTAAGCCTCAGTTCTCTCATCAGGACATACCTTGCTGAGTTGTTCTGAGGAACAAACGAGATAAAGTGAAGATGGTGCTTCACAATGGTGCCTTGCACACAGAAGGCGCTCGCTTAATGTTCAAGTATAAAGTAAAACCAAGGTGCTCTCCAGTGGACTTAGGGCTGTGTCCCTTACTGTTTGCAAGGCACGAGAACTCACCAAAGCATGACTGTGCAAGGGCCCAAGACAGCCCATTGTCCGGGAGACACTTCTCAGGGATGGAGATGAAGCCATACACCAGAACCCACTTCCTGTGGGGTCCCTCAGGGGACCCAGGCAACAACATCCTGGCCCTGCCTACTGTAATGTCACCAGGAGACACGGAGTCAGAAATCCTGCTTTCTCTCCCAGCCCTACTGCAGCTCTGCTCTGTGACCTTGAACCAGGCACCTTCATTTCCTGTCTGGGGAGGAGGCAGAAGAATGCAGGGAAGGAGAAAGCCGCGTCCTGAAGAAACAGAGGTTTGCCATTGCCGTTGATTGTGCAGGGGTCGGAAGATTTGAGGGAATCACAAATGGAGAAGGCCGGAGCAGAGGGAAACTCCAGGTGTGCCCATGCTGTGTGCAGTGACCCCTGCTGTGTCACTGCCCTCCGCTGGGTGATCTCAACAGAGCGAGGGGGAATGAAGGCAGCAGAGGATGTAGTCAGATTTCTCAAATCAAATGGGTAATGAGAGGGGGAGCTCAGGAGCCAGCACGGATTTCACCTCTCCTAACACCCTGGAAGCAGCTGTCAACGGTAAAGAGCCACATCAAGTTCCAAGTGTGTGCCATAGAGCCCTGAGTCCTGGGAGACACCACCCAGGCGCTCTGCTGTTATCTTCCTTTTATTATACTGAGGCTTTGCGGGTGCTTTCTTTCGAGAAAGAGCACCAGCTGTGAATTCAGAGCCTGTGGGGCCAGGCAGGTGAAATTAATGAAACAGGCCCCCCCCCCCCCCACCCCACCCCAGGTGAAACCCAGGTCTGTGGCAAAGTGGGGAACACATGCCACCCACTTTGCTGCTACTTAGCTCCTGTGGGTCACTGCTATGCAGGAATGGGGTGCCATGTTGCTAGATCATTTGTTTTTTAAAGAGAAACCAGAAATCCAGATTTGTGTATTTGCAACCTCTGGCCTAGAAAGATCTAGCTTTCAGGGAAGGCCAGGCGGAAGGAGGAGGAGGAGGAGGAGGGGGAGGAGGAGGAGGAGGAGGGGGAGGGGAGGAGGAGGAGGAGGAGGGGGAGGGGAGGAGGAGGAGGAGGAGGGGGAGGGGGAGCAGAGAGGGAGGGGGAGGGGGAGGGGGAGGGGGAGGGGGAGGGGGAGGGGGAGGAGGCCAGAGCCTAGAAGGCAAGCTCTCCCTGCCTTCCCCCAACCCTGGGGCCTTGCTGTTGCTCTACCATCCAGCTAGACACTGAGGCGACACTTACTCAGCTCTGAGATGCTGCCCACGCAGGTGGCCAGGAGGGACTGCTCCAGGGTCCGGAGCTCCAGCTGGGCATAGGCGTCGGCTCGCTCGTCATGGCCCAGGGACCCGCCGTTGTAGGGGCTGAAGTACGCGGGGAGGGAGAGGACACCTATGGGGAAAGAAGGCAGACAGGTCACACTTAGGAAGGAGGGGAAGCTCAGTGGGCCCCAGCCTGCTGCGGGCAGGGCTCAGCCCTGCTGCCCTGCTCTTGACAGAGAGGTTCAGCAGGCAAAATCTCTCTGAGCCTTGAGGACGTGGGAACGTTGACTGTGGACGGTGCTATAGGGGCCAGAATGAGAAGTAGCTCATTCGTAGCTGTGGTTATAAGCATGTGGAGATCATCCTTTCTTGGAGGTACCCAAGAAACTGGCCTGCTTGGGCTCCTGGATCACACAAGCGTTCATTCACTCACTCGCTGAATATTTACAGAGTGCCCGACTCAGCCCAGGTATTGTGCTACACTTAGGGTTCTGGGGTGACAAAGAGACCTGGCTTTGTTTTCATGAAGCTCAGGGATGGCCGAGTCAGATGTAAATGCCCATCCTGACTTCCTGAAGGGCAGTGCCGCCCTGAGTCCTCTCCTTTCCCCATGCTGGGAGCAACCATTTGAAAGGGATGCTGCCTTCTCCACTTCAAGAAGGGGATGTGTCCTAGCCACGGGCCAAGTCCAATTAATGTTTTTCATTAACACTTCAACAGCAGTGGAGCAGAACTGTCAGAATCAATCCCAGAGGGTGACAGCCTGTAAATTTCTCCAACTCACTATGCGGCTTCTTAGAAAGCACCAGAAAAGCGAAATCAGACTGGTTTAAAATTACATGTTGGCTCTTAAGAGCATGTGGCCACAGAGATTCTAGTTGCAGTCAGAACCTAGATAGGGATTCCCAACTTTTGGTAACCACTGTTTCTTTGATGGACAGATCTTCTTTTTCCAACACTTACCCACAAACCCTTTTTTTTAAAGAAAAATATCCACAGGAATTTAATCACTTTTGGATAAAATCTCTGAAAATTCCTTGAGATAACTGGAGAGCACGGGGATGTGGCCAAGTCTGGGTTAGAAGTCCCTAAACACGTGTGATGTAACAAGGACAACAGCAGCAACAGATACAGCAGACAGGGCTCTGGAGCAGAAGTTGGGGTTCGTAATTCTGGCTATCACTTAACCAGTGGTGTGATCTTGGTCAGGTTACTTAGACTCTTCATCAGTTCATCATCTGTTAACTAGAGATAACTAGAGTACCTAGCTCACAGGGCTGCCATGAGGATTAACTGAGTAACTGGGAGTCAATGCTTGGACCAATGCCTGGCTCAGAGTACGTGCTCTACCAAGTGCTGTTGCTATTATTTTTACTTTGTGCTGGGAACATAGGCTTCATTTACATTATCTCATTTATTCTTTCAACAACCCTATAAGGGCCAGGTGTGGTGGCTCACGCATGTAATCCCAGCACTTTGGGAGGCTGAGGCGGGTGAATCACTTGAGGTCAGGGGTTTGAGACCAGCCTGGCCAACATGGAGAAACCCTGTCTCTACTAAAAATACAAAAATTAGCCAGGTGTGGTGGCAGGCAGCTGTAATCCCAGCTACTCGGGAGGCTGAGGCAGGAGCATTGCTTGAACCTGGGAGGCAGAGTTTGCAGTGAGCCGAGATCACGCCACTGCACTCCAGCCTGGCAACAGAGTGAGACCGTGGCTCAAAACAAAAAACCAAAAACAAAAAACCCTATGAGATGGGTACTGCTGGCTTCCATTTGAGATATTGGGCTATTGCCATTCAGAGACTTTGAATAATTGCTCAGGTAAGCGGTAGAGCTAGGATTCAAATCTGGGATGGACTGGCTCTACAATGCATATACTTAACTCCTGTGTGAGCTCAGAGTCCAGTGAACACACCACTACAGCTCACTCGTGGCTGTCCTTATGTGGGGCTGATGCATATGACAATATGGCTGTATTATTACTGCCCTTTTCACTCATGGACAGCCTCATGCTGAACCCCACGTGTTTCTCTTTCTTGAGCAAATGCACACAGCGGTCTTCCTCCAGCCCAGGGCCTCAGTGTGTTCTCTGACCGTTCTGCAGGTTCAGCTGATGGTCAGTCCTGCCCGCCTAGCTCGACCTTGCCCCGACCCAGTCTCCCCACTCTCCTGGCTGATGTGGTGGAGGCTCCCTCTCCATCTCCCTTTGCCTCTCCTGGATGGCAGCGACCCCTCTCATCACATCCAGCGCTGACTTAGCAAAGCACTGCTTCAAAGCACTTCCTCCAAGCTTTGTTTCTGTTGGAGGAGGAGGAAGAGTTCGTGATTGGGCTCTTCCCTGCAGCCCCCTGCCAGGGCCCCAGGCCCTAAAGCAGAAACTCTCCCTGACAGCTGAGTAACCAAACACATTGGGGAGAGCTGGCCATAAGCATTAAAACAAGTAAAACAGAAGGGAAAACCACCCTGCCAAACAGCTGGGAGAGCCCAGTGCAGGCCTGACTCCTCCTCCTTTCTCCATTATTAATCTACAGAAACAACACTGGAGACATGTGGATCAAATTTACAGAGCTTAGGGTAAGGGACTAGGAAATTCAGCTGATTTGTCAAAGGATTCCCAGAGAGAAATATTATGTCAATGGAGCTAGTAACAGGAGCTGGCAGCTCCATTAATAGTAGTTCCCATTTTCCCAGTCATCACCCACCCAGAGAGGCCTTCACTTAATACCGTGGCAAAAGTAATTAGGAACCTATTATTAATAATAGTAATTGATAGCATCACAGCTTTTGCCTAGTACCTTTTGCTTTTAAATGCCTTTTTCATAGAGCAATTTGTTCTTCCAGCAAGGGAGGTAGGACAGTTATGATCAGTAACAACCACAGCTGACTTCTATTGAGGGCTTACTATGTGCCAGGCACTTACATGCATTATCTCATTTAACACCCCAGAACCGCAGGCGGTACGATTTCCACCCATCTTACAGCTGAGGAAACTGAGGCCTGAAAAAGTTTAGTGGCTTGTCCAAGGTCACTGAGGGTCAGAAATGGAACGGGGACTAGAGTTTCAATCTCTTCATTCTCAAGCTGCTGAAATAAATGACATTCTAACTTTGCTCACCTTGTCCTTTCTCGAGCTAGGCAGTGGCCAGGATACTGGGGAGGAAAGGGGTTTTGTTTGGGCCTGAGGTTTAAGACGAGGAAATTCAAAGTAAGACCCAGAAATAGGACTTTCCCTTTCATGGGTCTCCAGACACCTCCTGCCAAGGGTCCCTAGAGGCCTCCCATGAAACTCTATAGACAAAAAGCTGTCGGACTCCCTCTGATCTTCGCAGAATGCAGTTCCACAGCTTGTCTTCCAAATCCGCTCTGTAAGAAAGCCTTCTCTACATCAATTCTAAATTCTCCCGTATCAGCTCATTCCTCCGCACTTCTCATCAGAGATGGAAAATATTTTCTTTACGTTATTTTAACACCTCGATGTCTTCCTTTCCCCACACAAATTCCCAGCTCTAGGATAACGGGCTCAGGGCAAGATCATTCTAGGGAAAAGGAGTTAAAAAAAAAAAAAAAAAAAAGGAAAGGGCATCTATTTTTTTCTATTTAGTAAAATCCTTAGAAAAAAATTCTTCCTTTCTGTCATGATGGAGAAGAAAGCGTGCGGAAACATTTCCCTTTATTCCTTTATTAGCGGGAATAGGGACAATGGCTTTGGAAGCCGGTAAAAGCCATGGAGGGACCCGGAGGGACCCACAGGCACCACCCTGTGCCCATGGCCGTGAGTGAATCTCGGAGTGTGAAGCGGTGAGCATGACTGAGCGATCCTTTGCCTCCCTCTTCTAAAACAGCAGCATTTCTGCTCAGTGTTCCACTCCAATGGGCTGCGGACTGTACTGAAGCCTCGATGTTCCTCAATCTCTACACAGAGCCCTAATCTTCCATCGCTCAATTTTTCTCTTTCTGGTTGCCCAACTCTTGAATCTCAGACTCATTATCTTGTTCCTCAAGCCTCCACCTCCTCTTCCAACACTCTGAGTACAGCACCGTGGCCACCCGGTTTCCCAAGGAGAGACCTGTGAGTCACCCTAATCAGCTCTCTCCCTTCTCATCCACTTCTCATCAACCACAAGCCTTGCTGCTTTTACCACCAACATATCTCAAAAATCCTCCACTGCCACCACCCCAGTCAGGCCCCCATCTTCCCCTGCCCCCCACCCATCCCCTGCCTCCGGGCTTACCCCACCCCTTACTCTGGTCACCTTGCTCTGGCTCTGTACTCTTCAATGACTCCCTGTCAGCCTCACGAAGAAGTCCGAAGTCTTTTGCATATGTAACTATCCTTTAAGAACAGTTAGCATCCTGGCTGGGCGTGGTGGCTCAGGCCTATAATCCCAGCACTTTGGGAGGCAGAGACATGTGAATCACTTGAGGCCAGGAGTTTGAGACCTGCCTGGCCATCAAGATGAAACACCATCTCTACTAAAAATACAAAAATTAGCCAGGCATGGTGGTGCACACCTGTAATTCCATCTACTCAGGAGGCTGAGGTGAGGGAGAATTGCTTGAACCTGGTGGAGGTTACAGTGATGAGAACGTGCCACGGCACGCCAGCCT
This sequence comes from Macaca nemestrina, assembly GCF_043159975.1. Lineage (NCBI taxonomy): Eukaryota > Metazoa > Chordata > Mammalia > Primates > Cercopithecidae > Macaca > Macaca nemestrina. The sequence goes on along the minus strand of NC_092136.1, from coordinate 31,255,285 downwards.
GGGCAACAGAGTGAGCTTCTGTCTCCAAAAAAAACCCCTTTTTTTCCCCCCAAAGAAAGAGAATAGATAATGTCCTTCTCTGCTTTTTGAAATTTAGGGAGGAGAGTAATTCTGCCAGTAAACTGGCAAATTTCCCAGCACCTCCCAGGATATCAGCAGAGTTAGGAACCCTGTGCACACCTGATCCTCGCTTCTCTAAGCTACTTTTCACTCTGCTCTGCTCTAGCCCAGAAGGGTAAGGGTAGGGGGAGAGGGGTAGGGGTAGGGGTGGAGGGTAGGGGTAGGGGTGGAGGGGAGGGGAGGGGTGGGGGTGGAGGGTAGGGGTGGGGGTGGAGGGTAGGGGTGGGGTGGGGGTGGAGGGTAGGGGTGGGGTGGGGGTGGAGGGTAGGGGTGGGGGTGGAGGGTAGGGGTGGGGTGGGGGTGGAGGGTAGGGGTGGGGTGGGGGTGGAGGGTAGGGGTGGGGTGGGGGTGGAGGGTAGGGGTGGGGTGGGGGTGGAGGGTAGGGGTGGGGTGGGGGTGGAGGGTAGGGGTGGGGTGGGGGTGGAGGGTAGGGGTGGTGGTGGGGGTGGAGGGTAGGGGTGGTGGTGGGGGTGGAGGGTAGGGGTGGTGGTGGGGGTGGAGGGTAGGGGTGGTGGTGGGGGTGGAGGGTAGGGGTAGGGGCAAGGATGGGGTGAGGGATGGGGTGAGGGGTAGGGGTGGGGATGGGGGTGAGGGATGGGGTGAGGGGTAGGGGTGGGGATGGGGGTGAGGGATGGGGTGAGGGGTAGGGGTGGGGATGGGGGTGAGGGATGGGGTGAGGGGTAGGGGTGGGGATGGGGGTGAGGGATGGGGTGAGGGGTAGGGGTGGGGATGGGGGTGAGGGATGGGGTGAGGGGTAGGGGTGGGGATGGGGTGAGGGGTAGGGGTGGGGATGGGGGTGAGGGATGGGGTGAGGGGTAGGGGTGGGGATGGTGAGGGATGGGGTGAGGGGTAGGGGTAGGGATGGGGGTGAGGGATGGGGTGAGGGGTAGGGGTGGGGATGGGGGTGAGGGATGGGGTGAGGGGTAGGGGTGGGGATGGGGGTGAGGGATGGGGTGAGGGGTAGGGGTGGGGATGGGGGTGAGGGATGGGGTGAGGGGTAGGGGTGGGGATGGGGGTGAGGGATGGGGTGAGGGGTAGGGGTGGGGATGGGGTGAGGGGTAGGGGTGGGGATGGGGGTGAGGGATAGGGGTGGGGATGGGGGTGAGGGATAGGGGTGGGGATGGGGGTGAGGGATGGGGGTGAGGGGTGGGAGTGAGGGGTAGGGGTGTGGATGGGGGTGAGGGGTAGGGGTGTGGATGGGGTGAGGGATGGGGTTGAGGGGTGGGGTGGGGATGGGGGTGAGGGATAGGGGTGGGGATGGGGGTGAGGGGTAGGGGTGAGGATGGGGGTGAGGGATGGGGTGAGGGATAGGGGTGGGGATGGGGGTGAGGGGTAGGTAGGGGTGGGGATGGTGGTGAGGGGTAGGGGTGGGGATGGGGGTGAGGGGTAGGGGTGGGGATGGGGGTGAGGGGTAGGGGTGGGGATGGGGGTGAGGGGTAGGGGTGGGGATGGGGGTGAGGGGTAGGGGTGGGGATGGGGGTGGGTGTGGAGGGTGGTGGGGTTGGGACGAGGATATGGGTGAGGGGTAGAGGTGGGTTTGAGGGGTGGGGGTGAGGGGTAGGGGTGGGAGTAGGGTCAACGGTAGGGCTATGGGTGGAACTCTGGAGGAGAGCAGCCTGCTTCTTTTCTAAGTGATTCTTCACCAGGGCCCAGAGAGGGTGCCACTGAGTTAGAAGGGAAACCCAGTTCTCAGAAGACTGGGAAGCCGCCTTCTTGCCAGTTGCCAACCAGGAAGTGAGCTGAGTTTCAGCTTGCAGAGGCGCTGTCTCTTCCAAGCTGACAGAAGCTGGTGGACTGCACTTTGGGATGACAAGCCAGACTTCTAAAGGGTTTTTAGAAGCAGAGCTTAGGCCAAAGGCCAAATTGATGGGGATTTCATTCCCTTCTCTGTAAACCATGGGGGTGGAATCTATGGCTTCTCAAGTCCTCCTAGCACTGGGATTCTAGACTCTGACCCCTATGTGTGCGACAGCACTCAAGTGCACCCCTGAAGTCCTTTTTATCCCTTCTCATTCCACCACTTAACTTGTGAACTGTCAACAGTGGGAACACAGAGACCTTGTTATTACTATTTCCCGTGGTTTAATTTCCTCCAGAGCTGTGACACCACCACTTTCCCCCATACACACACACACAACTTTAAATGTAAAAAAAGGTGTCCTTTCTGTGTAAAATCGGATAGGTTTCTAGTTAAGTTTTTCTGACCATTCATCAAAAAGCCACCAAGACTGTAACGTAACTGTCCTCCAAACTCAGCAACCATTACCAGTGCTCTCCCCAGACTTGTAAATGTTCTTTCTGGGGCAACGGGACAGTGAGTGTAGCACCATCTGTGCACCTGCCACCAATGGCCCCACTAGACCACCAGCTACCCAGCTCAGGAAAGCTCATGGCCAAGGCAGCCAAGACCACTGCCTGTCCCCAGTTCCTTTGAAAGGAAAACCAGAGGGCAGAGGATTACTTCTTTACTGCCCTTGCAGTAAAAAAAACTTAACTAGAAACCTATCCGATTTTACACAGAAAGGACACCTTTTTTTACATTTAAAGTTGTGTGTGTGTGTATGGGGGAAAGTGGTGGTGTCACAGCTCTGGAGGAAATTAAACTTGGCAGGGCGTCTTCTGCCAGCCTTAGGCGCGCGGGAAGCTTGGGTGGGGTGCAATCCATAAGCTTCTGAAAATAAAAATTATACTGCCCCACTGAATGGTTTCCAAATAGCCCACATAAGCCAACCCTTTTTTAAATTTTTTTATTAAGTGTTTCCATTCTCTGATCGGGAATTTTATATATAGTACACTTAACGCCCAGTTGTTATATATTAGTCATGCCAGAACAAAGTGCAGAAAAGTTGAAGCAGGAATAGTTTTCAGGGAGACCCAAATGGGGTGTAAGGACAGTCAATTCTTTCTTTTTGTTTTGAGACAGGGTTTTATTCTGTCACCCAAGCTGGAGTGCAGTGATGGGATTACAGCTCACTGCGGCCTCAACCTTCTGGGCTCAAGCAATCCTCCCATCTCTGCCTCCTGAGTAGCTGGGGTACAGGTGCACATTGCCATGTCCAGCTAATTTTTGTATTTTTTGGAGAGATGGAGTTTTGTCATCTTGTCCAGGCAGGTCTAGAACTCCTGGGCTGAAGCGATCTGCCCGCCTCAGCTTCCCAAAATGCTGGGATTATAGGTGTGAGCCACCATCCCAGCCAGGACAGTCAATTCTTTAAAAAAAAAAGCCCCCAGACCCTTCACTGAATAGTATTCCACATGACATTCTAAGTTCAGACAAGCTGGGGGGATGGGTGTTGAGACAAGAGCAAGATGAAGGAAATAAGAGGAAAAACCTGAAGTGGAATGGAATATGCCCCAGGAGCTGTCAATCATCCACGTAAAGTGATTCATCAGGAATAATCAGGCCAGGCACGGGGGCTCACACCTGTAATTCCAGCACTTTGGGAGGCCAAGGCAGGAGAATCACCCGAGATCAGGCGTTTGCGATCAGCCTGGCCAACATGGTGAAACCCTGTCTCTACTAAAAACACAAAAATTAGTTGGGATGGTGGTACGTGCCTGTAATCCCAGCTACTCATGAGGCTGAGGCAGGAGAATTGCTTGAACCTGTAAGGCAGAGGTTGCAGTGAGTTGAGATTGCGCCACTGCACTCCAGCCTGGGTGACAGAGCTTGGGTAACAGAGTGAGACCCTGTCTCAAAAAAAAAAAAATCAAAAGATCACCTAATACTTGGGCAAAACCCATCTCAAGACGTGACCATGATACTGTGAGGCCCAAAAGTTCAAATGGGGAGAAAATGCTGGGAGACAGGGAAAGATAAGGGGGAGTGTGAGAAGCAGGTTTTATTTATCAAGACAGGGTCTTACTCCGTCATTCAGGCTGGAGTGCAGTGGCGCAATCTCAGCTCACCGCAACCTCCTCCCGGGTTGGAGTTATTCTCCTGCCTGAGCCTCCCGAGTAGCTGGGATTACAGGCACCCACCACCATGCTTGGCTAATTTTTGTATTTTTAGTAGAGACGGGGTTTCACCATGTTGGCCAGGCTGGTCTTGGACTCCTGATCTCAAGTGATCCACCTGCCTCGACCTCCCAAAGTACTGGGATTACAGGCAAGAGCCACTGCACCCAGCCAGAGAAGCAGGTTTTAACCATGGCTAATAAATGGACATGGACTACCATGCACTGAGTAGGTCCTTTCTGCCAGGGATTGGATGAACGAGCATTTGAAACCCCAAAAAGACCCTCGCAGTAGAGTACTATTACTAACTCCATTTGCCAGCGAGGGACACTGAAGTTTAGATGGGCTGAGTCACTTGACTGAGGTCCACCGCTAGAAAATGGCAAAGGTGGGATTCTGATACTGGAGTCCACACTGGATCAGTCTAAAGAAGGAGAACACCAGGCTCTCCCCGCGCCAACTCAAGAGACAGCACACTTTCTTCAGCACTCACCAACCCATTAGCACTGTGCTTTCCTTCTTTTTCTAAGGTCAGGAAATTAAAAGCAAATAACAATTATGCTCCAGTTAACACTTCATTCTGGCTAAGTTATCAGAACACCACTGGCAAAAGGTGGTCTTCTGGTGAAGTCAGGCCCGGGGCCCAGGAGCTCACTGTTAAACAGTGAAATAATAACACATACTTACAACTGCCTAAGAAGCTGGTGGCCACAGAACCCAGGGTGAGATAAAAGGCTGGCAAAGGGTGATGTGCTCAGGGCCAGCAACCCCAATTTTCCTACAAAAGAGTGGTACAAAGCAAACCTCACCCTGAATACCGGGCTGGATTCACTTCCCCTTGGAATCCTTTGGGCCTGCTGGGGGTGCACCTGCTGTGGAGTTGGTGTGGGAGCTGCCTCTCTCCCCTCCAGCTGGCTCCTCCAATTCTCAGAGGGGCTCCAGCAGAGTGAGAATTTAGAGGGATGGAGGAACCACCATAAAACTCGACAGCCCTGACAAGGCACAGTGGCTCACGCCTGTAAGCCCAGCACTTTGGGAGGCCAAGGCAGGTGGATCACTTGAGGTCAGGAGTTCGAGACCAGCCTGGCTAACATGGTGAAATCCTGCATCTCTACTAAAAATACAAAAATTAGCTGGGCATGGTGGCAGGCGCCTGTAGTCCCAGCTGCTCAGGAGGCTGAGGCAGGAGAATCACTTGAACCAGGGAGGCGGAGCTTGCAGTGAGCCGAGATTGCTGCCACTCCAGCCTGGGCGACAGAGTGAGACGCAGTCTCAAAAACAAACAAACAAAACTAGACAGCCCCACAAGTGTGGCAAATTTGGAATCCCCACCGGGAATACTGGCTCACTGGCATTTTGGTGATTCATCTAAGGTAAATATCAGTTCTGACACAGACCCAGATGATGCCTATTAGGTGCCTGTAAAAAACTAGCAGAGATCCTGCCTTGCCGTTTAATTTTTTTGAAGCAAAAACCTAATAAAATGCCGTCTGTTCACTGCCATTTCTCTTCTTTGCAAAACAGTAAAAAAGCCAGCGTAACCGAACAGATCAATTTCAGGAAATTAAACCTAAAGGTGAACCCTGGAAAAACCAGTGCAATAGTCACAACATTGGGCAGTGTGGGGCAGAAAACTAACATTCAAGCTACCAAGTTTTTTCCTGTGGAAAAAGATCTCTGTGTTATTTAGAATACTTTTTAAGAGATTCTGGGTGGCCTCTCTCCAAAGCATTGATGTAACACATCAAGAACTTAGTGACCCAGGGAGCACGAGTCTTGGAACTACCGCCTCTTTGAAAAGAACAGTCCGCCCCATGACCACGGTCCTTTGTCATACGCTGTCCTTGACCCACAGTGGGTGAGCACACTAATTCCTGTGAGCCAACGACAACACAGAGCCACTTTTCTATTAAGGCAGCACATTCAACACACACACACACACACACACACACACACACACACACACACACACACACACAGAGTAAATGGAGAAAATAAGGATGGAGATGAAGCAGGCGTAGACTCAGTACCCTAAATATCAGCCTTCTTCCCAACAGCTACCAAAGTAAGAGTGGTTCGCTTTGTGCTAGGGTCATAAAAATGCTTTCTGGCCTACTGTGCTTTCTAAACTTTTTATAATGAATATGGCATACTGGCACAGGAACAATGACTGTTTTCAGAAATATGAGAGAGGGGATGAGATGTAATTAGAGGCAGAGGAAGGTGACAAAATGTTTCTTCTGAGCAAAGGAACACCCATAATTTGAATTATGGTATAACATTTATCTGAAATTAAATTTTTAGATAAAGAAAAAAGTGAATGTTAAAAACACCACTTTATTTTTTATTTTTTTTTAAGTCAGGTTCTTGCTCTGTCTCTCAGGCTGGAGTGCAGTGGTGCAATCTCAGCTCACTGCAACCTTCACCTGCTGGGCTCATACCATTCTCCCACCTCAGCCTCCCAAAGTGCTGGGATTACAGGTGTGGGCCACTGCACCCATCCAAAACTATCGCTATTATCTTGTTACCTATAAAGAGACTAGAATTTATTTTTGCATGGTATACTTTTAGATGATTCTTCTCCCATTATTCTTCATACTTTTTAACAAAACAAATATTACAACCATTATGAGCTCACAGAGGTTTAAAAAAAAAAAAGGTACATGAAAGGAAAACCTGGTTGTTTCACAGAAATTTTACCAAAAAATGATGGGATACTGCTTTTGGAAGAAACTCAGGGAGAACCCATTCTAAATTGCTAACCAGTAGATGAGACATTGTCTGCATGCCTCATTCCAAGTATCTCTCAGCCGGCCCCTTCACCTGGCCCCAGGTGGTGATGACTCAGGCACTGCGTCACCAGTGGGACTTTCTGTGGCATCTTGCTGATGCTCTGCCCTGCCATTACCTACCGCTCTGAGCCTGCGTGATCATTCCACAGCTACAGTGGCCGAATCGCCACTGGTGGGAAAGGAGGCTGGTTGCTGCCAATGCTGGGCAGGGGGTGAGGGAGGGAGAGGAGGCAAAGTGGGCGCAGGGAGTGACAGCTGAGCTGCATCCTTCCCCTGCTAGGGATCAGTGCTGCCAGGGAGAGAAAGAGGGCAGTGGGCGTGGCCTCTCGGTGCCAGCTCACAGAGGAAGAAAGAGATCAAGAGCACAAACACAAGTCACTCCTTGAGAGTTTAAGGAAAAGATGCAAACATCACAAGGCCCAGGGCAGATGGCCAAGATGTTTATTAATAGAACATGAGTATATTCATCAGAGAATATTCATCAGAGATTTACTGCACTGCAGTCCTGCTTATAAACATAACCTGCTTCAATCAGCTTTGGTTCCAATTCCAAAAGGGATTGACCATTAGACTCTTCAGACAATTTAAGGGCATGAGTCAGAGTGATGAGGTTCAAAACCCAGCTCTGCCACTTACTAACTGTGTGACTCTGGACTAGTTACTTAACCTCTCTGAGCCACAATTTGCTTCTCTGGATAATAGGCCTAATGATACTTCCTAATTCACAAGATTGAGCATTAAAATAGGTTATGTAAATAAGCACTTAGCAAAAGGCTTGGCACACAGTAAAGAATATAGTAAATAAAAATATTTTTATTAATAGCCTGATTCCCAGGGCTGATGGCTTCAAGACAAAGCCATCAGATGCTATATAAAAGTTATTATCACTATTAGGAGGGAGGGATGGACCCAAGGCCACTGATTCTGTTATTTTCTTAAAGGCCACTAGGGTCCGTAATGATTAAAAAAAAAAAAAAAAGTGCTTTACTCACCACAGATGGCTCATTTATTCTGCATTCATTCACTCATTTATTCAACAACTGTGTAATGATTACCGAATAATACACCAGAAGCGGCTATACTCTGGGGATATAAAAGCGAATAAAGGTCCCTACCCTCATGAAGTTGGCAGTCTAGTGGAGGAGGGAAGACTGTATGCCAGCCAAATAAATATTGGATACAAAGGGCTGTGATGCAGTCAGCACAAGGAGTCCAAACTAAGGATCTCCAAGCCAGACTACCCAGGCTTAGTGGTCAAGGAAGGCTTCCCGGAAGAAGGGACACCTCAGTTGATGATGAGCAGATATCAGTCTGCTCTGAAAATCCTCTGTGCTCCACCTATTCATCCCTCCCTGCCCAACCCCTGGCAATCACTGATCTCTTTACTGTCTCCATGGTTTTGTCTTTTCAAGAATGTCATATAGTTGGAATCATACTATACATGGTCCTTTCCGATTGGCTTCCCTTACTTAGAAATAGACATTGAAGGCCGGGTGCAGTGGCTCACACCTGTAATCCCAGCACTTTGGGAGGCCGAGCCAGGTGGATCACTTGAGGCCAGGTGTTCAAGAGCAGCCTGGTCAACATGGTGAAACCCTATCTCTACTAAAAATACAAAAATTAGCCGGGCATCATGGCAGGTGCCTGTGATCCCAGCTACTCAGGAGGCTGAGGCAGGAGAATCACTTGAACCCAGGAGGCGGAGGTTGCAGTGAGCTGAGATCATGCTGTTGCACTCCAGCCTGGGCAACAAGAGCGAAATTCCATCTCAAAAAGAAAAAAAAAAAAAAGAAAAAAGAAAAGAAATATACATTTAAGTTTCCTCCACATCTCTGCATGGTTTGATATTCCAGAGGCAGGGCTTGGACATTGGACCAAATTGAGGACTAGCTAAAACAGGTCCTGGGCAGAAGCAGCTTTCCATTAAGACATGCCCACCAATGTGCCATGGTTGGTTTACCATTTCCATGACAATGTTCCTAGATGTTCCTGCCTCTTTCCATGGCAATGACCTGATGACCTGGAAGTTACCAGCCTCATCCTAGAAATTTCTGCATGAACCACCCCTTAATTTGCATGTAATTAAAAGTGGGTATAAATATTACTGTACCAGTAGTACGGAACTGCCTCTAAGCTGCTATTCTGGGCACACTGCCTATGGGATACCCCTGACCCACAAGGTATATACAGTACCTTTGCTGCTACTGTAAACTGCCACTTCAATAAAAGCTATTTAACACCACTGGCTCACCCTTGAATTATTTCCTAGATGAAGCCAAGAACCCTCCTGGGATAAGTCCTAATTTTGAGGTTTGCCTGTCGTGCATCATCAGCTCATTTCTTTTTAGCTCTAATAATATTCCATTGTCTGGATGTACCACAATTTATCTATTCACATACTGAAGGACATCTCAAGTTGCTTCCGAGTTTGGCAATTCTTAATAAAGCTGCTATAAATAACTGTGCACAGGTTTTTGTGTAGATATAAGTTGTTTTGTTGCTGTTGTTGTTTTTTCGGACGGAGTCTCACTCTGTCACCCGGGCTGGAGTGCAGTGGTGTGATCCTGGCTCACTGCAATCTCCGCTTCCCGGGTTCAAGTGATTCATCTGCCTCAGCCTCCTGAGTAGCTGGCATTACAGGCACCTGCCACCATGCCCAGCTAATTTTTGTGTTTTTAGTAGAGACGGGGTTTCTCTATGTTGGCCAGGTTGGTCTTGAACTCAAACCTGAAATGATCTGCCCGCCCCGGCCTCCCAAAGTGTTGGGATTACAGGCGTGAGCCACCGTGCCCAGCAGATACAAGTTTTTAACTCCTTTGAGCAAGTACCAAGGAGTGCAGTTGTTAAATTGTATTGGTAGCATATACTCAGGAGTAAGTAAGGAACTGCCAAATTATCTTCCAAAGTGGCTGAACCATTTTGCGTTCCCACCAGCAATGCATGAGAGTTCCTGTTGTTCCACATCCTCACCAGCATTTGGTGGTATCAGTGTTCTGGATTCTGGCCACTCTAATAGGTGTGTGGTGGTATCTCCTAATATCATCGTCATAACCTGCAATTCCCTAATGACAAATGATGTTGAACACTTTTTCACAAATTTAGTTACCATGTGCATATCATCTTTGGTGAGATGTCAAGATCTTTGATTCATTTTTAAATTGGTTGGTTGTTTTCTTATTGTTGAGTTTTAAAAGTTCTTTGCATATTATTTTAGGTAGCAGTCCTTTATCAGATGAGTCTTTTGCTGCAAATATTTCCTCCCAGTCTGTGGCTTGTCTTTTCAGTCTCTTGACAGTGTCTCCTACAGAGTAGAAACTAATTTTGATGAAGTGCAGCTTATTGATTCTTCCTTTCCTGGATTATGCTTCTGGTGTCTGGTGTCATATCTAAAACGTCATCATCAAACCCAAGATCATCTAGATTTTTTCCCATGTTATTTCTAGGAGTTTTACAGTTTTGTGTTTTACATTTAGGTCTCTGATCCATTTGAGTTAATTCTGGGAAGGGTATAAGGTCTGTGTCTACATTTATTATTACTGTTATTATTTTGCATATGGATGTATGGTTGTTCTAGCACCATTTGTTAAAAAGACTATCTTTGGCTGGGCGCAGAGGCTCATGCCTGTAATCCCACCACTTTGGGAGGCTGAGGCAGGTGGATCACCTGAGGTCGGGAGTTCGAGATCAGCCTGACTAACATGGAGAAACCCCATCTCTACTAAAAATACAAAATTAGCTAGGGGTGGTGGTGCATGCCTGTATTCCCAGCTACTCGGGAGGCTGAGGCAGGAGAATCACTTGAACCCGGGAGGTGGAGGTGGCAGTGAGCTGAGATCGTGCCATTGCACTCCAGCCTGGGCAACAAGAATGAAACTCCATCTCAAAAAAAAAAAAAAAAAAAGACTATCTTTGGTCCATTGTTTGCCTTTGTTCCTTTGTCAAGATCAGTCGACTATGTTTATGTAGGTCTATTTCTAGGCTCTCTATTCTGTTCCATTGATCTATTTGTCTAGGGAAATTTACCATGCTGTTCTCATCATTCATTCACTTATCCACACATTCATCACATGCCTACTAATTACACCAAGCTTAGTGCTAGGAATACAGAGGTGAGTAAGACCCAGTTTTCTGATCTGGACGGTGGGAAAACATGTACAAAAATAGTTTAAGTAGACCATGATAAATACTAGAGGAGGAGTCTGTAGTAGGCATAGTCATGTGCTGCATGACATTTTGGTTAGTGACAGATGGCATATAGGATGGTAGTCCCATAAAGTTATAATGGAGCTGAAAAATTCTATCACCAGCCAGGCATGGTGGCTCACACCTATAATCCTAGCCCTTTGAGAGACCAAGGCAGGAGGATTGCTTGAGTCCAGGAGTTCAAAACCAGCCTGGGCAACATGGCAAGACCCTATCTCTACAAAAAATTTAAAAATTAGCCAGGTATGGTGGCATGCAGCTGTGGTCCCAGCTGTGGGAGGCTGAGGAGGGAGGATTGCTTGGGCCCAGAAGGTTGAGGCTACAGTGAGCCATGATCACGCCGCTGTACTCCAGCCTGGACAACAGAGCAAGACCCTGTCTCCAAAAACTAACAAACAAACAAACAAAAAAGAGAAATTCTATCACCTAGCGATATTGTAGCCAACATAAGATCATGGTGCAATGCATTACCTTATCTATATTTAGATACACGAATACGTACCACTGTGTTACAATTGTCTACAGTATTCAGTACAGTAACTTGCTGTCCAGCTTTGTAGCCCAGGAGCACTTGGCTATATGATATAGCCTAGGTGTGTAGGAGGCTATACCATCTAGGCTTGCGTAAGTACACTCTGTGATGTTCCCACAACAAAATCACCTACCCATGCATTTCTCGGAGCCTATCCCTGTCATTAAGCAATGCATGGCTGTAGTAGAAACTTGGAAGGGCAGCCTGAAAAGAGAACTTCTGCTATGTGCTGTTATCATCAGCAAGGGAGGAAAAATAACAGGATGTTTCAGAAAGCCCCCATTTACTCCAAGAACTCCAAAGGGATTTTACAGACTTTATGAGAAGCAAACACTCCCTGGCGATCTCATGGCTGAGCAACAATATGCAATACCAGAGGGACTGAAGGAGGGGGAGGAGGTATAGGGAAGGAAGCTAATTTATTGTCCCAGTAGGACACTCATTCCCAGACGGGTACATCCCTGCCAGAGGTCACTATGTCATTCCCAGAATCTTGGAGGACACTATGATCTTTCCCTGCAAAGAAGAAAGAAAACGATCACTGGACACTTGAAACTGGGCTGACCTCTCAGTGACCTACTCAGTTCCATTCCTTCTCCTTCCTGGCTGATATGCTGTTCTGTCTAGAGTGGCCATGCAATACGCCAGGAGCCCTCGTAGACATCTTCCCAGGCTTTCTTGTGGCCGCGCCACACAGTTCTGGACAACGAGACATCAATTCAGAACTTTGGGTTTCTGGAAAACACTACTTCTCCTGATCAAAGAGGATAATCAGCTGTCTGGCTGGCAGGGCTTTTGCTCTTCTTATTGCCTTGACTGTGACACAGTTTGAAGAAGGTGCAGCGCCAGCCACTGTGTAACCAGGAGGCAGGAACCTGCTACGGCTGAAGCTGTTCTCAGGGAGTGAGGCCAGAGCCAACGTGCTGAGGATGGCAGAGCAAAAGGCAGAAAGAGCCTGGCACTCTTGCAGTCTCAACTAGCAGCTAAATGACACCGGACACTGCCTGTCCCTGAACTTCTTGTTGCATAAATAAATAAATAAATAACCCCCTGTTGGTCTGTCTATCAATTTGCTAGGGCTGCCCTAACAAAATACCACAGACTGGGTGGCTTAAACAACAGACATTTATTTTCTCACTGTTCTAGAGGCCTGAAGTTCTAGATCAAGGTGTTGGCAGGGGTTTCTCACGAGGCCTTCCTCCTTGACTTGTAGGTGGCCTGTTCTCTGTCTACGTCTTCACATGGTCTTTCTCTGTGCCTATCTGTGTCCTAATCTCCTTTTTTTTTTTTTTTGAGATGGAGTCTCACTCTGTTGCCTAGGCTGAAGTGCAGTGGCACGATCTCAGCTCACTGCAACCTCTGCCTCCCAGGTTCAGGTGATCCTCCTGCCTCAGCCTCCCGAGTAGCTGGGACTACAAGCACATGCTACCATGCCCGGCTAATTTTTGCATATTTTTAGTAGAGATGGGGTTTCACCATGTTGGCCAGGCTGGTCTTGAACTCTTGGCCTCATGATTCACCCGCCTTGGCCTCCCACAGTGCTGGGATGAGCCACTGCGCCTGGCCAATCTCCTCTTATAAGGACATCGGCCACACTGAATTAAGGCCTACCCTCATGACCACACTTTAACTTCATTACCTCTTTAAAGACCTCATCTCCAAATACAGTCACACTCTCAGGTACTGGGAGTTGGAATTTCAGCATAGGAATCTTGAGGGGTACACAGTTCCGCCCCCAAAGGTCAGGTTTTCTGTGACTTAAGTCACAGAAGTGATTCCCCAAGTCTCCAAGGAGCAGGCTGACGTGACTGCTCAGAATACACTGTCAGCCTGTATGGTTGTGCCCATGCCCCTCAGACTACGGAAAACAGAGTGGCTCTGGCCAAGTCCCCTGAGGGCTTGAGGCGGCGACGGCAAATCTAGCCCTCTTTCAGCTTGAACATGGGGGCTCAAAGCTCCCGTCATGGAGCAATCCTCTGGTCGAACATTCACCTGCTGCTAGGCAATCTGTGGGGTCGCACCCACTCACTGTTCATTTTAATTAAAAAAATTGGCTGGGTGCAGTGGCTCATGCCTATAATCCCAGCACTCTGGGAGGCTGAGGTGGGTGGATCACCTGAGATCAGGAATTTGAGAATAGCCTGATCAACATGGCAAAACCCTGTCTCTATTAAAAATACAAAAATTAGCTGGGCATGGTGGCGCACTCCTGTATTCTCATCTACTTGGGAGGCTAAGACAGGAGAATCACTTGAGCCTGGGAGGCGGAGGTTGCACTGAGCTGAGATCGCGCCACTGCACTCCAGCCTGGGCAACAAAGGAAGACTCCATCTCAAAAACAAAGGCCGCCCACGGTGGCTCACACCTGTAATTGCAGCACTTTGGGAGGCCAAGGTGGGTGGATCATCTGAGGTCGAGAGTTTGACACCAGCCTGACCAACATGGAGAAACCCTGTCTCTACTAAAAATACAAAATTTGCCGGGTATGGTGGCGCATGCCTGTAATCCCAGCTAGTCAGGAGGCTAAGACAGGGGAATCGCTTGAACCCAGGAAGCAGAGGTTGCGATGACCCAAGATGGTGCTATTGCACTCCAGCCTGGGCAACAAGAGCAAAACTCTGTCTCCAAAAAAAAAAAAAAAAAAAAAAATTCTCACAGGCAAAAAGAGGAACATAAAAATCATCACGATTTTACCATCCTGAGATAATCACCACCAACATGATGGCATAATATACCATTAGACTTCTGAATGTGCGTCTATACCTTTGAGTAGGCATCTGTACTTTTAATTTTTTTTTTTTTTTGAGATGGCGTAGAATTAGTCCGTTCTCACGCTGCTACGAAGAAATACCCAAGACTGGGTAATTTATAAAGGAAAGAGGCGTAATTGACTTACACTTCCTCAAGGCTGTACTTTACATGGCAGCAGAAAGGAGGAGTACCAAGGAAAGGGGGAAAGGCCTCTTATAAAACCATCGGATCTCATGAGAACTCACTCGATATGATGGTTACCCCCGTGATTCAATTACCTCCTACTGGGTCCCTCTCAAGTGCTGGGATTACAGCCTGAGCCACTGCACCCAGCCCCAATGTATTTTTATTTTTTAATGTATTTGATTTGGCCAGGCTCAGTGGCTCACACCTGTAATCCTAGCACTTTGGGAGGCTGAGGCGGGCAGATCACCTGAGGTCAGGAGTTTGAGACCAGCCTGGCCAACATGATGAAACCCCAGCTCTACTAAAAATACAAAAATTAGCCTGCTGTGGTGGTGCACGCCTGTAGTCCCAGCTACTTGGGAGGCTGAGGGAGGAGAATAGCTTGAACCCAGGAGGCGGAGGTTGCAGTGAGCCAAGATCATGCCATTGCATTTCCGGCCAGGGTGACAGTGTGAGACTCTGCCTCAAAACAAACAAACAAACAAACAAAAACAACAACATTGCTTCAGTCTGGAAAGGTGGGACAACTTGAAGTGAGGGGTGGGGATTCCAGGTTTTAGGTAGATTTGAAAATTTTCTGATTGGCAATTGGTTGAAAGGGTTATCAACAGAAACGAATGTCTGGGTTGCATAAGAGGTTGTGGTGACCAGAGTTTTATCATGCAGATGAAGCCTCCAGGTAGCAGGCTTCAAAGAGAATAGATGATAAATGCTTCTTCTCAGACTTAAGGACTGTGTTGGTATTAATGCCAGAGAGGTATCATGAGGCATGTCCAACCCCACTTCCATTCATGGCCCAAACTTGTCTTTCAGGTTAAATTTTAAGAGTGCCCTGGCTGAGGAGGAAGTCCATTCAGATGGCTGGGGGTGCCTTAGAATTTTATTTTTGGTTTACAGAGCCCTAAGCATCCGAGTGGGAACTGAGGAGCCTCCGCTTCCACCTGGTGCCCTGTAGAAAGAGGTTACCTTAACAGGCCTCACAACAGGCACCCTCCAGCTTAATCTTAATTTGAAAACCAGCTCTCAAAAATGAAATCAAACTACAGGAGATGCTGAGTTTCATATGCAGTGCCTGTGGATAACAGACTTCCCCTCCCAGAAGCCTCTTAAGGCTAGATGTGGGGCTGTGCTTTGCAGAAAGGCACTTGGAGACCTTGGTGTACTGACTTCTAACCCTGGGCTCGCACATAGGCCTACCCCGAAGGAGTCCTTGCCTCCCTACGGGAAAACTAGGGCTCTCAAGTGCTTTGCACAAAGAACCAAAATAGGAAGGTCTCCCACTAAGTCTCCGCAGTTTCTGGGGGAACGACAGAGCCTGCAGCAAGCTCTCCTGGGAGGGTGGGCCTTTCCCTGGGGAGCACCTTCTTCTCGCTGCCCTGGGCACAGAGGAGTCTCGGCCTGTCTGCACAGCCCTAATGTGACCCTGTGTATTTAAACTGAAACTTCGGGCTTTGGCCCAAAGCCCCTCGCTGTTTGTTTTACAAACTCCTACTTACAGTCTCAAATTAGGCTCATTAAAAAGCCAGCTCCCTGTGGGGCTATAAACGTCACATGGACAAGCGGAGAGTGAGTTTACGAGGCTGGCGTGTGATCTGCCCACCAACACAGCCGAGGACCGAGTGGAAACAGTGAATCAGCCTGTTTCAGCAGAACCTGTTTCCTCAGCCCTCCCGACTGCAGCGGAGGTGGCAGCGTCCCAAAGAGGCAGCCCCATTGGTCCTTCCAGGACAGCTGGCCTGGATCTTTCCTGGATCTGCACAGCACAGTTGACAGAGAAGAAGCCTGTATCCCAAAATTCTCCCCTCTCCTGCTCCCCTAAGCCTTTTCTTAGTTCTTGATTTGAAGTCTCCCCTGCACCACCCATGCCATTTACATTTGCCCCGTAATCATCATTAGGAGCAGAAGCCGTTGCTACCTCCCTCCCAACCACACACACAGTCACTCATGCTTTGAGCAGACTGACCCTATCTCTGCATGGGGTGTTGCTCCTGCCTGGGTGGCCCATGCTCTAGCTCTGGGAACCATCGCCCCGGCTTTGCAGCTTGGGCCTTGCAGGCAGCAGGCCTGGGGGACTGGAGCACAGAGGACAGGGATCTCCAGCGCCCTGGCATCAGGGTCATTACTCAAATTGCTGAACCGCCAGCATGCCTCCAGTTACATCAGAGCTGTAACATTATGTTGCCTCCAGTGAGATCTGACTGTCCACCCCTCAAGCCAACTGCCAGAGGGTGAAGAAAACTACTAGAAAGTTCTCCTTATTTCTGTCTTTTTGCAGCTTCCATTCTCTGGTACTGTGTCTACACCCTGTAAACCCAGCTCCAGTCTCAGCCTGTTCACTACCCTCTTAAATCCAGGAGTCCAGGACCTCACGTACAACTTCAGGGTATGCTGTGTTTGTGTCCATCCTGAGTGGTTCAGAAGAGACTAGGAGGATCATGACCTTCTTTCTGTTTTTGTTTATTTTGAGTTAGGGTCTTGCTCTGTTGCCCAAGCTGGAGTGCTTTGGCACAATCTGCTCACTGCAGCCTTGACTTCTGGGCTCAGCCTCCTGAGTAGCTGAAAACTACAAGTATATGCCACCATACCCAGTTAATTTTGTTTATTTTTTTGTAGAGATGAGATCTCACTATATTGCCCTGGACTCAACTCCTGGACTCATGCAGTCCTCTTGCTTCAGCCTCCCAAAGTGCTGGGATTATAGGAGCAGGCCACCATGCCCGGCCTAATTTTAATTTTCATAGCAATGGGGTCTTGTCCTGCTACCCAGGCTGGTCTCAAACTCCTAACCTCAAGCGATCCTCCCACCTCAGCATCCCAAAGTGTTGAGATTACAGGCGTGGGTCACCAAGTCCAGTGTACCCCTTTCTGGATACTGGGCACACAAAAGACAGAAGGCACCACTGTCTCTAATCACCACTGAACTCTGCCCCTCTCCTCTAGTTCTCAGGCTTGAGGAAGGAATGATTTGAGATAGTGGTAATCTTTTTTAATGAGGCTTTTGGCTAAGGAAGGGCAAAAACTATATTTTTCTTCATATTTCCTTCTTGCTATCATCTCTGCAGTTCACACAGTTCCAAGAACATGGTAGGTGCTTAATAAGTATAAAAAAAATCCATGTTCAGAGAATGTGGATTTATTTTAGCTTTAAATCTAAACTTGAGGTATGCAGTAAAAACTGAGATACTGAGATATTCTCAGTATTAAAACAAACTAGAATAATAGTTCTGACTTCAGATGGCATTACAAGTTAAAGGAAAAGCAATGTATTCATGACACCCGTCTCCTCCAATTGCTCAGCTAATGAGGAGGTGGCCGTCAGGGAGGGCAGAGGGCAGAGGCTGGCTGCTCTGACGAGTTAGAGCAAAAGGGAAAGAGTGGGCTTGTCAGCCTGGTCTCCAGCTCTGGATCTGGTCCTGGGCCAAAAGCCGGCCCGGGGAGCAAAGCATTAAACTGTCATGCTGCAAGACCCCGCCACTGTTATGGCTGAAGTCGCCGGCTATAAACAACAGCTCAGACTCCACTGGGGCTTGCAGACTGCAGAGCCCACCCTCTTGGGTTCTAGCTTGCCTCTTCCCTTCCCTTAAAAAGAAAGGGCTAGCTGGGTGCGGTGGCTCATGCCTGTAATCCCAGCACTTTGGGAGGCCAAGGTGGGCAGATCACCTGAGGTCAGGAGTTCGAGATCAGCCTGAACAACATGGAGAAACCCTGTCTCTACTAAAAATACAAAATTAGCCGGGCGTGGTGGCACATGCCTGTAATCCCAGCTACTCAGGAGGCTGAGGCAGGAGAATCGCTTGAACCAGGGAGGCAGAGGTTGCGGTGAGCGGAGATCGTGCCATTGCACCCTAGCCTGGGTAATAAGAGCGAAACTCCATCTCAAAAAAAATAAATAAATAAAATAAAAAGAAAGGGCTGGTGGGGTGGGCAGAGAAAAGGAGAAAGAAGAAAGTATCTGAAAAATAAGAACCTGTGTTACATGAGTGCTTTGAGCTTAGAAGTCCCCTGACATTTCAATTAACTATAGGTTTTAGAAGAAGCCACTACAGAAGAAGCCACTGTAATCCCAGCACTTGGGGAAGCTGAGGTGGGTGGATTGCCTGAGCTCAGGAGTTTGAGAACAGTCTGGGCAACATGGTGAAACCCTGTCTCTACCAAAAATACAAAAAATTAGCCGGGTGTTGTGCACGCCTGTAGTGCCAGCTACTTGGGAGGCTGAGGTGGGAGGAGCGCTTGAGCCTGGGAGGCAGAGACTGCAGTGAGCCGAGATCGCACCACTACTCTCCAACTCCAGGTGAAAGGGTGAGAGTCCATATTAAAAAAACAAAACAAAACAAAAACCACAAAAACAAGCAAACAAACAAAAAAACCCACAAAAAAGCAAAAAAGAGGAAGCCACTACCTATTTGGCTTTTATTGCCTCAAATAAACATTGGGAATGACTTGGCAGGATGGGCCACCACTGCCCCTCCTTGATCCAGAGCCCAGTCTCCTGGAAGGGATGTTTTAAGAGGAGCTCTCCTATGGGAATAGAAAGCAAAACCAAGATCCCATCACACAAACGAGGAAGCTGCCTCCTTAAGGAGCAATGAACAAGCGCAGACTCCAGGCAGGGTCAGTACAAACTGCCTAAGGACTCTGTGACCTGATGGTATCACCGCTTTACCATAAAACACGGACAATAACCTAAGAAGTTAAGCAACTTGCCCAAGGCCACAGAGCAGGACCATGCTCCTCACAACTCCAGTACAGAGAAACTGGGCTCAGCGTTCATGAGTCCAAGTAGGCTGTTTTTAAAAAATGAGATGTAATTCACATACTATAAAATTTACCCTTTTAAAACATTTCATTTGCTATTTTTAGTATATCAGAGTTATGAAACCATAACCACTATTTAATTTCAGAACATTTTCATCACCCCAAAAAGAAAATGTTTGGTATGGTATGGGTATGGCAGCTCACACCTGTTATCCCAGCACTTTGGGAGGCTGAGGCAGGTGGATCACTTCAGGTCAGGAGTTGGTGACCAGGCTGACCAACATGGTGAAACCCCATCTCTACTAAAAATACAAAAATTAGCATGGTGTGGTGGTGTGCGCCTGTAGTCCCAGCTACTGTCCTGAGGCAGGAGAATCGCTTGAACCCAGGAGGTGGAGGTTGCAGTGAGCCAAGATGGCACCACTGCACTGCAGCCTGAGAGACTCCGTTTCCAAAAAAAAAAAAAAAAAAAAAAAAGAGTTAGAGACCAGCCTGGCCACCAACATGGTGAAATCCCATCTCTAATAAAAATACAAAAAATAGTCGGGTATGGTGGCACACACCTGTAATCCCAGCTACTCGGGAGACTGAGGCAGGAGAATCACTTGAACCCAGGAAGCATAGGTTGCAGTGAGCCCAGATTGCACCACTGCACTCCAGCCTAGGTGACAGAGTGAGACTCTGTCTCAAAAAAAAAAAAAAAAAAAAAAAAGAAACTGTACCCATTGGAAGTCATCAGTCTCTCACCATTATCCATTTCTTTCTGTTCTTAGAAAGCACTAAGCTATTTTCTGTCTCTACGAATTTGCCTTTCCTGGACATTTCACATAAATGGAATCCCACAAGATGTGGCTTTTTGTGTCTGGCTTCTTTTACGTGGCATAATGTTTTTAAGGTCCATGCATGTTGTAGCATGTATCAGCACTATACTCCTTTTTGTGGGTGAATGATATTCTATTGCATGGATATACCACATTGTGTTTATTCAATTATTGATGAATATTTGGATTGTTTCTACCTTTTGGCTACCATAAACAATGCCGCTAGTCACGTACAAGTTTTTATGTGAACATTCATTTTCATTTATCTTGGTATATATGAGTGGAATTGCTGGGTTGCGTGGTAATCATAACTTTTTTTTTTTCTTCCTTTTTTTTCTTTTCTGAGATGGAGCTTTGCTTTTGTTTCCCAGGCTGGAGTGCAATGGCACCATCTCGGCTCACTGCAACCTCTGCCTCCCGGGTTCAAGCAATTCTCCTGCCTCAGTCACCTGAATATCTGGGATGACAGGCACGTGCCACCATAGCTGGCTAATTTTTGTATTTTATTTTATTTTATTTTATTTTTTTTTTGAGACGGAGTCTTGCTCTGTGCCCCAGGCTGGAGTGCACTGGCGTGATCTCGGCTCACTGCAAGCTCCGCCCCCCCGGTTCACGCCATTCTCCTGCCTCAGCCTCCCGAGTAGCTGGGACTACAGGCGCCCGCCACCTCGCCTGGCTAGTTTTTTGTATTTTTTTAGTAGAGACGGGGTTTCACGGTGTTAGCCAGGATGGTCTTGATCTCCTGACCTTGTGATCCGCTCGCCTCGGCCTCCCAAAGTGCTGGGATTACAGGCTTGAGCCACTGCGCCCGGCCTAATTTTTGTATTTTAAGTAGAGATGGGGTTTTGCAATGTTGGCCAGTCTGGTCTCAAACTCCTGACCTCAGGCCATCTGCCTGCCTCGGCCTCCCAAAGTGCTGGGATTACAGGTGTGAGCCACGACACTCGGCCTACTTTTTTGTTTTTTTTTTTTTGAGACAAGGTCTCACTTTGTTGCCCAGGCCAGAGTGCAGTGGTGTAATCTTGGCTCACTACAGCCTTAACCTCCTGGGCTCAAGTGATACTCCCTCCTCAGCCTCTATGTTTGACTTTTTTTTTTCTTCTTTGAGACAGGATCTTGCTCTGTCACCCAGGATGGAGTGCAGTAGCACGATCTTGGCTCACTGCAACCTCTGCTTCCTGGGTTCAGGTAATTCTCCTGCCTCAGCCTCCAGAGTAGCTGGAATTACAGGTGCCCACTACCACACCCAGATAGTTTTTATATTTTTAGTAGAGATTTCACCATGTTGGCCAGGCTGGTCTCGGCCTCCTGACCTCAGGTGATCGCCTGCTTCAGTCTCCCAAAATGCTGAGATTACAGGCATGTGCCACCACGCCCAGCCTATGTTTGACTTTTTGAGGAACCACCATGCTTGTTTTCCACAGTGACTTCACCATTTTGTGTTCCTACCAGTGGTATATGAAGGCTCCAATTTCTCTACATTCTCACCAACACTTATTATCTGTCTCTTTGGTTATAGTCCTCCTAAGAAAGTGGTGTCTCAGGGGCCAGGTGCAGTGGCTCATGCCTGTAATCCCAGGACTTTGGGAGGCCGAGGTGGGCAGATCACTTTAGGTCAGGAGTTCGAGACCAGCCTGGCCAACATGGTGAAACCACATCTCTACTAAAAATACAAAAATTAGCTGGGTGTGGTGGCAGGCACCTGTGATCCCAGCTACTCGGGAGGCTGAGGCAGGAGAATTGCTTAAACCTGGCATGGCGGAGGTTGCAGTGAGCCAAGATCCACCACTGCACTCCAGCCTGGGCAACAGAGCAAGACTCCGTCTCGGGGGCGAGGGGGGAAGAAAAGAAAGAAGGAAAGTGGTATCTCATTAAGTGATCACTCTTTAAGGAAATTATTTATTCTTTGCTACCAAATTGGCAGTGACTTCTATGCTAGAATGGGTTTCCTTAAAAGAAGTGCAACCACAAAGGCCGTGGAAGAGGCACATAAAAATATAAAATGGAAGCACATTGAACACGAAGTTAGGATGACCCTTAAGGATGAAGCTCTCTCACTAGTTTCACATTAAATTACTTTAGCACTTTAAGAATAATTAATGCATGTTTTCTACAGAAAAATATAAAAAATACAGTCAAATGCAAGGTAGAAAACAAAAATTACCCACAATCCCATCACTTAGAGAGAAGTATTGATACCTGTTAAATAAACAGGTATCAATTTATTTATTTTTAAACCTACAGTGTTGTTTCATTTCACTTATTACCCAAACAGCATTTTCTTATGGCATTAGCTATCTTTGGAACGGGCATTTAAATGTCTACCCAGTTCTTGCCACTGGTTTCAGTTTTGCCAGCCACTTTCCTATGGCTCTTCTAGATATGTTCACATTCCTTTCTTCTGAAGCTCACTGTTGTTCAGTTCTCAGCAGCAGGGCCCCTAGTCGGATACAGCTACCTGCCAGGCAATGGGCAAGAGTTCTCTGTTGAAGTTCCCGGAAAGCCTGTAGGGTGGGAGGAGGCATACGCACTGAGCTCTCGCACAAGCATGTGTGAACACACCCTGCCTCTTTAGAGTTCCCTGTGATGACTGCTCAGATCAGAGAAGGCAGAGAAGGGGAACCGGTGACCTTGGGGACACCACAGTCTTTGCCTGCACTGACATCCACATCTCTATCAAAGGGGGAACGTTGCATTTTGAAGCTAACAAGTTCCCAAATCACACTAAGCAGCAGTCAGCTCAGTGAGGGAGAATTTGAGGGTTGTACAGGGGTTTGAATGAGGGGTTAGTCACTGACCCAGACAAGTCCTCAGCCTTTCTGCAGTAAGATGGGGCCAACAATACCTACAATAACTTTCAGGGAGCCCTGAGGGTTGTGTGAGAGCCTAGGGCAGTGCCTGGAACACAGGATGGACTCAAAAATGGTACCTGGAACAAGGGCGTGGACAGGGAAGGTTCTGGTAAGTTGACGATGGGGAGAGTTGCCCCCTTACAGTCCCTAAATGCTGAGGGCCCCTTCCTAAAGCATCTGTGGCCATTTACTTGACGTTTATAATACCCCTCCCACCAGGCAGACACCACAGGACCTCCCATGGTGTCTGCCTGAAGTTGTTGATATGACAAGAGGCTTAGAGTGCCTCTTCCAGCCCTTTTCCTCTTATTTCCATCATCAAATCTCGGTATGATCTGCAAATTCTTTCCCTAGTTTCTGAAAACCTTCTTTCAAAAGGAATGTCCCAGACACTCCAGTAACAATGAGTATATCCAGTGCCCAGATTCTGGTTTCTTTTTTCCTTTTTCTTTTTTGTAGAGACAGGGTCTCACTTTGTTGCCTATGCTGGTCTTGAACTCCTGGCTTCAGGCAGTCCTCCCACCTTGGCCTCCCAAAGTGCTGGGATTACAGGCATGAGCCACCGCACACAGCAGATCCTAGATTCTAATAGCATTCTTCAATAAAAGGAACCAGAGCTCCTTCGAGAAACTGATTTTAGGAACGGGGCATGGAATACAGAAAATGAGCTTGGAGCATCTTGTGGTACCAGAAAGTAAGAGTGCTCAAAGAATCCTAAAATGATGAGATGGGAGCCAACTGAAAAGGGTCTCAATGGGCAAAGCCGGAACAACTTGCATAACAAAATAAATAACACAACATTGCATAATGACCCAAAGTATAACATAAATACCCATATATCCATACTAAATGATTGAAAAAATCACTAGGGGAGAATAAACCAATCAATCTTCCAATTAACCTATTATTAACAGATGCCCCCCTCCCCCCGCAGGAGGTAGAGCATAACTTCCCATCCCTTAGCTGTGGAATGTACACAGTGACTTCACTCTAAAGACTACAGTGTGGAAATGGCCTGAGGGGCAGGAGTGGGGAATAATACCTGACAGTAGAGAAAGCAGACACACATTATTGGGTGGTTAAGGTTAACATCATCAGTGACAAGTCATGTTGATAGTGTGTATTCTTCTTCTTCTTCTTCTTTTTTCTGAGACGAAGTTTCACTCAGTCGCCCAGGCTGGAGTGCAATGGCGTGATCTCAGTTCACTGCAAACTCCGCCTCCTGGGTTCAAGCGATTCTCCTGCCTCAGCCTCCCAAGGAACTGGGATTACAGGTGCATGCCACCATGCCCAGCTAATTTTTTGTATTTTTAGTAGAGACGGGTGAGCCCCGCACCAGGCCGATAGTGTGTATTCTTGATATGATGAGTATGCCATTTTACCTCCGTGGACTTCCCCCCAAAAAAACCCTATAACCCCACACTAGTCATGAGAAAAACACTAGACTGAAAGACACTCTGCAAATTATCTGATCAGCTCTCCTCCAAACTACCAAGCTCACCAAGAACAAAGAAAGTCTTGTCACAGTCAAGAAGAATCTAAGGACATATAACAACTAAATATGGCATGGGATTCTGAGACAGAAAAAGGACATTAGGTAAAAACTAAGGAAATCCTAAAGAAGTATGAACTTTAGTTAATAATGTTAATAGGGGAAACAGTGTGGGGTATCTGGAAAGTTTCTGTAATACTCTTGCAACCTTCATGTAAATCTAAAATTGTTCTTATGCTGGGAGTGGTGGCTCATGCCTGTAATCCCAGCACTTGGGGAGGCCGAGGAGGGTGGATCATTAGAGGTCAGGAGTTCAAGACCAGCCTGGCCAACATGGTGAAACCCCATCTCTACTAAAAATACAAAAAGTTAGCAGGGCATAGTGGTGCACGCCCGTAGTGCCAGCTACTTGGGAGGCTGAGGCATGAGAAGCGCTTGAACCTGGGAGGCGGAGGCTGCAGTGAGCTGAGATTGCACCACTGCACTCCAGCCTGGGCAACAGAGGGAGACTCTGTCTTTTTAAAAAAAAAAAAAAAAAAAAAAAAAAAAAAAAAAAAAATTGTTCTTAAATGAGACATTTAAATCCTAAAGAAAAGGAGTATCCCAGAAGCACCATATCACGAGGCCTATCCTAATCCCCAGTAAGGGACCTCTCCCTTTTGAAGCCCCACTACAGACTGCAGCCTTCTCTCACAGACCACTCGGTATCTACTCATTTACATATCCATTTGTTTGCAAAGTATTTATTGAGCCCTTGGCCTTGGGTAGGGGGCGGTGGTTGGTCAGGGGGCATCGTGGCTCCCACTTGTAATCTCAGAACTTTGGGAGGCCAAGGTGGGAGGATCACTGAGACCAGTTTGGGCAACATAGTGGGACTCTGTCTCTTAAAAAAAAAAAAAAAAAAAAAATACATAACAGGCCGGGCACGGTGGCTCATGCCTGTAATCGCAGCACTTCAGGAGGCCAAGGAGGGTGGATCACTTGAGGTCGCGAGTTCGAGACCAGCCTGACCAACATGGAGAAACCCAGTCTCTACTAAAAAATACAAAAAAAATTAGCCGGGCGTGGTGGCGCATGCCTGTAATCTCAGCTACTTGGGAGGCTGAAGCAGGAGAATCACTTGAACCTGGGAGGTGGAGGTTGCAGTGAGCTGAGATCATGCCATTGCACTCTAGCCTGGGCAACAAGAGTGAAACTCCGTTTTAAAAAAAAAACAAAAAACAAAAACCATAATAAATAAATAATTAAATAAAATCAACCAGATGTAATGGTCCCAGCTTCTTGGGAGGCTGAGGTGGGAGAATCTTTTGAACCTGTGAGGTCAGGGCTGCAGTGAGTCATGATCACACCACTGTACTCCGGCCTGGGTGACAGAAGGAGACTCTGTCTCGAAAAGCCCCCTAACCTCCCCCCAAAACTCCAAACACCCTGCAAAACATACTACCCCCTCCATCGTGCTGGGAGCCAGTGAAGGGAGACACTCTGTCACAGTGGTTTGGTCCTCCGGTGGCTAGGGAGGTAGCAGTTTGCTGAGTGAATGTCAAGTCCATCTCAGTCACTTCCTGCATTTAATGGTCCATCATTGAGAAGTTAGGCATTTAATAATATGGACACAATTAGGACACCTGGGTTTGGTACATGAGGATTTTTCTTTTTATCTTTTTGAAGACAAAACAAAACAAAAAACAACCCTTTCTTTTTGAGACAGGGTCTTGCTCTATTACCCAGGCAGAAGGGAAGTGGCATGATCATGGCTCATTACAGCATTTTTTTTTTTTTTTTTTTTGAGACAGAGTCTCCCTGTTACCCAGGCTGGAGTGCAGTGGCGTGACCTTGGCTCACTGCAGCCTCTGCCTCCCAGGTCACTGCAGCGTTAAACTCCTGGGCTCAAGCAATCCTCCTGCCTCAGCCTCCCAAGTAGCTGGGACCATAGGGATTCACTACTACACTTGGCTAAGTTTCTAAAAATTTTTTGTAGAGACAAGGTCTCACCATGTTGCTCAGGCTGGTCTTGAAATCCTGGGCTCAAGCAATCTGCCTTGGCCTTGCAAAGTGCTGGGATTATAGGCATGAACCACTGTACCTGGCCCACCTTTTTTCTTATTATAAAGATAATTATGGTTATTTTTTAAAAATCAGAAAGGAATAATGAATAAAGTTTATTTTAATACTACTTTCTGGAGATAATTATTATTAATATAGTATAATTTTTCTTCAAATAGGCTTTTAGTACAAATAGTACATGTACAAATACATGTACTAACCTATCAATTTTTTAAAATCACAAACTGAATTTTAAAAACAGGATCATAATGAAATTATTTCTCACCTAATGCTGAATCCTCTATTTTGTGGACATCTTTTCAGGTCAGTGTGTTTGGATATATATTTCTTTTTAAGACCTACACAGTTTCCGGGGCCATCGTTCCCCCATATTTGAATTGTCAGCTTGATCCCTCTCAGGAGACTAGAGAAACCATCCGTCCCAGGGCACCTGAACAGGGCCGAGCTGGGCTGCAGGTATTTTCCACAGTGCTCTGGCAAGGCCTTCTCCGTGGCTCATTTAGGGGTTTTCCCTTCTCCCCTTCCCTCCCCTGTTGGGGTGGGGGCAGGGGTAGGAGCTTCTCCCTGGAGGAGGTGCCTAAAGCAAGCTGTGAGTCACTCAGATGAGCTTCCGGGTGAAGTCATGCTGAGAAGCTATTTGCAGACACCTTACTCAAGGAGGCCTAAGGAAAGCATGGGGGGATCCCATCTCAAGCGAGAAATGGAGAACTTTTAGATTCTCCCCTCCCTGGCCTTTCTAGAGCAGAGGCTGTAACCAGAATATCAGAGCCACGGTAAATTACCTGGGATTTCCCCATTAGGGAGATTCCTGGGTTACTCTCACTGATAACAAGACTAACTACTCACACCCGGGGTGAGGCTGGGCAAGGGAGGCACCAGGGCTGGTTCTACCGCCCAGAGGAGACATGCAGTTCTCTCCTGTGCCTCAAAACCCAGCATTGTGGGAACACCTCGGTTGCCAGCTTTGGCTCTGCCTCTCATAAAACCTCTCCTGTGCCTCAAAGTCCAGCATTGTGGGAACACCTTGGATGCCAGCTCTGGCTCTGCCTCTCATAAAACCTAGGCAAAGTGTTTCGTGCAGAATCTTTTCCTTATGAAAAGGCAGGGCTACCAGGCAATGCCAAGCACTGGGACAGTCAGGTAACTAATTGCCTGTTGCGACTCCCAGCTTACAGGGTAATGCTACCTGCTCCTGCTTAACCTCAGAGACTGGGAATCCCAGCTCTGCCACAGAAGAGGGCCCTTTTAGTTTCCCTGAAGCACTTATACAGAGATTGCTGTGTTTATTAATTTGCTTACTTGCTCAGTATCTGGTGCCCCCACCCCCTCTAAAAATGCAAGCTCTGCATGGCAGGGATTGCCTAAAAAATGTCAGCCACATAGATGCTCAAGACATTTCTAGAAAAGAAATGAATGCCATCAGCCAAATATCTGACCACAACCCTTGATAAGTGCTTAACCTCTAGACCTCAGTTTCTTCATTTGTAAAGTGCATATGGTTTCTTCTCTGTAGTGGTTATGCACATATCACATAAAGCACTAAACTCAATGCCTGACACATAGCAAGAGTTCAATAAAAGGGTTCTCTCTGTTATCATCAGAGATGACAAGGATCTTGAACCCCACAATAAACTGCTACATCCCCAATACTGAATTAGCCTTTGTTCAATAAGCCCCACAGGAAGGGGAGCGGGGGAGATCAAAAGGAATTGGTGCCTGTGATCCCACCTTCCTAAGAGGATTTGCCTATCGGAGCCATCCAGGACCTGATTGGGGATCTCCTTCTGGCTTTTAAGCCACAAGCCATGAATCCTGCTGACACCACTCCTATGAAGTAGCAACAAGCGATCCATCACTAATTGCCACTTTGCAGAGCTTTTTCTGATCCACGCTAGAGGCACTAATTAGCTGCAGGAGGTCAGCACTAGCTAATTGAACAGTCTTTGTGCCCCAGGTAAGGAGACCAAGCTGGGAAGGCAGAGCGGAGCCTGTTCCTCCTTGAAACAAACTTTCAGGCAGCAAAACCCTGAACAGAGACAGCTGTGTGGTCTGGGCAAGCACAGCGCCTAGCTTCCCTGCTGCCCACACTCAGAAGCAGGCTGGGCACCAGACGGGGAGAGACGCTGCTGGGTGCTGGGGTGGACAGCCATCGTTGACATTGGGCGCAGGCTGGTGGGGACACCTCTGCAAGGAAGAGAAGGGTAGAGGCCAAGTGGGAAGTCCGTGGAAATTCTTGTCAGGAGAGGGAGATTAAAAATAGAAAAAAGAGGGCTGGAGAAAGAGGTGGGGGGAGAAAAAGTATTAAAATAGAGTCTTTTTCCCTGGAAAGAAGAGGTCATTTGGAACAGTCACTTCATATGAAAGGTAAAAAAAAATGTTTTGAAATAGCTGAGAAAATATGGAAATTTTCCCCTTCCTTTGCTCTTGTTGTAGAAGTGTACAGAATTCACACTTGTCTTCTACCTCCGGAAGGCACAGGGCAGAAAACACAGGACTCTTTAATGAACCTTTTAAGACAAAAAATTCTTTCTGATTGGGGTTGGGTCACTCGACGGGTTTCAGAGAGGTTATTTCTAGGGCTGGAGAAGGACCCTGTGCCTCCAGTTTTCCCTTACAGCAGCATTTTAAGCAGCAGAGTTTAGGTAGCTTGAAGCCAGAGGACCCCATTCTCTTTTGATGCCTCCCCGGCACCCCCTCCCCTCAATCTACTGATTTACTCCGGGAGGCCTCAGGGCCCAAGGCCAGGCCTTGATCTCCTGGGGAGGCACAAGTGATTGAGATGCCGATACATCAGGCCTGTTAGCCAGGCCGGGAGGGAGACAGGAGGATAAAGAGACAAAGAACGGAGGAGGGTAGATAAACGAAATCACATCAGCTGCAAAGCTGCGCTCCTTGATAGATTAGCACCTTCCTCTGTCCTAATCATTCCAGACAGCCTCTGCAGCTTGGGTGTGCCCAGCCATCTGGGAACCCTCAGGGATTCGGACTGTGTTTTGGCAGCTATTATCTGTGGGGGAAATAATAATCTCCCCTTGGTGAACCTCAAGTTTATGAGAAAGTTGAATGTATGCAAAAAGACAAAATCATGTAAACTGTACAAGGGAAGGAAGCTGTTTACAAGTATTTTATGGAGTCGTGGCCAAGAGTAGAGGCTTTGGGGACAGAACATGTACCTCTGAATCATCTTGGACAAGTTACCGAACTCCTCTGTGTGTGTTGAGGTTTTCTCATCTGTAAAATGGAGCCCACAGTACCCACCTCTATCAGGTTGTTATGAAGACTAAATATGCTAATATGCTACAAGATACACAGTAAACATTCCATACTGGGGGCTTTCAAACTGATTACCACAGCTGCGTCCTTGCGATTTTCCTGGATATTCTTTTTTCTTTTTTTTTTTAGACAGAGTCTCGCTCTGTTGCCCAGGCTGGAGTGCAGTGGCGCCATCTCAGCTCACTGCAACCTCCACCTCCCAGGTTCAAGTGATTCTCCTGCCTCAGCCTCCCAAAGTGCTGGGATTTCAGGTGTGAGCTACTGTGCCTGGCCTTCCCTGGATATTCTGATTTCAAATTGTTTTCCTGTTATCTCCATAAATTAATTTGTCAGATTTATGATTATGATCAGAATATGGTCTTCTTAAAGGGTAGTCTCACTTTCCAAATCATTATTTGTATAAATCTGGACATTTCCCAGTTCAGTCTGGCTTCAGTAAGAACCCACTAAAGGCCAGGCTCACGCCTGTGAACCCTTTGGAGAGCTCTTTGGGAGGCCGAGGCGGGCCGATCACCTGAGGTCAGGAGTTTGAGACCAGCCTGACTAACATGGTGAAACCCTGTCTCTACTAAAAATACAAAAATTAGCTGGGCGTGGTGGCGGGTGCCTGTTATCCCAGCTCCTCGAGAGGCTGAGGCAGGAGAATCGCTTGAACCTGGGAGGTGGGAGGTGGAAGTTGCAGTGGGCCAAGATCGCACCATTGTACTCCAGCCTGGGCAACAAGAGCGAAACTCCACTCAAAAACAAAACGCTAGGCCACCCACCTCCACCCTGGACCACACTCTTAAGTCTTTAAATTGATACCCCATTTGCCCTGATGTGTGATTATTCATTGTATGCCTGTATCAAAATATCTCATGTACCTCATAAATAAATATACCTGCTATATACCCACAAAATTAAATAAATTTAAAAAAATCTTTAAATGAACTTCCAAGCCCTAAATTACCTCCTATACTCCCAGGCTCTCTGGCTACACCACACTAGCTGCCTCCTTGCTGTTCCAAACATGCTAGCCACAGGGCCTTTGAACTTACTGTTACTTTTCCTGAAGTGTTCCTTTCCTCCGGCATCTGCATGGTTAGGTCCCTCACGACCTGCAGGGCTTTTCCCAAATCTCTGACCTGTATTTGCCCACTTCCAGCTCTCCCTAATCAGAAGTCTGCAATAACTTCTCCATAATACTAATCATCAAATATATGATTCATTCTATTTTATTGGCTGTCTTCCCAAATAGTATGTAATCTCCATGAGGGCAGGGCTTTTGTCTGTTTTATTCATTGCTATATTCTTAGTATCTAGCACAGTACCTGGGATACAGCAGGTGCTCAATAAATATTTGTTGAATGGAGATGTGCCATGACTTATTCATGTGCATTTGAAAAATACCAATCCAGTACCTGCCACGCGCCAAGTACTCAACATACATGAGCCATTAAGTCTTGCAACAGCCACTTTATAAATGATGAAACCAAGACATGGAAGCAGAGTGATTGGCCTGAGCTCACAGCCTGAGCTGGGATTCAAGCCTCGCTCTTTCCCAAGACTATTCTTTCCTTGTGTTTGATCCATTAATCATCACATTCTTTTTTTTTTCTTTTTTTGAGACGGAGTCTAGCTCTGTCGCCCAGGCTGGAGTGCGGTGGCACAATCTCGGCTCACTGCAACCTCTGCCTCCTGGGTTCAAGCAACTCTCCTGCCTCCTGAGTAGCTGCGACTACGGGTGCGTGCTGCCACACTCGGCTAATTTTTTGTATTCTTAGTAGATATGGGGTTTCACCATGTTAGCCAGGGTGGTCTCCATCTCCTAACCTCATAATCTGCCCATGTCGGCCTCCCAAAGTGCTGGGATTACAGGCATGAGCCACCACGCCCAGCCCACATTCTTTTGTAATCTCTGACATCTGTTTTCCCTACTGGACTAGAAGCTCCATGAGAGCCAGGACTGCCTGGGACCCAGGAGGTACCCAGTAAGTGTCTGTGGGACGACAACACCTGATAAGGACCAGGGGTGGGAGGTGAAGTGGGCTCTGAGTGGATGATCCACTGTCTTGGCCTTTATGTAGCACCTGGGTTTGTGTGCCCACCTCTGAGCTTGTCAGGGATGGATAATGCGGTCCACCCTGAGGCTGAGCCAACCAAGGCTTCGCTGATGCTGCTGCCTTTAAAAAAATTTTTATTTGTTTTTGGAGACAGGGACCCCATGCTGGAGTGCAGTGGTATTATGAGCATGGCTCACCTTGAACTCCTGGGCTCAAGCAATCCTCCTACCTCAGCCTCCTGAGTAGCTGGGACATGTGCCACCATGCCCCTGCTATTTTTGTATTTTTAGTAGAGGTGAGGTCTTGCTATGTTGCCCGGACTGGTCTCAAACTCCTGAGCTCAAGTGATCTTCCCATCTCAGCCTCCCAAAGTTCTGGGATTACAGGTCTGAGTCACCGCCCGGCCTGTCTCTGCCTTTTTTCTACCCCTACCCGGGGCTTTCTGCAAGCAAGACACAGCTAGGCAAACAGACTGCAAGGCAGGCCTTTCTCTGTAGCCCTGACTTGTACCACAGTACGAAGTAAGCCCTTTGACAAGAATCTACAGGGAACACTGACATTTAGGGGGCCAACTGCAGCTGTCACTCTGCCCCTCCCCCACCTCTTGACAAGGATCCACTGGAGACCCACTCCTGGCAGGAAAACATTTTAGTTCATTCAAATGGACTGTCTTCCCAAAAAAAAAGCAAGGCATCTGTCTCCACAGAGGCATTTTTCCCCTAAATACTGGATAAAGAGCCAAGAGGCTGGGGACTGAATTATCACTTAATAGTCAGGTGGAGTTTCTTATTTCAGTTCCACAATCGATTTCCTCACCACAAAGGATAGTTAATGGACACAGAAGATTTGACAATTCATATGAAAATCATCATAACCACAACTGCTACTCATTCAGCCCATTTTTTTTCCCCTGGGTTTCTGAGAATGGATGAGAAGAAAAAGGTTGTGTGTGGGTTTCCCCCACTGCCCTCTTTAAAGCGTGAAGCCAAGAGAGCTCCCAAAGAATGCCCTCCTTCCCACAGTCTCCGAAACTTTTCCATTTGATGAGCCGACTCCATCGGCCGGTGGTGAAGCTGCCAGCAGGAGCAGCTCAAAGCTGGAGGCTGCAATTCCAGGGAGCCTTGAGCGATCCACCCAGCCACTGCACAAGCTATGGCTTCACTCACTGAGTAAGGCCCCCAAGAAAGGGCTTTGCTTCCTTCAGTGCTGCCCTGCTGCCTGACAAGGATCCCACTCGTCGGCACTGGGAAAGCCAGAAGCAGAGTGGATCTCCTAATAATTGACGTCTGGGTGGCTCACCTCCAGTGCTCAGTTCTATCAGAGGCCCCTGCTCCTGAGCACTTGGGCTGAAATCTTCATTCTCCTCCCCAGTTTTTTTGAGACGGGGTCTCACTCTGTCACCCAGGCTGAAGTGCAGTGGTGTGATCTCGGCTCACCGCAACCTCTACCTCCCAGGTTCAAGTGATTCTCCCGCCTCAGCCTCCTGAATAGATGGGATTACAGGCATCCGCCATCACACCCAGCTAATTTTTTAAATTTTTAGTGGAGAGGGGGGTTTCATCATGTTGGCCAGGCTGGTCTCGAACTCCTGACCTCAGATGATCTGCCCGCCTTGGCTTCCCAAAGTGCTGGGATTACAGGTGTGAGCCAGTGTGCCTGGCCCTCCCCCCTTTTTAGGTTATTTTTCTTCCTCTTTTGTCAAATTCTCACACCTGAGAGAAGGGCTGAAATCTTCAGAGGCTGAGTTCACAGGGTTTTTAGGGCAAGGGAGAGAGGAAACAGGAGACTTTTTAGTCAAGCTGCCCTTTTTCTGTTTGAGTTGCATTAGGGCATGGTGGTTTGAGTTCCAGTCCCAGCTCTAGCAGTTACTGTGCGGCTTTGGGCAAATAATTTATTTTGCCTCAGTTTCCTCATCTGTACAGTGGGAATGACAGATTACAGTAACCTCCTTCATGGAAAGTTGTGAGGACTGAATGAGTTAATATCACTGCTTCCAAGGCCGAGAAGAGGGAAAAGGAGAATGTCGTTAAACATCCCTTGTATCTGGAGAACCGGGAAAGGGGGTGGGGAGAGGAGGTGACATTTAGCCAGGGATAGTCCGGGGTGCCCGCCTCCTCCTCTGGATTTCCAGCCAGAGGACATCTCTGCTACTCGAGTACCACAAATGGGGTGAGGAAATTGAGGAGTGGAAGGAATTGAAAAGATGTAATGATCCACAGGGTATCTCTCCCAAGAGTCCAGGTGTGAGGTGATGACCCAGCAGGACTGTTTTGCATTTCCCACATCCAGAGCTCCAATGCTGATACTTTATTATTATTATTATTAAAAGACTGGCTGGCCATGATGGCTCACGCCTGTAATCACAGCACTTTGGGAAGACGAGGCAGGAGGATCGCTTGAGCCCAGGAAATCAAGACCAGCCTGGGCAAGATGGTGAGACCCCCATCTCAACTGTTTTCAAAAGTTAAAAAGATAATCCCCATCTTGTATTCATCTTTAGATAGAATGTAAAATTGGTTACCTTTTCATGTAAATGTTTTCCCCCCTTCACCATTGCTGAACCATGTCAAGAATTTAGAATCTAAGGCTGAGTTTAAGTCAGAAACAGGCCACAGACCCCAAAGGCTACTGGGAACACGTTGACTCTGCTGAGGAGTCTGTGAAAGTTACACAGGTTGATTGAGCCTCCCGGCCCCTTGTTTGCTTCAACAAATGAAAGCAGCAAAATGCAGAAGCTGCGAGGAGACGGCCCAGGCCCTGCATTGGAAATCTCTCTCCACCGCCCACCTCAACGGTGCTCTGGAGTTCCCCTCACTTCTGGGGCCCCACAACAACTGCACAGAAGAGTGGACTTTTGCCTTTTATAAATAAAGTCAGGATTCGCTCATGCTTGCGATGACGCCTTCTGCCGCAGATCTGTGAAGTGCCTCTGGGTCACCCCTGAGTCAGACCTAGCCACACCCTCCTGATCTAAGAAATATCATTGAACCAAGAAGTCAGGAGGGTGGGAGCAAGGGCCCAGGAGAACGGCCAGTTCTCACCACGAGGACACCCAGACTACTCTAGGACTGCGGAAATCGTGGGGTCTGAGCTTTACGTGAGATAGTGGCTGAAGGGAGCTTGGCACACAGTGTCTGACACATAGCCGCAGGAGGGGCAGGGAGGATGGTGATCCAGCACTTACCTCATGCTTGTCATGCGCCCCTGCACGCACCACCCCACAGAGCTGAGTGGCTGCTGCACCATAGCATTTTTGCCCGGGGATGGAGGGAGGTGGGAGAGGTAGGAATGCTGTGAGAAAGTTCTGGAATAATTGTAACTGCAATAACTCTGAGGGAAGAAGAGGCATTGGTGTCCTAGGGGAGAAGAGGATTGTGGGGAAAAGAATGACCAGGTGGGGTCTTCCTGGTCATAAGGGTGTGTGACAGATCTAACTAATCACCACAGGATGATGTCTCCTGGGCACTTATGTGGCATCAAGCTAAATGGCTCATGCGGGCATTGCCTCAGCTAATCCTCCAAATCTCCACAGGACAGGCGCAATCCTTGTCTTCATTTTCCAGAACAGGGAGCTGAACCTTAGAGAAGTCCAACAACTTACCCAGTTACAGCTAGGCGGGAGGTAACCTAATGAGGACTTCACCTCAGGCCAGGCTTGAGGTAAACCAAAGCTGGGAGGAAGTTGGGTGTCTCTTGTGACAGGATCTCTCCCCTCCACAGCCCTGCCCACCCCACTGACAGTCTGCATCTGGGAGCCTGATAAGGAGGCTGAGGACTCCAGGAGGAAATGCTTGCTGGTGGGACTTTCTAGCTTCCAAAGAGCATCACACCCAAGATAACCGTGGCTTCTTAAGAACACTGTAGGTGGGGAGAGGGTTCTTTACACTGACCAGGGAAGAGAGGTGTGAGAACACACAACCCATTTCAAATCTTGCTTCTGCCCAAGGACTAAAGACTAGCCTGTTGACCTCTGGCTAATATATATATAAAACTCTGGCAAATACACACACACACACACGTATATACACACACACACACACATACACACACACACATATATATATGGAGTCTCACTCTGTCACCCAGCCTGGAGTGCAGTGGCATGATCTTAGCTCACTTGAACTCTGCCTCCCGGGTTCAAGTGATTGTCCTGCCTCAGCCTCCCGAGTAGCTGGGATTACAGGCATGAGCCACCACACCCAGCCTCTGGCAAATCACTTAACCCTACTAAACCCCACATTCCTCATCCATAACCCTGCCCTTCCTCCAACAACAGAAATCACGGACACTGCAAGCACCCTTGCTCCTGACATCTATTTGATATCAACTTTGATCTGCAAGGATAATCCTAGGAAATATGTCCTAGTCTTATGTGATTTTACAGATTTATCTGTGAAAATGGGAACAACAATACTGATTCTCTTAGCTTTCTTGAAAAGTCAGTGAGATCATTTACGGAATGTGCTTGGCACAGACTCAATGAAAGATAAAAGCTCGAAGCCTATGGTTAGACCTAAGGTCAGACACCCACCCAGACCCAGGACCGGGCCCTGAATGTCTAGAGCAGGGTTCTTCACAGACACACCCCAGCCCTGGGTATCAGCGTGGTGACTCAGCAGAGGGCATTCCACAGGCTTATAAAAAAGCTGTCTGGGAAAGCGCCACCTGACTGTGGCCAAGATCCCTTAGTTCTCTTGAAGAGCAGGGGACCTGTCTGGAGAAAGGATAGGAATTGGAAGCTTTGGCTCTGAAGTCCAGAACTGCAAAACAGCTCCCCTGCTGAAATTCACAAACCACTATTTCTTTCAGTGCCTGTCCCGAGCCGGGCCCTGCGCTAGCCCTGGGTTTGCCTGTTCTCTTAACAGCCAGCCTGGACTCAGCAGGCCAAACCTGCCCTGGGAGGGAGATGCTGACATCTGGAGATGTAGCTAGCTGCTGACCAAGGGAGGTAATTGTTTCTTCTTAAAAAAAAAAAAAATCGCTTTCAGTTGTTAAATGAATAAGCCACTCTAAAACACTTAGCAGATAAGAGGGCGATCTATCAGGACTCCCCTGACCTTTGAAAACTCAAAGTGAAAATGGAAGCAGGCCCAGGCTGACCGGCAGTGGGAAAAGCAGATCCGCAGCAGTTTCACCGCAATACAAAGGGACTGAAAACCCTGCACATTTTTAGCATGTGACTGGAATAATCCACATCAGGGCCCCTGGCACAAAATGCAGGACAATAAAACACGCAGAAAACAGGGATATCTCATTGTAACTGAGTGAGCACTTACTTGCCTGTATTAAGCCTTTTATGAAGATCATTTCATTTAATTTTATTTACTCCTCCTCATAGTGAATAAGAGCTGGGTTTAGAGTTGTTGGCCTGGATTGTTCTAAATATTCACTCTCCCGACCGCCACTGTACTCGCTGTTTGACTCTGGGCACTTTGCTTAACTGCTTTAGGCCTCAATGTCCTCATCTATCAAACTGCAATTCTAGGGTCCATTATAAGATTGTTGTAATCCCAGCACTTTGGGAGGCCGAGGAGGGTGGATCACTTGAGCCCAGGAGTTCAAGACCAGCCTGGGTTACAGGGCAGAACCACGTCTCTACTAAAAATACAAAAATTAGCCAGGCTTGGTCGTGTGTGCCTTTGGTCCCAGCTACTCTGGAGGCTGAAGAGGATGGGTTGCCTGAGCCCGGGAAGTCAAGGCTGGAGTAAGCAGAGATCACGCCACTGCACTCCAGCCTGGATGACAGAGCGAGACCCTATCTCAAAAAATTTTCAAAACAAGAAAAAGATTGTTTTAAACACTAAATGAATAAATCCCCATAAAGCACTTGCCTTAGGATCTGGAACACAAGTCCTCCATAAATGCCGGCTACTGTCATCATAATGGCTGATAACAGCCTCTGACACATGGCTCATCTCTACTTCACATACATTAAAACCCAAACTTCCAAGGTCAGAAGGGCTCAGGCTCAACACCGTTTCCTCTCCAGGCTGCTGTGGTGTGCTTACCTCACCACACTGCCATCCTGGTGAGAGCTGAGGACCAGCACAATCTCCTCCCCACTGAACTTTCCTTGTAGGCAGAGGGCTGTGGATTCTCTGGTTTTCCCCATGGAGGAAATCACCCCCTGCAGCAAACCACCCAGGACCAGGTTATCCACTTCTGGCATCTTTCTATGGAAGCAGACTGCAGCCCAACCTCAGGCAGTGCTTGGCTGTGCAAGTCCTGAGGCCTAATTCTCAATTATCTGAGGTGTGGAGACACCTGAGGCACTCACCAGGCTAACTGGGTCTGGCATAGCAATTGATCTCTAGTTGCGTTGATTTTTGTGGAGTTGCTTTTCTCCTTTGATCCAAATGAGGTGAGGGAAGGCGAGAGATGAGCAGGAGCTGGTGTCTGGGTGGCTCACCGGGCTGCCACCTTCCAGACCACGGCACAGCCTCCTCCTGGGGCTCATACACTCTGATGTACTCTGGGGTCCCTTCCAAAGCGTGGTGCTGCCACCTTCCAGACCACGGCACAGCCTCCTCCTGGGGCTCATACACTCTGATGTACCCTGGGGTCCCTTCCAAAGCGTGGTGTTTCACAATAAAGCGAAATGGAAGTTCTTTGGTGGGCTGCCTCCACACCAGTACAGGTAAAAACCCGTCTCACCAGCTCCAATCCAAAGCTGTCAAAGTATCTGGAGTCACTGTGCCATTCTAGACTAAATGGTAAACTGAGGAATAAACCCAGGACTTGAAGCTGCAGCCATGGAAACACATGGGCCCCAGCAGGGGAGAGAGGCCCTCCTCATCCTGGGGCCACAAATGTCTGTCACTCAGGGATTTGCTTTGCTGCCAGCTCCTAAAACGTTTGGGCCAATGCCTGGCACAAGCCCCTATAAGGATACGAGGGGCGTGGGGCCTGCTGGATCAGCCGGGACACACCTCACTCTCATTCCTTTTCTCTCTTCCTCAAAGAGAATTCAATTCAAAGGGAGACTCTTCCGCCAAACAAAAAAGCAACAACAAAATCCTGTCAGGCAATTCTGTGAGTTTCCTAAATGAGTTCAACAGAAGTAGCCAAGGTTGGATAGGTTTTTATCCAAACTTCGACATAAAGGCTTTTTTTGTTTGGTTTTAAAATGACACATCTTGGGCTGGGTGCGGTGGTTCTTGCCTGTAATCCCAGCACTTTGGGAAGCCGAGGCAGGTGGATCACCTGAGGTCGGGAGTTCAAGACCAGCCTGACCAACATGGAGAAACCCTGTCTCTACTAAAAATACAAAATTAGCTGGGTGTAGTGGTGCACCCCTGTAATCCCAACTACTTGGGAGGCTGAGGCAGGAGAATCGCTTGAACCCAGGAGGCGGAGGTTGCAGTGAGCCAAGATCACACCATTGCACTGCAGCCTGGGCAACAAGAGGGAAACTCCATCTCAAAAAGAGAAAAAAAAAAAAAAAAAAAAAAAAAAGATAAATCTTGTCTCCCCAGACGTTTTTCTTGATATTTGAACACCACCATTTCAACTTGCTTTGAACCCTACCACAACAGAAAACCTCACTTTACTTCTTTAGGTGTTTTTTCCCAAAGTTCATACCTACACAATTGAGTTTCTTTGTATTGAGCCTCAGAATGCTCAACAAATCACTTTTTGCCAGAAGTTCCATTTCTTTTTTTTTTGAGATGGAGTTTAACTCTTATCACCCAGGCTGGAGTGCAATGGCACGATCTTGGCTCACCACAATCTCTGTCTTCCCGGTTCAAGCAATTCTCCTGCCTCAGCCTCCCGAGTAGCTGGGATTGCAGGCATGCACCACCACGCCCGGCTAATTTTTTATCTTTAGTAGAGATGGGGATTCTCCATGTTGGTCAGGCTGGTCTTGAACTCCCGACCTCAGGTGATCCACCTGCCTCGGCCTTCCAAAGTGCTGGGATTATAGGCGTGAGCCACTGCACCCGGCCCCCAGAAGTTCCATTTCTTAAGCTGGGCCAAGGCCTCTGGTGTGCAGCTGTCTTGGCCTGTTGGCTGGTGGAGCCGTGGATGCCACTGCTACAGGTTCCTCAGCTTACTTCTCATGCCAGCACCACCCCCTCCCAACGCTGTGAAGGAGGAATGCTGGAAACAGCTGGTCCCTGACTTACGATGTTTGATTTTACAGTGGTGGGAAAGTCACACACATTCAGTAGCAGCAGTACTTCAAGTACCCACACCACCATTCTGTTTCACTTTCAGTAGTTTACATGAGATACTCAATACTTTATTATAACATAGGTTTTGGGATAGATAATCTTGTCCAATTGTAGGCTAATATAAATGTTCTGAGCATGTTTAAGGTAAGCTAGGCTAAGCTAAGCTATGATATTCAGCAGGTTAGGTGTATTCAGTGCATTTTGGGCCAGGCGCGGTGGCTCACGCCTGTAATCCCAGCACTTTGGGAGGCCGAGGTGGGCAGATCACCTGAGGTCGGGAGTTCAAGACCAGCCTGACCAACGTGGAGAAACCCCATCTCCACTAAAAAAATAGAAAAATAACCAGGCGTGGTGGTGAATGCCTGTAATCCCAGCTACTTGGGAGGCTGAGGCAGGAGAATCACTTGAACCCAGGAGGCAGACGTTGCAGTGAGCAGAGATTGTGCCATTGCACTCCAGCCCAGGCAACAAAGAGCAAAACTCCATCTCAAAAATAAATAAATAAATAAATAAATAAATAAATAGATAGATAAATAAATACATCCATTTTGATTTATATTTTCAATTTACAATGGGCTTATTTGGACATAACCCCATCTTAAGTCAAAGAGCATCTCTACATGTATTGAGGAGTCAAGGCCCAGGTAGGGCCAAAGAGCAGGCCAAGAAATCTTAGCAAACCAATGACACCACCAATTGTAGCAATAGCTGATACAGACTGTGCATTGACTACAAACCACATACCCTGCTAAGCACTTCACATGTACCATTTCGTTTAAACCTAACAACTCTATGAGAAAAGCAATTATCGGCACCACTTTGTACATGAGGAAATCGGTTCAGAGGCATAAAGGAGAAAAACACATATCTGTTGGGCATTTATGTCTTAACTCGAGGAAGAAGGCATGTATATGCTCAGTGTATTACACAAGCACAGGGAGGAAGAATAGCTACACCTGGTGGGCAAGGTCCTTGCTCAGCTTATGGATCCACTGTGGGAAAACCGAAAGGGAACACCAGGTAGCAATCATGTAGTCTGTCTATGTATGTATGTATGTATGTATGTATGTATCTATCTATCTATCATATATATATATATATATATATATATATATATATATATATATATATATTTTTTTTTTAGAAAAACAGGGTCTTGCCCTGTCACCCAGGCTGGAGTGCAACGGCATAATCATAGCTCACTGCAGCCTTTGGGCTCAAGTGATCCTCCCAACCTTAGCTTCCCCAGTAGCTAGGGCTACAGGCGTGCACTGTCATGCCCAGCACATTTTAAATTTTTTTGTAGAGGTGGAGGAATCTCATTTGTTGCCCAGGCTGGTCTCAAGCTCCTGGCCTCAAGTGATCCTCCCATCTCAGCCTCCAAAAGTACTAGGTGTGAGCAGCCACTGCACCTGGCCTCTGTTCATTTTTTAAAGGGTTAACTGCCAGTTTCCTATTTAAAAACAAATAAACAAACAAACAAACAAACTTCCTTACTGCCTTTAATTATGACTTTATTTCCATTCTACATTCCTAGAAACTAGGAAGGCTATTATTGAAAGTAGGAATTTAAAAAGCAGAAAGTAAAGTGAATTGCAGCCGGATCCATTTCAGAGGTGATTCTGCCTTCAGAGGAAAACCAAAGGTACTGTTTGGGCCTTTGATGTGGTCATAACACCCTCCCCTCAGCTTCCTTAAGAATGTAAAATAAGTAAATTAGTTCACAAGTGTGGTTTTCATAAGTGAACACAAACATACAACTTTTTAAAGCAGGACACATTGAGGTTGGGGGTATTTCAACTGCCAAATCTATGGAAGCAGTCAGGATCTGATGTCTAGTAAACACAGGAAAACTATCACACACTGCATAAATAGAAAGACACTTGCACCGGGCACAGTGGCTCACGCCTGTAATCCCAGCACTTTGGGAAGCCAAGGCAGAGGGATCACCTGAGGTAGGGAATGCAAGACTAGCCTGACCAACATGGAGAAACCCCGTTTCTACTAAAAATACAAAATTAGCTGGGCATGGTGGTGCATGCCTGTAATCCCAGCTACTCAGGAGGCTGAGGCAAGAGAATCGCTTGAACCTGGGAGACAGATGTTGCGATGAGCTGAGATCATGCCATTGCACTCCAGCCTGGGCAACAAGTGTGAAACTGTGTCAAACAAACAAAATGAAAGACACTCACAACATGGATTTGCCAGTGGTCATGACTTGCACCCCTGTGAATGTGCAGCCTTGAGGGGAGCTGGGGCCAACGGGACCACCACTGACACAATGACTGAAGCTCATGCCTTTAAGGACAAGCCTCAGAACCTGGCCCTGAACTGCAACTGTGGTCAGTGTAGGATGATATAGGTGTTAATGAAAAAGTTGGCAAGAAGTGGTGAAATAATAACTTCACATAAAAATATCCATAGCTGGCTGCAGGTTCTACAAAAGCAACAACTGTAAAGTAGCTTTGACAGGAATATCCCCACCAAGGCTTCTCAAATAGTAGAAAAAACTTGGGGAATATCCTCTAATACTACAGGGCCTAGAAGGTTTACAAGATGGCAGGCCACCTGGCAGGTCATTTCATGACCTTCCAGAAGGGGGAAGGTCATTTGAGCTTGACCCCACTATACCACTTGAACATCTAACTCGGAGCTTTGTCCCAGGTAAGTAAATGTACTAAATGTCTTGTCTTTGTTGTTAGAGTCTTGCTCTGTTGCCCAGGCTGGAGTGCAGTGGTGTCATCTAATCATAGTTCACTGTAGCCTTGACCTCTTGGGTTCAAGCAATCCTTCTGCCACAGCTTCTGAGTAGCTGGGACTACAGGTGTGCCACCATGCCTAGCTAAGTAAATATTTCTTCAGCATCCATCACGATAACATCAGGAGGGCTGAAGAAGCCCAGATCACAGTCCTGTTCTCACAAAGCTTGCAGCCTGGCTGTGAAATGAGACCTTGCTGGTATAGAGTGGTCTACATGGCTCTGGCAGACTAACCCCGATGGGGCTCAGTGGCTATACAAGTGTCCCTGGGGACCTGGTGACACCTTGAGCTGGTCCTGGAAGATAGATCTGGGAAACTCAGGCAAAGATAGATAGGAGTTGGGATTCCAGGGAGGAGCAAAGGCAGAAAAGCACAAGCTGCCTTGGAACTAAAAGAACAGGGGTCTTGGAGAGCTGAGTGTTCTAACAGCGCAGATGAGGGAAGGCTGGCAAGGTAGGTGGAGGCTGAGGGTATCTAGGCATTAAGGACCTTGTATCTTCTGGCAATAAGGAGACACTGAAGGTTTCAGTGCAAGAGCAGGGGCAAATGAAGACTCCCCAGGTCTTCTTAAAGGGCCATAAGAGTCCTCTAGTGCAACCAGACTGTAATCCGTAGGGCCAGGGAATGATCCTCAGCACCCATGACAATGTCTGGCCTGTCGTGCATATGCAAGAAATACCTGTTCAGCAAAGTGATGACAAATGTGAATCTTGAAATCTCTTCCTTCCTTGCCCAAATAGCTTAGTTTCTCATGGGAGAAAACAACTGGAATGTATTGACATCAAATGGCAGGGTTTTGGCCAACTGCGACAATTTTTCAAACGAACCCTAGGATAAGTTTTCTGCAGAAACAGATGAGACTTCATCCTGAAAGAGGAGCGATGCACGTGGAAAGTGAACAGACATGGCAGAAAGCCGCTTCATCATTCTAGTCTCCAGACCAATTCCTGCCAATCCTCAGAAGCCTTGACTAAGTTTCTCTCCCTAATTAGGAGAGACAACACCAACCCCAAACTTCTTTCTGCAGCTACAAATGCTCTGCTCCCCTTAATAAAGTTGAAGTTGCCATTACTGAGATCCTACCCGGTGTGTAAGGCAGTTGGCAAATTACCTTCTGCCCGTTTAATCCTCAGAATAACTAGCGGAGTAGAAACCCTCATTGCCATTTGACATATGAGAAAACCGAAGTTCAGAGAGGTTAAGTAACTTGCCCAAGGAAGCACGGCTAAAGGCAAAGCAAGACTCACATCCGGGTCTCTTTGCCATCGAACATGTGTTTTTACCCCCTATGTTTACTCCTCCTTCTGATCTCTCAAGCTACACCCATGGAGCTGGCAGGTAGAAGCTGGTGGGATAAGAGATAAATCTTCTACCCTGGCTTCTTAGTAGGGGCTGGCCTGGCTGTCGTAAAGGGGAAGTGGGAGGAGCCGCTCAGAGGCAAGGAGAATGGTTCCTCCCGTATTCTGTGACAACCAACCCCAAAATAGAGCGGGTGAGGCTGCCCATGGGTGTGGGCTCTGCACCCTGACTTCAGAGGGCATCACTCAGCTGTGAATCATGCCTTAGTGACAGGCAAGGAGCCTGCTCAGACAGCGCTGACACCGATTGTGCTCTGGCTGAGTGAGAGCCCCAGGGGAAGAGGCGGGGCTCATCTCCAAAGGGGGACCACACAGAGAAATACAGCCAGAAACACAGCCCCTGACACGGCACCAGTGAAATGCTGGGGTGGCTGGCTCTGATAAAGGGACCCTGTCCTCCTCCTTCCCCTAGGTCACTGTTGACTGGTGTCCATGCCATGCCCAGCAGGATGTCAGCTGTGCTGGGGGAAACCACGCACTCTCTGAGCTATAAGAGAGTACATGGAGGGTTCTTTACTTACTTTATCTCATTTTCTGACATGCATTTGAGTAAGACCCCTGAACTTTCTTTTATTTTCTGGGACTGGGTGCAATGCAACAGGTGAGTATGTTCTTCAAGTCAGAGCACTCCACAGATAAAAGGAATTACAGCAAAGAAAGTTAAAATGGAATGGAGGACACAACTGTTCCTCAGGAAACAACTAAAGCAGAATGTGAGGCTATCTACAATGACCTGTGGAGTGATTCACCGCAGACGAGAAAAAACACGAGACTGAACAATAGAAAAAGATCCAAATCGTTC
Source organism: Macaca nemestrina (assembly GCF_043159975.1). Taxonomy (NCBI): domain Eukaryota; kingdom Metazoa; phylum Chordata; class Mammalia; order Primates; family Cercopithecidae; genus Macaca; species Macaca nemestrina. The sequence continues at coordinate 31,210,351 of NC_092136.1, read as the reverse complement.
CTGGTATTGTTTTCCTCTTGTGCTCCCTGGAAATCTGCAGCCAGTGGAGGAGAGACTTTCCTCACCCAGTCCCATCCTGGGAGTCACCGTGTTTAGGGCACTCAGGGATCTAAGCCGCCAAAGTCAGCCCCACTCCACTCCCATCCCCTCCACCCAGGGGCTTGCAACCCAAGGGAAGAGGCAAGTTTCATGAAAGCTGCAAAACTCATGGCAAGGCCCGGATGGTGGTTCCGAGTTCAGGGCTGCAGGGGTTCATGAGGCTGAGCTGAAAGGAAGTCACCTGCCACAGCATGAGCCCCCACACCAGCGCTGGCCAGAGCCCCACGACTCCATGCCTGGGAACGCCCTGGCAGGAGGGACAGCGAGGAGGCCAGATGCATGAGCCTCTTCCTGAACCCTCGCATCTCCCCTGACTTCCTATCAGCCCCTTCTTTGGATGGGCCGCATCTCTCCCCTTGCTTGTGACTGACTTCCCTTTAGGAAGAGGTGTCTTTGGAGAATCCCGGCAGCTGATAATGACCACTGCTTAACCAGCCCTCCTCAGTCACAGGGGGAGAGTGCCAACTGGACATCATGACCTCCCCACCACCACTGGCATGACCCTAAGAGAAAGACTAGATTCCTAACCTGTGCTAGGGCATCTCCTGTGCCACTCGCCCAACCCTCCAACCTGCCTGAAAGAGAGGAGAGCAGGGAGAGAGAATGGGGGAAGGGCGGGGCCAGGACGGGGATGGGGAGAGATGTTCCTGGTCCTGGTCCAGCACCTTCCTGAGGCTCAGAAGCTCTCCTGTTCTGGGGTTCCCTTGCTTCAAATAATCCTCTCCTGTCTAATTTTCCACCTTCTACTCAAACAGGTTTTTATAACGTGCAACCACCAGAGACCTCCCTAACCTAGTGCCGGGGCCAACTGGACTCCCAGCTGGGCCAGAGGAGGCTGGGGGACCTCCTGGGAGCCTGGACACCCGGGGCTCTCCTGCCCAACCCAGGTGGCTGTCACCTGGCTCGCATGTGGCTCAGGCCCGATTCCACCCCTCCACCCCCAGGAGGAAGAGCTGCTTTGGTAGCTGCCCTTGGTGGAAAAACCTACTTGTGCTAGCCCCCAGGTCCCCTCCTCCGTTTTCCAGCAAATCCCCATCTCCACCTGGGAAAGGCCCAGTCCAAGTGATCTCCTCAGGTCTCCTCCCAGATGATGACAAGGCTGCTCTACGCCACTTTGGAAGCCCCAGCTCCTCCAGGTGGAAAGTACGGGAGAGCCTGGGAGAATCCCTGCCCCTTTCTCCCATCTCACACCTGTCCCTGGGTCACTTGCTGTCTCCACAGGCCCAAAGGCCTCACCTGGGCCAGGAGACACACTAGAGGCCTGGGATTCTTCTCTCTTCTTCCTTCAGAGTGACAGGGAGCACTGTGCCTGTGGGCAACTCCCGAGGCCCCTGCCCTGTTGCAGACAGACCTGCACAGTGCTGAGAAGCCGGCCCCACTCATTAAATTAATTAAATTCATCCCAGCACTTTGGGAGGCCGAAGCAGGCAGATCACAAGATCAGGAGTTCAAGATCAGCCCAGCCCGCAGAGTGAAACCCCATCTCTACTAAAAATACAAAAATTAGCCAGGGATCGTGACATGTGCCTATAATCCCAGCTACTCGGGAAGCTGAGGCAGAAGAATCCCTTGACCCCGGGAGGTGGAGGTTGCAGTGAGCCAAGATAGTGCCATTGCACTCTAGCCTGGGCGATAGAGAGAAACTCCGTCTCAAAATAATAATAATAATAATAATAATAATAATAATAATAATAATAATAATTATTCAGGGGAACCTACCAGGGAGCCACAGAGGAAGCAAAATGTCCGTAGTTGTCGCTGCTTCTTCCTGCCTGGACACAGCATCCCCTACTCCTTCATTACCTGCTGGAAGGGAGCAAAACTCTTCATTCTCCCAAGGAAGGGATCTTTCTTTGGTATGCAGGGCACTGAAGACAAAACTTCCTTGTTTGGCCCTTGGGCTTAAAACTACCATGTTGTCTGCTCCAATCCTCCCTTAGTGAAGTTCGCTGGTCCCTCCCCGGGGGGACCGTGAGAGCACTGGCCATGTAGATTTGTAGTTTCCTATGTGGTGTAGCAGGGACTGTGTAACAGTACCCACAGCTTAATAAGTCATGACTTAAACGACTTAAGTCATTTGAGCACTTATCAAGGCCAGATACTGAGTCAGATGCTTCGCAGACACTATTTTATTAAATCCTCACAACAACACTATAAGGAAGGTATTGTTACCCCCATTTCTCCTGCAGAATCTCTTGCATGACTGTAAACTCATAAGCTCCTGTTCTTTCTGACACCCAGAAATAAGGGAAGCTTTCTGATTTTTTTTTTGAGACAGACTCTCACTTTATCACCCAGACTGGAGTGCAGTGGCGTGATCACAGCTCAGTGCAGCCTCGACCTCCCAGGCTTAAATGATCCTACCACCTCAGCCTCCCAAGTAGCTGGGACTTGTGCCACCACACCTGGCTAATTTTTGTATTTTCTTTTTTGTAGAGAGGAAGTTTCACCATATTTCCCAGACTGGTCTCGAACTCCTGGGCTCAAGTGATCCTCCCACCTCAGCCTCCTAAAGTACTGGGATTTGACAGCCACTGTGCCCGGTCAATGGAAGCTTTTATTAAAACCTGTTTCCTTACATTCATGTATGGTGGTACTGTTGAATATGGTAGCCACTAGCCACGTGTGGTTTTTGGGCACTTAAAATAAGGCCAGTGAATATTAGAAACTTTTTTAAAACTTTGACTTTTTCTTTTTCTTTTTTTCTTTTTTGAGACAGAGTCTCGCTCTATCACCCAGGATGGAGTGCAGTGGCATTGTCTCGGCTCACTGCAACATCCACCTCCCGGGTTCAAGAGATTCTCCTGACTCAGTCTCCCGAGTAGCTGGAATTACAGGCACCCACGACTACACCTGACTAATTTTTGTATTTTTAATAGAGACAGGGTTTCCACCATGTTAGCCAGGCTGGTCTTGAACTCCTGACCTCAAGTGATCTGCCAGCCTCACACCTCTGGGATTACAGATGCGAGCTACCATGCCCAGCCCTGATTTTATTTTAATTTAAATGTAAATAGCTATATATGGTTAGTGGGTACTATACTGGACAACAAAGGCATAAAGCCATATTTTGCACAAATTACTTCCATACATACCATATCATTCAATGTTCACAACAAGCAAACAGCAAATTTATGCCATTTACAGATGAGAAAACTGCAAGTCACTCTCTAAACTCCCAAACTATTTCCATTGCATGATCTTCTCCTAAATTTGATCTCTAGCCTTAGGGCCTGAAGTAATTGTCCTGCCCGGGAGCCCTATCAGGATCCATGTCACTTTCTCACCTTTCCCCTCCTCCACTTTGGGAAGTAAAAGGAAGGAATGCACTCAGCAGAATGTCCGTCTGTCCGGGGCAGGGATCTCCTCAGACCAAAAAGGACAAAGTGCTCAGGATTCAAAATCCTCTAAGCTGCTCTGTGGTTCTAAGTTATTTTTGTAAAAATTAGAAAAGTGAGTCAGAAATTAAATACTTTTTTTTTTTTTTTTTGAGACATGGTCTCGCTCTGTTGTGCAGAGCGAGATTGTGTAGTGGCACAATCTCGGTTCACTGCAACCTCCACCTCCCAACTTCAAGCAATTCTTGTGTCTCAGCCTCCCAAGTAGCTGGGACTACAGGCACGTGCCACTACACTTGGCTACCTTTTATATTTTTGTAGAGACAGGGTTTCGCCATGCTGCACAGGCTGGTCTTGAATTGCTGAGCTCAAGTGATCCACACACCTTGGCCTCCCAAAGTGCTGGGATTACAGGCGTGAGCCACCTCGCCTGTCCAGAAATTAAATACCTTTTTTTCCCCTCCTCTACCAGTCTTATCCGAGGAGCCATAAAAATAGAGGGGGAGAAATGTGATCCCACAATGGCCTCAAGGACATTCCAAATGTCTTCTTAAGTAAAACCCAACTCCTGATCATTTCCTTTCGGGCATCACTACCCAGCCCAGTTCTCAGCATTCAGTCCGAAATGGTGCAGAACCCACTAGGTGGGGATTAAGTCCTCACAAAACACCCTGGCACTAGCCCAGCACCTATTTCTGTTCCTGCATAAAATCCGACCAAAGAGTCTCAGCAACTGTGCCGTCCACACTGCAGTCGGTTTATCATCTACTTTTGGGGGGCGGGGAGCACCTAGAGACAGAAATAAATCACACGAGGAACAGTCAGATGGAAAACATAAACTTAATAAAACACAGACAGAAAATAAACCGACTGGCCCAGCCACTAGTGACCAGTGCAATGTTGTCTTTTCCCCCGCCCCGCTTCTGGTCCCTGGTGAATGCTCCCTAATTCTGGGAAAGGCTCCCTTTCGTCTTCTGAGTCAGTCTTGAAGGAATACTGCAGTATTTCAGCCCTGGGTTTCTAGCAAAGAAACAAACCCGGTTTTGTCATACAATTTTCTGCACCTCCACTGGAATAACACATCATTTGTGGATCCGTGCTAAAGCAAACACCATATGGTGGCTGTGTAAAAAGTTGTCCGGGGTTCTGACCTTCCAGTTGTAGGCGGTTTGTTTGGGAAAAGGAGGCAGGGTGGGGGGATGAAATCAAGTCGCTAATGAGATGTGGTGTCGGCAACCTGTACAGTGTGACATTTGGGGGCTCGGGGGAGAACGAGGTTGGTGTCAGGTTCCAAACACTCAAGGCAAAATCGCCAATGACTTTTTTCTTTCCCAAGTGAAAAATGGTTCATGAAGTCTATTTTCCCAGTCTCTTATCTCAACACTCTCGCTCTTTCACTCCGGAGGGGATGGATGGAGAGCCACACGCTATCCAAGAGGAAAATGACATCCTAAAAAAACTCACTGGTGAATTCTGTTTTGTGGACTGTCACGGCTGTGCAGCTGCAAGGATGAGACAGAGTTTGCCCTGTCTCCAGCCCAAGATTTCTTGAGTTGCTCTGGACTGCTACCCGACCAGGGCTCACCCAGACACAGAGCCACTCATGGTAGTCAAATGCCTTCTGAGCAGCTTAGCTGGTAAAACACAAACTTATTTAAGAAGTTTTAAAGTTCTGAATATACAATGCAACTTCATTATTCCTCACACATGAAATGACCCCAAGTGTTAGTACAAACAGCAGCTGGCCTATGGTCTGATGAGGTGGGCTTGTTATGAAGATAGGTCTCAAGACCAACTTCTGAATTCTGGCTTGTTATGAAGATAGGTCTCAAGACCAACTTCTGAATTCTGACTTGTCCATTCTGAACACCATGGAGGAAAAAATGAAAAGAAAATGGACCCAAGAGTCACAAGGGGCTCAGGAAGACGTGGCTCAATGGCAACAGAGAAGGAAGAAAAAGTGACTGCAGCATTTAGGATTGGTACTTATCAAAAGCCACCCAGAGCGCCACATCTCCAGGAGGCCTCTAAGAGGTGAAGGTGGAAGAGAGTTTTTTTTTGTTTTTTTTTGTTTTTTGTTTTTTTTTTTTTTTTTTTTTTTTTGAGACGTTGTCTCGCTGTGTCTCCCAGGCTGGAGTGCAGTGGCGTGATCTCGGCTCACTGCAAGCTCCGCCTCCCGGGTTCACGCCATTCTCCCGCCTCAGCCTCCCAAGTAGCTGAGACTACAGGCGCCCGCCACCACGCCCGGCTAGTTTTTTGTATTTTTAGTAGAGACGGGGTTTCACCATGTTAGCCAGGATAGTCTCGATCTCCTGACCTCGTGATCCACCCACCTCAGCCTCCCAAAGTGCTGGGATTACAGGCTTGAGCCACCGCGCCCGGCCAGAAGAGAGTTTTTAACACTAGAAAGGGGCACAGAACCCAGCCGAGGAAAGAGAAGACTTGCCATCATATACTCAGATGAATCAGGTAGGCTCTAGAACTTTCTGTAATGGTGTGACAATGCTCTGTATCTGTGCTGTCCAACACAACTAACCCACACAATCATCGAGCATTTGAAATGCAGCTAATATGACTGAGGAATGACTTTTTTTTCTTTTTTTCACACAGGATTTTGCTCTGTTGCCCAGGCTGGAGTGCAGTGGTGCAAACATGGCTCACTGTAGCTTCACTGTAGCTTTAACCTCCTGGACTCAGGCAATTGTCCTGTGTCAGCCTCCTGAGTAACTGGGGCTACAGGCGTACGCCACCACATCTGGCTAATTTATTTTTATTTTTGTAGAGATAGGGTCTTGCTATGTTGCCCAGAATGGTCTCAATGGTCTGAAACTCCTGGGCTCACGCAATCCACCTACCTTACCGTCCCAAAGTCTAGGGATTACAGGCATGAGCCACTGCACCTGGCCTTGAGATATTCTCTACCTAGGGGTTGTTAATAATCACACGGACCCACCCAGTTCCTCCAAAGCACATCCCAATCAGTCACAGGCCATGCTGCTCCAGTCTCCCTGAGTCCCCAGCCCAGAGTCACTCAAGGAGGCATGGCCCAGGCAGGGGCAGCAGAGCCTTCAGGCAGCTCTCTAACGACCCCTGCAACTCCACTGTCAGGACCCGCCTCAGTAACCCCAATCTGCTTTGTCCCCATAGAAATCTCAGGATTAAGGATCCCAGGGCATACTGTATAGATTGTCATGTTGGCCTATAAACTTTGTGTCACTCATCCCAATAGTTCTCCACTATTATTGTGTATCCCTCACAGGCCTTCCCCACAGGTCATTTGAATATGGAATGACAATTTATAAATATCTATCCCACTTCATTATTTTTTTCCCCTTTAATCCTCAGGATGAGAGAGGGGTAGAAGGGGGTACCATCACACCTGTCTTACAGATGAGAAATACCCCTGTCAAAGATTTACAAAGATGGAATTAGTGACACAATAGTAGACTGAAGACAATCCTGTGTTGCTTTAGGCAAGTTACTTACCCTCTCAGTGCTTTGGTGCCATCTATCAAATAGAAACAGCAGTAGGAACTGCCTCGTAGAGTTGTGAGTTAAAATATGTACAATCCTTAGAACTGTGCCTAGTGCCTAGGGAGCACTACAGAAGTGGCTGTTCATTTTTTTTTTTTTTTTTTTTTTTTTGAGACGGAGTCTTGGTCTTGTTGCCTAGGCTGGAGTGCAATGGGGCA